>NW_026694604.1:1800000-2250130 GCF_021218885.2 Marmota monax | reverse complement strand
GAAACAGCTGTGTTGTGGCCAGTGAAATGTGGGCAGAAGTGATGTAGCCACCAAGAGCGCGTCTCCTTGCTCCTGCAAGGTGAACTTCTGCTTTGTTTACTTACTGACATTTGATGGGGCTTATTTCACAGCACCTAATTATTTATCCTGACTAATGTACAGGATAGTGACACAATCCATTTTGTAGGGCAGCTGCAAAGATTAATGGAACAGCACGTGGCCCCTTCTCTCCCTTCCCATCCTCCCATTTCCCCATGCACACATACATACACATCCATGTTTAGGAATGCTTCTTCTTCTTCTTCTTTTTTTTTTTTTTTGGTACTAGGGATTGAACTCAGGGACACTCAACCACTGAGCCACATCCCCAGCCCTATTTTGTATTTTATTTAGAGACAGGGTCTCACTGAGTTGCTTAGCGCCTTGTCGCTGCTGAGGCTGGCTTTGAGCTCACGATCCTCCTGTCTCAGCCTCATGAACTGCTGAGATTAAGGGCATGCACCACTGTGCCCAGCTAGGAATGCTTCTCATAGACAATAAAATCTTCTTGTGGACAGTAAAATCCTTGGAATGCAGAGTCATTTAGGTTGCTGAAAATTCAAACAGGCTTCTCAAAGAAAAGGAAGTGTTATCTCACGTTAAAATTCAAGGAGTTCTAGCTTCAGGAACAGCTGGATCCAGGAATTCACAAGATGCCATCAAGTCTCCTGTCATCTCCCAGTTCTGATGGCTATGTTGGCATCTTTCTCAGTTTCCCCTGTGGGAAGCCATCCTGACACGTGACTGGGCGACTCCCGTTAAGGGTCTGAGGCTTCTGGCTGTGTCGGAATTTTCCCGGCCCTTTCCTGATGAGAGAGCCCGTCCATGTGGGGGTGTGACTGACCACTGACCCCGGGGGCCCAATCACTGACCCTGACCTTGGAGTGCAGTCCCCCCTCAACCTTCATTGGATGGAATTATCCCCTGAATTTCTTGTTCCCCAATAAAAGGCTACTCCCTGGCGTGTTCACTCTCTCTCTCTCCTGCTAGCCCTGAGTAATCCTTGCTGCCCTGCTGGGCGGTTAGAGGTTGGAGCCAGAGAGGGGAGCCGTCTCGGACCTGGCAATAGAAATAAGGTAACTGTGTCTGTGTGTTTTATTTCGATCTCTTCTAACTAACTTTATGCCTAGAACCTCATTAATGAAACCATTGCGCAGGACGCGTGGTAGAATTGGCGCCCACGAGGGGGGCATTCTAGATTAGTTAGATTGAGTGGGAGCGCGCTATAAAGATAAGGATAAAGATAAAGATAAAGGAAGAGGTGACAATTTGGGTCACAAAAGTACCTGGAGCTATTGAAGGAAAGAGACGTTAAATTAATTAAAATGGGAAATTCAACTTCTACGGATAAGGAAATGTATCTGACTATTTTAGACAGTATAATTAATCAGAAAGGAAAACAGATAAAGAAAGCTCAGTTATTACAATTCTTAAAGATTGTAGGTGAATATTGTCCTTGGTTTTGTGAACAAGAGTCTCCAAATTTATCTACTTGGGAGAAATTAGGAAGAAAGTTACAAAAGGTTTATTTTTCTAATGAACTACCTGGAGGCATAGAAAGTATTCAGAAAACTTGGACAGCTCTAGAAATTTGTCTCGTTGAATATATGGGTCAAAGTTCGTGGCCCCCTGAAGACCTGTTAAAAGGCTTGCAAAGGGCTATTAAGTCTATTCAAATGGAAAATTCGCCTGAGGCTAAGTTAATTCCTTTTCCCTTAGGCCGTTTAAAAACAAAGACAACGCTAAAAGCCAAACCTAAGGTTAGGAATGTGACTTTAAACTCGCAGGACTATACTAGCCCGCAGGGAGATTCTAGGGACGGAGATCATAGAGGACAAACCTCCGAGATCTTAGAAAGCCCTCCAGAAGAGGTAGAGGATCTTCCCACAGAGGAAAATCCGGAAGAGATTCCTGGAGGGGCTCAGAGTTCTTCTCCGCCACGTGGTTTAGAAACCCAAACTCAAAATGACGATAGTACAGAGTCTGACCATGATTTGCAATCTGAGGGAGAAGAATCAGACATGGAAATTCAGGACTTACAGAGGAATCTTAACAGGCTGCGTTTAACACCGCCTGTCCAGGCTATTCGAATTCGGCAGGTACCTGCTAAAAGGACAAAAATTAACAGGTACGCTGGGTTAACAATGACTTTTCTTACCCCGTTCCAGCGAGGTATTAAGAAAGCACAGGAAGATGGGGAGGATACTAGCGGTTTTCAACTTTTTCCAGTTTTTGAGCAAGTTAATGAACAAGATCAGAGAGTTAGAGTTCATGCTGTAATCCCATTTAAAACCATTAAGGAACTAAAAAGTGCATGTGAGACATATGGTCCAAATTCGCCTTTTGTACAGAGCTTGATAGAAAATATTTGCTCACAACCCCTTCCTCCTAGCGATTGGATTTCTTTAGCCAGATCTTGTCTGAGCGGGGGAGATTTCTTACTTTGGAGGACTTACTGGACTGATTTCTGTACTGAACAGGCAGAAAAGAACAAAAGACAGGATATAGAAACGCCAGTAGAAATGTTTCTAGGGACAGGTGAATTTACTGACCTAGAAAGACAGTTAAATTATGATTTTGTAGTGTACAATCAAATAACTGATTGTGCCAAACGTGCCTGGAGGCAGATTGTCTCCAAGGACCAGTCCAATTTAGTTCTTACCAAAATCAGGCAAGGTGCGAGTGAACCTTACTCAGATTTCGTAGCCCGGTTGTACCAGGCTGCAAACAGGTCAATCGGGGACTCGGGAGCGAGTGAGTTCATTGTTAGGCAATTGGCATTCGAAAACGCAAATAAATACTGTCAGGATATTCTTAGACCACACCGTAAAAAAGGGACAGTTTCTGAGTTTATTCGCTTATGTTCTGACATAGACTCTACTCATTTACAAACAGTGGCCCTAGCTGCAGCAATAAAAGAAACCTTGAAAACCCCAGATTTAGTACGAAAACCCCGCGGAAAATGTTACATTTGCGGGAGAAATAATCATTTTGCGCGGGATTGTCGCATGCGCAATTTTAAGTTCAGGGCTCCATCTACTGGCGATAATAGATATTGCAGGGCTCAGCCCCATGCGGCGGATCAAGATGGCGCGGATGAGCCCGCCTTCTTGTCATCATTTCCGCCTGGCCGGAACACAAACTTTCGGTCGGCCCGCCCCCGGGCCGAAAATGAGGAAGTAGGTGGTCGCGCAATGTGACGTCATCGCGCCGACCATGGGGGCCGCCATCTTTAATTTTACCGGAGCGAAACAAGCAGTTTCCGTACAAACCCTTAATGATTTTCAAAGGCTTTTAGGAGATATAAATTGGCTGAGGCCATCCCTAAAACTAACTACTTCTAATTTAAGTCCCCTATTTCAGATATTACAAGGAAATCCCTCTCCAACCTCTCCACGTCAGCTAACCTTAGAGGCTAGAATGGCTTTAAGGAGAGTTGAACATGCAATTAAAAATGCACAGCTTACTAGAGTTGATCCTAAAGAAATAGTGTATTTATTAATATTTCCAACTGAACATACCCCAACAGGAGCCATATGGCAAAGATTAGGAGTTATTGAGTGGATTTATTTATCCCACTCTCCTCAGAAGACATTAATTCCTTTTCATGATTCTATAGCTCAATTAGTAATTAAAGGTAGAACTAGGATTTTACAATTAATTGGATCTGAGCCTGATATCATAATTATTCCATTTTCTATTCAACAGACTAATTGGCTTTTTCAAACTTCTAGCTCATGGCAGATAGCTTTTGCTGATTTTCCTGGCCAGATAGATAGCCATTATCCTCGTGATAAGATTATACAATTTGCATCATTAACGTCACTTATTTTTCCAAAGATTGTACGTGCACATCCTATAGATGAAGCTTTATCAGTGTTCACGGATGGTTCTAACTCAGGTAAAGCAGGTTTTTATAGTCGTGTTCACACAGAGGTAATACAAACTTCTTATACTTCTGCCCAAAGAGCAGAGCTTCAAGCTCTGATTTGTGCCTTAAATTACTTTTCAAATGAGCCTATTAATATTTATTCTGACAGCTTATATGCAGTCGGAGTTACTAAAAATATTGAAACTTCAGTTATTGGGTATACTTCATCACAAGAGTTATTTGAGTTATTTCATAATTTACAAAAGACAGTGCTACTGCGAAAGTACCCATGTTTCATAGGGCACATACGGGCTCATACTAATCTTCCAGGACCCTTAGTTTCTGGTAATGACAAGATTGATAAATTAGTAGCTTTTTGTCAACAGATGTCTTCATATGACTGTGCACTAGCTTCCCATTCCTTGCATCATCAAAATGCTTCTAGCTTACGTAAAAAATTTAATATTACTAGAGAACAAGCTCGTCAGATTGTAAGCCAATGCCCTAAGTGTGTTATTCACACTCCATCTCTGCCATCAGGGGTAAATCCCCGTGGATTAAAACCAAATCAAATATGGCAAATGGATGTAACTCATATTCCTCAATTTGGTAAGCAATGTTATGTGCATGTCATAGTGGACACTTATTCTAGATTTATTTTTGCCACAGCACGTACTAAGGAAAATACTCAACATGTAATTTCTCATTGCTTAGCAGCTTTTTCTGTTTTAGGGTGCCCTATGCAGATTAAAACAGATAATGCTCCAGCTTATGTAAGCTCTTCTTTTCAACAATTTTGCCAAGAGTTTAAAATTAATCATAAAACAGGAATTCCTTATAACCCTCAAGGCCAAGCCATTGTGGAACGAGCTCATTTATCTATTAAGCTTCAATTACAAAAATTAAAGGGGGGGAATAGGTTTATGACTCCCCAAAATAGCCTTAATCATGCCTTGTTCGTTTTAAATTTTTTAAACTGTGACGCAGAAGGTCACACTGCTGCTGAGAGACAAATGTCTCCCTCAGTAACAGGCCCTTTAGGCAGAATTTTGTGGAAAGATTTACAGACTGGTCAGTGGAAGGGTCCAGACCCAGTGATAATGTGGGGTAGAGGTCATGCTTGTATTTTCCCAGAAGGCGCATTTCGTCCTATTTGGGTACCTGAACGTGCTATCAGACATGGAAGAGATGGAACCCAGATTCAAGCGACTGAGGATTGACCAGGAGGAGCCCCTATCCAGAAGGAGGAGATATCGGAAAAGGATGAAGAAAGACCAGATTGACCCAGCCGAAAAGCTGATTTCATGGGAAGACTTGAAGAAGCTAACAACCCAGGCTTCCCGAATACTTCGACACCTAGGAGAGAACAGGACCCCAGTGATGATGGTAGCAACAGTAATTGCCCTGTTGGGCTGTCAGGTAAAGGGGGATCAAGTAGACACTTACTGGACATATTTCCCAGATCCACCCCTGGTACACCCAGCTGTGTGGACTGGAGAATCTATTCCAGTATTTACTAATGACTCATTCATGATGGGAGGATTTACAGATACCCATATTACTCCCAATCATGTGACTAGATTTAATTATTCTGGCTACAGTGCCCAATTACCTTTGTGTTGGTCACACGATAAACATGCTGGCTGTCTGAAAGTATCATTCGAAGAAAAGACAGCGATTGGTAGACCTAGACTGACAAATAATTCTTTTTATGGGGACTTAAGACCTTATACTAGATCAGTAATTAAGATGGGACTTTCCCATAACAAGCCAGTCATTTCTGCAAAACCTCCACGGATGCCCCACTGTCCAAATAGTTCTACAATTGAGATTGGCACCTTTCCTAGATGGATGGATTGTGTAAATACCTTTCCTGTACAACATAAGGTGTCTAAAGATAGTGGGTATATTTTAGACTGGTCTCCAAAAATTGATAAAAGACAATTACGAAGAAATTCTGCTATGACACCTGCAGGATTTGTTATTAATATTTTGACTTATAGTAAAGGAGGTGTTCAGAAAGATGTTTGGCGTTTAATTGCTGCCTCAGAATTCTTACATTTTACAGAAAAACCTTTACCAAAATTTGTTGGCAAGAACTGTAAAGAGGGATCTTGCTATGGCTTACGAGCCTGTGTCCAATCTCCTTATGTTTTAATTACTGGAAATGTAAAAGTTAAATGGATAGATGACAGATATATTGTTACTTGTAATAAATGCAACCTAACCAATTGTATTACTAGGTATAATGGAGGAAAAGGAGTGCTGATACTTCATCAGCCCTCTTTTGTTTTATTACCTGCTAATATTTCAGAGCCATGGTATGCTGATACTGGTTTACAAGTCTTGCAGCAAATTCATGCCCAGTTAGCAAGACCAAAACGTGCTATTGGAGTTATAATTGTTGGTGTTTTGGCACTAGTCTCCTTTATTGCCTCAACTGTCTCTGCATCTCTGACATTGTCTCAAAATATTCAGCATGCGAAATTTCTTAATAATTTAGCTCAAAATACTTCCAAGGCTCTGCGTAATCAAGTAAATATTGATGAAAGGATTGAGACTAAATTAAACGCCTTAGAGGCGACTGTTATAGACATAGGTAATGAACTTTCAGCCTTAAAATTTAAGGAAAGGCTTAAATGCCATGCCAATTATAAGTATGTTTGTGTTACAGCTGCCAAGTACAATGCTTCTCTCTGGGATTGGGAGAAGGTTAAAAACCATTTATTAGGTATTTGGCAAAATAGTAATAATAGCTTGGATATTCTGGAACTTCATCACCATATCCAAGACATTCAAAATAATAGAGCTGATTTTTCTGATCCTTCTTCTCTGGCAAACCAAATATTGAAGGAGTTAAATGGATTCAACCCTGGAAATATTCTTAAACACTCGGCCTGGTACATTATTGGATTATTCTCTTTGCTGTTAATTCTCTTTTGTGTTATAATTATAGGATGGCGAGTCTTCGGAACAAGAATACAGAAACTCCAAAGAGTGAACCGCCGCCTCATTTTTAAGAATAAAAAGGGGGAATATGTGGGAAGCCATCCTGACACGTGACTGGGCGACTCCCGTTAAGGGTCTGAGGCTTCTGGCTGTGTCGGAATTTTCCCGGCCCTTTCCTGATGAGAGAGCCCGTCCATGTGGGGGTGTGACTGACCACTGACCCCGGGGGCCCAATCACTGACCCTGACCTTGGAGTGCAGTCCCCCCTCAACCTTCATTGGATGGAATTATCCCCTGAATTTCTTGTTCCCCAATAAAAGGCTACTCCCTGGCGTGTTCACTCTCTCTCTCTCCTGCTAGCCCTGAGTAATCCTTGCTGCCCTGCTGGGCGGTTAGAGGTTGGAGCCAGAGAGGGGAGCCGTCTCGGACCTGGCAATAGAAATAAGGTAACTGTGTCTGTGTGTCTTATTTCGATCTCTTCTAACTAACTTTATGCCTAGAACCTCATTAATGAAACCATTGCGCAGTTTCCCAGTTCTGATGGCTATGTTGGCATCTTTCTCAGTTTCCCCCACCCCTGCCCCACTCCATGGCTATTATGGCTCCAGGCCAGAACTGAGTCCAGAGGAAAAAAGAGGTCTGCCTTGCTTGCATGCATGACTGTCATTGGTTTGAAATAGGTCACATGATCATCCCTAACCAGATTGTGTGGCCAAGGCAGGGCGGGGCTTATTGCAGTCGGTCTGGTGCTTGGTCCTCTGAGCCTCAATGTCTTCCTCTTTAAACTGAGGGTCCTAACTACCCCTAATGTTGTCATGAGAAGCCTGAGGTGCTTCTGGCATGGCCTGGCCAGGCCAGGCTGAGGTGATGCTGGCATGGCCTCCTCCTGCTATCATTGGGGTGTCCGGTTGGGGGTCCAGGTCCTTGGTGCCTTGAACAAGACATGCAGATTTATTGAAGGTGAAGGTGAAAGGAGCCCTCTGTAAGGTGGGGTGGGCGAGCAGGAAGATCAAGGCCCCGACGTCTGGAAATTCCTGTCTTACCTGCTGAGCTGTCCCTACACGGACCTGATTGAAGACATTACCCCATTTGCTCCTGTTGGTTACCTGATGGCACCTGATTAGAATAATGTCCACTTTACCCCCTGGTTAGTCTAGAATACTGATCCTGTGGTATGAGTTATCATGGGCCATCGGTCCTCAGTGGTGGGAGTTGTCATGATAATGGGACTTTTTGTAAACAGGGACATGATGACTAATCTCTGTGTCTTGTCCCCCAGAGACATTTTACTTGTACCCAGCCTATGCCATCTTGGCATCCCTGAACTCCTACCTAAAACTCCCTCAGTAATGCCACGTTCTGGGGAAACAGCTGCACTCGGCCTGGTTCAAGACTGTGGCATCAGTATCTACTCAGTCTCTAGTGCATAGTAGGTGTTCAATAAACATTCGTCAAAAGTCAGTATCTGTGGTGTGCGTGGTTCCAGAGGTCAATGTGGGGAACTGGGGGGTGGGGGTGGGGTGGGAGGTGGTGTGATAGGGAGAGGGATACAGCTCAAAATAAGAATGTACTTTCTAAGTCATTGAGATGCCCAGAGACAAAGTAAGCTGGCTTGGGGCAGGGTGGGGTGGGGTGGTGGTGAGCTCCTCATCAGTAGAAGCATTCAAGCAGAGGCCAAAATTACCTCTAAGATCCTTGCTATGATTCTGTCCTTGGGGGCAGGCTGGCAATGGCTGGCTTAGCTGTGCTGGACCCCAAGATGGTCTAGAGTCTCTTCCCTGCCCTGTACCTTAGGTCTATGTGGGACAGACATATCCATATCCCGGCTCAGACACCCACATCCGGGCCAAGAGGGAGGCCTGGGCCTTCTGGCTCTGCCTGGGCCACACTGTGGTCACTGCTGGCCATGGCAGGTTTAGACAGACTGGAAAGCCAGGGGGAAACTCAGAAGTCTCCCCAATACCTCTCGGGGCTTCCCCTTCTCTTCTCCCCATCCTCCACAGTTCTCTTGGGAATCTGCCTATTTGTTTCCGGGTTTCTGTCTTTCCCTCCTATCATCTGTCTTTCCTTCTTCCCTCTCTGATCTGGCCGCTGCTCTCTCCCTGGGAGGAGTGGGACAGCCACAAAGTAGGTGGGGCATGGAGCTCACCTTGAGGGGTTTCCAGTCCCTCCCTCTTTCTCAGGGAGAACGTTGGCGGTGGGTGGCCGGGCCTCCTAATTCTACTTCCAGGTACCCCAGGGTCCCTCCTCCCACACCCAGGAGCAGGGGTCCCATAGGCAGGGCAGTCTGTTTCTGACCTGAAGCTGGGGGGTCTCCATCCCTGTCTCTACATCCCTCCTTGGTCCAGAGTGGTGCTCACAGCCACTCACACGCAACCTGTTCTGCAAACCCAACTCCCCCACGCACACAGCAGGGCCCACTCCCACTCCAGGTGGCCAGGGGTCAAACGCTGCCTCAGCCCCCACCGCACAGGGCAAGGTATCTAACTGCTCTGGGCCTTAGTTTTCTGTCTCTAAAATGGGACCAAATTCGCACAAGTACTTAGGATGTGAGAGCCTGTCTCGGTTCTGTCCCGACCTTCAGCTGAACCCATGGGGTAGGGGAAATGGTGGGCAGGAGGCGAGGTCTTAGTGGTAGACCATAGTGGGCAGGGTCAGTGGTGAGCGGGGGTCCATAGTGGCCGCGACCAGCAGGCGTGCAGTGGGCAGGGTCGCGGTGAGCCGTCATTCTTTGGTGTGGTCCTCAGGGGCGGAGTCTCGGGGGGGGCGGAGTCCGCAGGGGAGGGGCGGGGTCAGCAAGAGATAAGAAGGGACTGTGTGTGCCGGGTCTGGGTCTCTGGGGAAGGGTCTTTTGGGAGAGGAGCCACAGAAGAAGGTGGGGAAAGGGCGGTGTCTTTGGTGTCTCGGGCGGGCGGGGCCCGGGGGGCGGAGTCAGGGCAGGCGGGGCCCAGGGGGCGGAGTCACGGGCGGGCTCGGTCCTCAGGGGCGGAGTCTAGGGGGTCCTCCTCCCTCGGCTGCCCGCAGGGGCGCCCGTGGGTGAGGCTGCGTCTGATTTGGGGGCGCCCCCCCACCCGGGTGGCCCCGCCGCCAACCTCCCCGAGTCGCCGCTGGGCGGTCTCGTTCGCTTGCGCTGAGCAGGCGGGAGAGGGCTGCTGGCGGCACGGGGGGGGGGGGGGGAGCAGGGTGGAGTCGCCTGCGTCCCTACCCCGCCAGCCTGCAATCCCCTGGGGGTCCCATCTGCCGCTCCTTTCCCCCAGTACCTGCGCCGGGCTTGGCTTTCTCACCTACCTTGATTTTATTCCATCTGGCTGAGGCTCCCGGGCAAACAGGGCGTCATCACAAACGGGACTCTGCGTTTTCACCCGGGCAAGGGACCCCCGACAGCCAGCGGGGGCTGGTTAAGAGAGGCTCTGGTTGGTGGGGTCCCTTGAACGAATCTGGGTGTGCTGGGTCTCAATTTCCTCATCTGAAACGGATGCTGTGAGCCCCTGCCTGGGTGAGGACAAGGATTCACACAGTTGGTGACTTCGCAGGGGCCGGCAGGGAGGCTGATTTGCAAGGGCACAGTGTGCACCTGAGCCTTGCCACAGACATGCAGTGTCCTCCAAGTTGCATCCTCTCTCTGGCTCCAGGAAAGGAGCAGGTGGGGAGAGATGCAGTCTGGGGTCCCCCCTGTTCTGAGGCTTCTGCTTTCCTGCTTGGATTTGCAAAGCTGCCTTTCTCTCCTGGGGGCAAGCTGGGGCCCAGGAGACAGGGGAGAATGAAAACAAACAGACCTTAATCCATGCCCAGAGATGGATGGTCCTCTCTAGAGGCCCCCTCCTCAATTCCTGCAGAGCAGATGTGGCCACGCTAAAGTGGATGGCCACTGCTGGAGGCTCCTTCCCTCTGGAGTGAGGGCAGCCTCCACACAGGGGCGGGAAGAGGAGGCGGGAAGAGCTGTGCGGTGACAGGCAAGGCTGACAGCCGTCTTTGGGGGTAAACAGCACACACACCTGTGTCCACTCCAGTTTGGGAAACTAAGGGTGGGAGCCTGCTGGCAAGACAATGAGGTGGCCTGCGAGACCACCTTCCCACACACTGCCACAGCCCAGGGCAAGAGGGGCCCCTGCTCCAGTGACCTCTCTTTACAGCTTGCTCCCACCATGATTTATGAGGATTTCAACAATGTTGTGTCTTCTTGTAAAGCAATTTAGGATGGAAGCTTTGATGGTGGGACCTAGAGGCTGGGAACCATCCTCAGAGAATGATCCAAAAACCATACAGTGCCTCCCACACAAAGATGTTCAGCGCAGTGTTTACAACCGTGAAAAATTGCCCCTAACCCGGGTGCCCAAGGAGGCCTTTGGGATAGATGTTTCTTGAGCTGGTGACAGCTCTGGGGAATTGCTAATGCTGTAAAGTAACGAAGAGGGAGAAGGTGCCAAATCATATCGCAAAGTGAGCTCAGCTGGGTGGAAAACGCATGCACCAGCCCAGCCTGGGCTCAGAGACGGGCCAGAGAAGGACCAGGTGGAGGACAGGAGTCAGGTACCACTGAGCAGGGTGAAGTCCCCACTCCTGCTCTGTGAGCATGTGCTCTGTTGATCATAGGAGAAACCAACATCATTTAAACAGCAAATTATTTAAAGCCCCATTTGTATACTCAAGTATTTATGAGTGAAACGATATGGTGTCTGGGGTTTGTTTTAAAACTCACTCCAGATGTGTTTGTGTGTTACTTGTGCAATTAACAAGGAAGTTTAATAAAAACCCACCATGTGTGTTGGGAGGATCTGTACCAGACCTTGGCAGAGGCAGGGGCAGTGTCTGCAGCAGGTGGCTCTGTCCTGAGCTGGGCATTCCGGGTTTCTGGGTTTCACCTCTTCCTGTAGCGGTGGCTCAGCCTTCTTTCCCACAGGGTGAGATCCTGGGACAAAGGGACAAAGCAGGACCCGCTGCAGAGCCTTTCTGGGAAGGGAGGTTGGAATGAAGGGACTCCCAGGGCAGGGATGGAGTGGTGGGTCTTTCTGGGTTGGCATCAGGACCCAGTGAAGGCTCTGGGCTCCCAAAGTCCAGGCACATGGGATAGAAGGGGAGACAGAGCTCCAAAGGAAGGGAGAATTTGTGTCCCAGGCCCCATGGGCATCCCTGGCAGGCAGCTGAGAGGGTGGGGGCAGGATGCCCAGGATGGCTCAGCTCCCGAGGGCCAATCTGAGCTTGTTTATCCTCCCTGGGTCCCTGAGGGTGCCCTTTCTGGTGAGGTGCAGCCGGCTAGCAGCAGTGTTGGCTTCAGGGCACACAGAGGGGCTTCTGGCTGAACGGGGGCTGCACATGCAGATGCTGCGCTTCATGGCTGGTCTGGGGCCACTGCCTGGGCCCCTCCCCCAGGCAGAACAAGTGCAAGAGTTTGGAGCCAGATGTCCTGGCCATAAGCCCAGCACTGAGACGGTGGCTGTGGACAGTCACCTCACCTTTGGAACCTTGGCCCCGTCATCTGTGAAATGGGGTGGTAGGGAGGACGAACTGGTACATGCCCACCTTGCAGAACTTACAACTCACCTGGGTGGCGTGAACCTAGTGTCCCACCCAATGGCCTAGCTGCTACCTGCCCACCTGGCCGCCACTTTTCAGGTAAGCAGAGGGACGTTTGATCTAATTGCAATTGAGCTAAGGTTAGTGTTAGTTCCTTGCAGCCTGGGGCACCCCAAGAGGCACAGCCTGGGATAGTCTTTCTGCTTCTATGCTCCCTGGACACTCACTTGTGTCACCTTCCCATAGGAGCCTCCGCTGCCCTGACCTGTAGCAGAGCCTGTCCCCCCGGCTGCAACACCACCTCCCATCTTTTCACCCATCTTCTTCTTGGTTCCTTCCCATGGAGCCAGGGTCTCCATTCACTTCCCAGACCCCGGGAAGGCTGTGACTTCAAGCCCAGGCAGAAGAGGCTCCCCAGGTCCTCAGGAACATTTGCACATAGAACCCTGCCGCCATGATGCAAGGAAGCCCAAGCAGCACGCGCAAGTGCCATTGGCAAAAGTCTAGGCCAACAGGCCAGGGAGCATCCCTGTTGTAGCCCCGAGTGTGAGGGGGGATGCTTGCAGGGGTCCAGCTCCAGGCTGAGGCCCAGCACTGCCCTTGGGGCTCAGGTTTCAGGCTGAGGCCTCAACATCATGACATAGAGACAAGTCCCCCCATCTGAGTGGTCAACCTGAGAGTTCAAAAGCACAGTGAAGCCATTTTACACTGGAGTGGTCTGACAGGCAGAGAGATGATGGGAATGTGACTTTTTCCTCAGTGTTTTTACAACTCAGGGTTACCTAACCTGTGGTCTATATATTCCTTGTGGATCTGATGAAGGTGGAAGACTCTGCTGTGTTGCCAGGAGAGAGCAGCCCCTGGTCCACAGGAGGAGCTCTGCAGAGGTTCGCCCAGGGACTGGTGGAAGGGACTGGGCCACCCCACTCAGGTCCCTGCCCTGCTCCATCCCTTTCCTCTTGGGTTCAGGTAAAGTCAAGTGAATCAGAATCTGGGAGGCCCAGCTCAGGTCTAGCTCAGGCTGGGACAGAGTGACCCCAGTTACTGCTGGGACCCACTGAGGTTGAGGTCCCTTCTCTCAGGGGTAAGGAGCCCCAGGGACAGGCTGGAGTTTGGGCAAGCTGGTGAACTCTTGGTTGTTCAGTGCATTCTGTAGCTACACAGAGGCAGGGATCCGCCTGCAGAGAGCCTTGGAGAGAGAGATGGTGGCCGGAGGTAGAAGGTGAGAATGGAGGACAGTTCCCAGAGGAGATGGGGGCCGTAGGATACTGTTAGGAGTGACGGGCATACCCAGGACCCTCCTGCCATCCTTCCCTGGGTCTGGACCTTCACAGACAGTTCTGCTCCTGCCCAGTGCTCCGGGCCACGGCCTAGCCCCGTGCAGCTCAGGCTGTGAAGAGTTAAATGCTGCTCCCTCCTCCAGTCGGAGGCCTGCCTGATCCCAGAATCCTCTTTTAATTATTTTGTTCTGATGAAGGTGATGCTTCTCCGCCTGCGCTAGCTGCCCTGATTGGTATGCGCCTCTGGGTCCCTGTGGACACCCTGCCCAGGAAGACAATAAACAAGGCTCCATGTCCTGCCCAGAAGTGGGCCAACACCTTGACCATGCCAGTGGGCAGCGTTTGGCTTGGCTAAGACATTTGTGAATGCAACCCCAGCTGGCCGGTGCTGTGAGAGGGGGCAGAGCTGGTGAGGAGACTCGATAGCAAGGCCTCAGAGGAGACCCATTTTACAGAAATGCAGAAACTGAGGCATACAGGGGACAGATTCAGCATCATCTCTCCCATCTAGTGGTGCTGTGGGGTACAGTATGAGCCAGGGAGCTCAGGCCTGGGACCCACACTCCCTGCACACATCCTTTCTCCCAGAGGCTTGGGGAAATGCCCAGGAGGGTGGGTTGTTCCAACACTTGAGGGACAGTGCTTAAGGGGTGCAGAGTTTCTGTTTGGGAGGCTGAAGTTCTGGAGCCTCCCAGATAACCACACAAATATGTGTATGTGCTTAGTGCCACCAAACCGCACACATCAAAGTGGGTAAGAGGATAGATATTGGTATGCATTTTGGCGGAGGATTGAACTCAGGGGCACTCGACCACTGAGCAACATCCCCAGCCCTGTTTTTGTAGTTTATTTAGAGACAGGGTCTCCCTGAGCTGCTTAGCGCCTCACTTTTGCTGAGGCTGGCTTTGAACTTGCGATCCTCCTGCCTCAGCCTCCCCAGCTGCTGGGATTACAGCACCCAGCCAGTATGGATTTTTATCATACACATACACACTTGTCATGATTCTGATATGTGGTGTCCCCCAAAAGCTCAGGTGTGACACAGCACAAGAAGTTCAGAGGTGAAATGATTAGATTATGAGTCAGAACCTAAAATGTGGATTGATCCACTGGTAAGGATTAACTGGGTGATAGCTGTAGGCAGGTAGGCTGTGGCAGGAGGAGCAGGGTCACAGGGAACGTGCCTTTGGAGTATACATTTTGTCCCTGGTGAGTGGCGCGCCCTCTCTCTCTCTGCTTCCTATTTGCCATGTCCAGAGCTGCTCTCCTCCTCCATGCCCTTCTGCCATGATGGTCTGCCTCACCTTGGGCCCAGAGCAGTGGAGTCCGCCCTCTGTGGACTGAGACCTCTGAAACCACGAGTGCCAAATAAATTTTTCCTTCTCTAAAATTGTTCTCGTCAGCTCTTTTGGTCACAGCAACAAATAAGATGACTAAAACAACGCTATTTATGTACACCCCTACCGTCATCCCTCAGTATTCACGTGGGATAGGTTCCGGGACCCTTGTGCACACCAAAATCCCAGGATGCTCAGTCCCTTGTACACAACGGAATAGTCTTTGCATATAACCGACCCACATCCTCCTGTGTATTTAAATCATCTCTGGATGACTTATAATTAACTCACCCAATGTAAATGCTATGTAAGTAGTTGCTATTCTGTATTGTTTAGGGAATAATAACAAGAAAAACAGTCTGTATGTGTTAACCACAGATGCAATTTTTTTTTCCACGTATTTTCGGCCAATGCCTGGTTGGACCTGCAGATTTGGAAGCCTTGAATATGGAGGGCCACTGAGTGTGGGCTCACTGATACAGAAACCAGGTTGCAGCCAGATGCACCCCACTCCCACGCCCAGCTCTATGGGATGAAGTAGAGTGTGGTCCCAGCTCCCGAGGGATGGGAGATGTAATGTCTGACTCCACAACAGGACCCTGGCAAAGGTCATATATGCCAGAGTCACATGGGCTGGTCTTCACATGAGAGCAATCCTTGCAGGAAGGATTCAGGTGTCCTGGGAGGGGTCAACGTTCCAGGGAGGGAGCAGTCTGGGCAGTAGGGGGTAGAGGTGGGATTCGCCATGCAGGAGGTTGGCTGGAAGGATCTGCAGAGCCCCCTAGAGGGGAAGGCTGGGGGAGAGGAGGGTGGGCAGAGGAGAAAGGTCCTTTGGCTGCAAACCCCCTCTGTGAGGTGACCCTGGCTTCCAGAGTGGGGGGGGGGCTGGGGGACGGGATCAAATGGAATAATGTTTACAGAGCCGATCCCTCTCCCATGGATCCTAATTCATTAACAAAAGGGAGAAGGGACATGGGCTCGACTTATTGCCATTATTATTCAGTTGGAATTGAATTTTTTAATCCTATAATAAAGTGACAATTTCCATTTTCGCAGCCAATTCATTTTCACAAAATGACCAGGGTCATGACCCGCTTTGCAGAAAAAGTCAGCAGCCCATGATTAAATCAAGTATAAGACAACTTTTCCCAGTGATGTCTCCTTAAAGAGGAGCTGCGGTCGGCTCCCACTGCCCCCACCCTGGCAGAGCTGGGATTGGAAGGTGGCAGGTGGGTCTCAGGGATGGGAGGCGGACAGTGACATCTGTGTGACCTGCAGACCGTCCCTCTCTGGGGGTCAGCTGTCAACAGGGGACCTAATGGGCCATCTTCTGAGCTCTTGCCTCAGTAGGACTGAGGTGGGAGGATCCTGGGTCCCTGGGTGACTTCACAGGGTGGGAGGATCCTGGGTCCCTGGGTGACTTCACAGGGTGGGAGGATCCTGGATCCCTGGGTGACTTTATGGAGCAGATCCGCACTTGCTGGGCTGTGCTCTGAGCACCCACCCACCCACCAGCAGCACCACCCTCGAAGACAGGCCTCCAAGTCAGTCCCAGACCCTCACGAGTGAAGGGACCTTCAGAGTGTCAGGACTAGGGCCAGTGCCTCCCAGTGCAGTGTCACATAGTGGTTGGTGAGTGACCCAAACTTAAGTCCCACATCCCAGGTGTTTGGAGGCAGCCCCAGGGATCAGCAGATTCAGGGAGACCTGGACCAGATGGAGGGGTCTTTCCTGAAGCCCCTGTCCTGAGGCCTTGGCAGGGAGCCTAGAGACCCCTGGGAGAGGGGAGAAGGGATAGGTCCCCACGGGGTTGGTTTTCAAGCTCTGGGAACACAGGTCCTCACCCACTCACTCTGCCATCTCTAGCACCCCCCCCCAAGTCCAGCACTGTGTCTGCCCTTTAGCTCTTTGGGGATGGTTTTATTTTAGTGGGGGGTAGGAAGACAGAATTTGGGGAAGACCCTGCCTAGCATCATGGACATTGACTCGCTGCTCAGAAACTCTGAGCCACGTGATAAAAATGGAAACAGCTAAGTGGGCACAGCCTGGACACTCATTGAACGAAACTTTCCCAACACCAGCTCTGAGCCCTGTGATGGACTAGGCCCCTCCGGAGCCAGAGGCCCTGTGGGATACGACCAACCCGCCTGCCAGGGCCCTTCAGGGTCCACCACAGTGGATCTGGACGCTCGGGGGAACATGGCCCCGTGAGATTCCTCTGATGTCTGCCCTGTCGGGGTGCACCCCCTGGCTCACGGTGGGCCTGGGCCCCTGGGGATCCCTGACGATGGCTCTGGCTTGGGATCTGCCTGGTGAGGTCAGGGCCACATGAAAGGGGCTCAGCAGGGCTGCCAGACAGGCACTGCCCCGGAGGAGGCCCAGCCTACAGGGACCTCAGTTTCCTGCTCTGCACACGTCACGGTCAAGGTGTGGCTGATGGAGCTATTGGGAGCCGGTGCTGACCGACAGTACCGTTGGCCACATCCTTGTTTGTCTAAGCAATGAATAGGCTCCAAGGGTGTGCGACTCTTCTCCACAGACCATAGGAGGAAACTGGTACTCGGTGGGGTTCAATCTCTTCTTTGAGGGGACCCACGCCTGTCATCTTTCTGGCTATGAACTCCCTCCTCACCCTGGCAGGTCACTGGCCTGGTCACTGCTTAACTCAGAATTGCTCTGTGAGCTGCCAGGTCTGATGGCTTCTGGGGCCCCGCCTGCCGGGACTTGCTGTCCTGGTAAAGTCCCCTCCTCTTTAATTAGTGCGAGGCTGCCTGGTGCGCTCAGCTGCTCGGGTGCTGGCAATTAAAGTGGATGGCCACAGGGGGTGGGTGCTGAGGGGGACCCAGTGGTGGTGAAGGGGCCATGGTGGGCACCTCCTGGCACAGGTTGCCAGCCCCCATGGAAGAGAGGGCAAGCTGGGCCTGTGTACTTGAATTTTTTAAAAATATTTACTTTTTAGTTATAGTTGGACACCATACCTTGATTTTATTTATTTATTTTCATGTGGGGCTGAGGATCGAACCCAGGGCCTCGCACATGCTAGGTGAGCGCTCTACCGCTGAGCCCCAGCCCTAGCCCCAGCACTTGAATTTTAATAAACTAGGATACCTGTCAGCTCGACCCAGGAGAGGGTCAAGGTGGTGTTTGGGGTCTGCTCTGGGGACTCTTGGCTCCCGTGCAAAGCCAGTCCCTGGAGAAATGCCCTCAGGCTGGGTCAAGGCCAGGCACCCTCCGGCCTTCTGCCTCAGCCTCCTCCCAGGCTCAGGAGACGCCCTGGGAGGCTCTCAGAGGCACTGTGGAGGGGTCAGGAGGCCAGGTTGTAAGGACCTTGGGTCATCCTGACTGGGCCTGAACTTTGGCTCTTTTGCTACCGGAGGCCCTGAGTCCTCTGGAAAATGGGGAGAACCTAGTGTCCCATCAGTGTCTTGTGAGGCCTCATAGAGAGGCCAGAAAATGCCTGGTAGAGAAACTGCTTAGAAATACACAGTGACCAGGGGGTGGAGGGAGGGGCTGCAGGCTGAGGCTCCTGAGGACCCACGGAGGCAGCCAGAGTCGGCTGCTCCTCCATGAGATAGGGCTGGTGGCCCTCCTCCATTTACGGTCCTGGCCTCAGCCCCCAAACTCCTCACTCAACCCAGGATTGTCCCACCCAGATCCCTTCCCAGGTGCTTCAAGGCAGCTCCCCAAGTCCTGTGCCCCTCCCCACCCACCACCTGACCTGCTCCCTCACTGCCCCATCCAGCAGGCCTCCATTCCTGTCTGTGCTGCACACCTGCTGTGGGCTGGATTTGCACCCACTGTGTGCTGCACACCTACTGTGTGCTAGAGATGCACCCACTGTGAGCAGCATACCTGCCAAGTACTGGTGACATATTCCCTGTGACTAGACACCTACTGTGTGCTGGGGATGTGCCCACTGTGTGCTGCACCCCTACTGTGTGCTCAGGAAATGGCAGAGACCAAGATACACACATTTATGTTCTTCTGTTACTCACTGTTTGGAGGGAGACAGATGCTGACCAGTTACACAGACATCTGTAACCACGCACAGTGATGCCTGCTATGAAGGAAAAGAGCAAGCGAGCAAGCTCCCTGGCCACTAGGAATTATTACACAAGGGCCAGAGATGTCATTCAAAAAACATTTAAAAAAATATTTTAAAAGCTGGGTGTGGTGGTACACGCCTGTAATCCCAACGGCTCTGGAGGCTGAGGCAGGAGGATGGCGAGTTCAAAGCCAGCCTCAGCAAAAGTGAGGCCCTAAGCAACTCAGTGAGGCCCTGTCTCTAAATAAAGTACAAAATAGGGCTGGGGGTGGGGCTCAGTGGTTGAGCATCCTGGCTCCAATCCCTGATAGGAAAAAAAAATTACACAAAACACTCTTATTTACTACATCCTCACAGTTATCGAGAGGTCCTAACACTTTCCTTGGCATCGAGTCTTCTGAATTCATGGAGAGTGGACTGTGGAGGGACCACTGGGGACTCCAGGCAACCCTGGAGAGGAGGGTCACGTGGGACCTACAGGGTGGGACCCTCGAGGAGAAGGCGGTCTCTGGGCGGGGGCTGGAGCAGCAAGAGGTTGTTGCCCTGGGCCACATCATAAGATATGTGCATAGAAAAGTCCCCTCAGGCTGCTGGGGTTGGACTGGGGGGACCGAGTGACCACAAGGGCATTATGAGACCTGTCCAAGGTGAACATGCAGGACTGAGAGGGGAAACCAGTGGCCCCAACAGCAGGATCAGCAGGGCTGTCTGTGGGCTGTGGAGGGAGGGGCCGGCTGGAAGATGTCCAGCCCAGAGGGCTCCCAGGCTTTGTGGCCTGGTGTGAGCATCTGGGGACACTGCCCAATCACAGGCCGTCCCGATCCACACCTCGCCCACGCTGCAGGTAACACTGTCGACTGGTAATTGTCCTGGTCCCTTTATCCTGTGCTTTAATAAATAATTTACCTGAATTATTCACATGGAAATTTCAACATTATTAAAAATTAACCAACTTAAATGAGTCCATGGTAAATAGCTGGGTGGCTCTTCCTGAGGGTGGGATGCTGCAGACAGGGTGGGAAGCAGCTCTGAAGCCTGCCCGGGAGGGGAGGGGGCAGCAGGTGCTGAGCAGGTAAGCAGGGAGTGGGGGCAGGTGGCCAGATGGAGCTAGGAGACCCTGCTGTCCTTCATCCCTCACAGGCTGAGCAACCTCAGTAAAGTGCCTGTGCCTCTCTGGGCCTTTGGTAGAATGGGATGATCCTGACTTGTTCAGAGGACTCTGGGGAAGACCAAGCAAGGAGGGGATCCAGAGGCAACTTGTGACAGCGACCCCTGGCCACAGGATGTCTTGGAGCCTGCAGGGCCTGCACTCTAAATAGGGAATGGGTGAGTGAGTCAGGGCCTGGAGTTGCTATGACCACATTTCCTGGGTTTTCCTCAGTGTGTCTTGCACAGACAGCACCACGGGGGCTGCTGAGTCACCCAAGTGTCCTACGTACTGCTGTTTATTTTTATTGAAGGGTGCTAGACTTTGGGAGAACCTTCAGGCCATCTAAACTGGTGGGCACGTACAAGCGCCTTCTCCCCTAAACAGAGGTGTTGGGTGCAAATGGCCGGTGGCCAGAGAGCACAGAAACCTCCCTGTCCAGCACCTGTAGAAGCCCATGGTGTGCCCCGTGCTGCTCTCTCACCCACACTGTCATCACACTGGGTCCCCAACGGGTCTGGACCTCAGGCATCATCAACCCCTGATGGCAGGCAACGAGGCCCAGGGAAAGGTGGCCCTGAAGCCGGGGTGCAGCCTGGTTGGCACCTGCATTCCAGCGCCCCCCCCCCCTGGAAATGGCTCCAGAGCCCAGGGAACAGGAGCCCGTCAAGGCTCCCAGGAGGGAGTTGGGGTTTGGGCACATTCAGCTAAGAAAGGACTGGCCATCTTCCCTGAGAGATAGCATGGCTGTGGACACAGAGCCTGCAGGGTTTGGGTTCCCAAATCCCAGCTTCCAGCCACCTACCTCATCCCCCTCAGGGGGCTCTTGTGCCATGACCCCTTTTAAAATTGTTTCTTCAACATTTTAGTTTGAGGGTTGGGGACAGAGCTCAGTTGGTAGAGTGCTTGTCTTGCATACACAAAACCCTGGGTTCAATTCCCAGGATCACAGGAAAAAAAATATTGAAAAATTTTAAATCTATAAGAAAGTTACAAGAATACTATTATGGATACCAATACGTCTAGATCCACAATGGTACTGTCTCTTCACATTGTTTTGATTCCCTCCAGGATATATATTGCTGCTATTATTATTATTATCATATTATCATTAATAATAATAATGCATCATTTAAGAGTAAGTTGCAGAAAGAATGACCTTTCCTCATTAATGCTTCAGCAATTATTTCCTACAACCAAGGACCACAACCAGGGATCTAATTCAAAACATTTAACATTGTCACAAGTAACAAAACCTCCCACAGTTCATCTCAGAGAAATGTGTTGATGAACTGCCTGGGGAGATATTAAAATGCAGGCTCTGGCTTAGGAATTCCACAGTGGTGCCAAAGCAATCAGGCAAGAAAAAATAAATAAAAGGCATCAGAATAAAAAGGAAGAAGTGAAACTGACTATATTCACAAAAACATGTAAAGAAGATCTGATGGAATCTACACAAAAAGCTACTAGCAACATTGCAGACCTGAGATCAATGTGCAGTATCAATTATGTACTCTGTGTGTTAGACACAATCAGAAATTGGAATTGAGATTACATTTACAAAAGCATCAAAAATATGGGCTACACAGGGATAAATGTGACAAAAAAAGGAACCATCCCTGTACAGTGAAACCCACAAAACACAGATGTAAGCTCTCAATTAAAGAAGTTCTAAACAAATATGGCTGGGAATACAAACCATGTCTCAATAATAACCCTGAGTGTTAATGGCTTAAACTCACCAATCAAAAGACACAGACTATCAGACTGGATTAAAAAAAAATAAAAAGATCCAACAGTATGCTGCCTCCAGGAGTCTCATCTGATAGGAAAAGACATCCACAAACTGAAGGTGAAAGGTTGGGAAAAATCATATCACACACATGGGCTGCAGAAGCAAGCAGGGGTTTCCATCCTTATATCAGTAAAGTAGATTTCAAGCCAAAGTCAATCAAAAGGGATAAAGAGGGACACTACATACTGCTCAAGGGAACCATACACCAACAAGACATAAAATCATAAATATATATGCCCCAAACAATGGTGCAGCTATGTTCATCAGACAAACTCTTCTCAAGTTCAAGAGTCAAATTGACCACAACACAATAATCCTGGGTGACTTTAACACAGCTCTCTCACCCCTGGATAGATCTTTGAAACAAAAGTTGAATAAAGAAACTCTAGAACGTTTTATGTGATACTCTTTTCTTGGAATAGAATATTTTCCAGAATAACACTTTATGTTTATTATCATGTCTCCTTATCTTTTTCTGGTCTGTGAAAGGCTCTCAGATTGTCCTTGATTTCATTAACTTTGAAGGTATTAAAAACTGTTATTATTAACTCAAAGAACTATTTAAGAATTCTATTTAAAAAAAAAAAGAAGTTCTAAATAAATGCAGAGATATACTGACGGGCAGGGATGGGTGGAGTGCAGGTGACTAAATGGGGCAGGGGGGAGATTTTCTGGATGAAGGGAATGCCCTGCCCTGACACTGGCCAATCAGATCGTCACATGAGCCACAGATGCCATTTTACAGATTCCAGTGGACTCATTCATAAACAAACAAACAAATAAAAGGTAGCGCCATGCCCTGTGACATGTGCCTGCAGTTCCAGCTACTTGGTGGCCTTCACTTCAACAATACATTGTGTCAACTCGTCATACAACCACATTAGGGACCGGTACTTGCCTTCTTTTCTCGCTAACTGTGCTCCCTGGGTTCAGTCTCTCGGGGTTTGGACCAGCTATGACGGCACAGGCCCCACTGGCCATGAGGCTTGTGGCCACTCTGCTGTGACCTCATTGGTGTCACATGAAGGTGGACTTTGTCAAAGCTCACTGAGCTGTACGCATGGAGTGGGAGCAGTGGGACGGTCCCCTTGCATACGAATCATGCTTTATTTATTTTTTTTTAGAGAGAGAGAGAGAGTTTTTTTTTTTAAAAAAGAGTGAGAGAATTTTTAATATTTATTTTTTAGTTTTCGGCGGACACAACATCTTTGCTGTATGTGGTGCTGAGGATCGAACCTGGGCCGCACGCATGCGTGCTACCGCTTGAGCCACATCCCCAGCCCGCAAATTATGCTTTAATGAAACTGACTAATAGTAAGTTCGAATACAATTGATTGGTTTTGATTGATTAAATTAAAAAATTGATTTTTTTTTTTTTTATACAGGAGGATTGAACTCGGGGGCACTCGACCACTGAGTCCCATCCCCAGCCCTATTTTGTATTTTATTTACAGACAGGGTCTCACTGAGTTGCTTAGGGCCTCGCTTTTGCTGAGGCTGGCTTTGAACTGGTGATCCTCCTGCCTCAGACTCCCAAGCTGCTGGGATGACAGGCGTGTGCCACCACACCTGGATAAAAAATTGATTTTAAAGAAATCTGAGCCTGTTGGTCAGACTCAGGGTGGGGAGCAGGACAGACCCAGGGGTAAGACAGCGGCAGGGGGTAGGCTGGGGCGCCCCTGTATGGCAGTGGCCTAGAGGTCTCCTGCCCAAGGCCGCGGCCCAGCCGAGGTGCATATGGGAGACTTAATTAAACCAGGCGGCCACCACACCTGCAGCAGGGGCCACAGCAAGGGGTCAGCGTCACCCCTGGGAGAAGAAGGGCTCCTCCTTAACCTGCTGTGGCCCTGACTTTAATTTAATAAAATCCCAGCCAAAGGTTGCCCTCCTCGCCAGCGCCCTGCCCTCCTGAAGCTGCCGAGAGGCCCCTCATAAAGAGTTATTAAGGAAGGTAAATAACTGGGCCCCCGGCGTGGGGAGTCCTGCTGGCCGAGACATCGTGGTCCCTGTGTGACAGCCTGGGCCTGCTTCCCGAGTGAGCAGGGGTGGGAAGCCCAGAGCTCTGCCACCGACTCCGCCACAGGAGGAGGGGTGGGTGGGCACCTTTCCCCAAACTGCCTGGAGACTGGGGTCACACTCGGGGCTCCTCGGGAGCCCTGTGAGGTGTGCATCCCTTGGGGCTGTGTGCAGAGGGAGCTGGTCCTGCTGGGGGGGGGCTCACTCTGTGTTTGGGGTGTAGTGCAGAGCTGGGGATCCCGCTGGCTCAGCACCCCTGGAAAACGTGCCAGGATGAGGGGACCCCAGACCGTGGTGGCTCCTCTGTTCCACCAGAGGTGTCTTCTCTTTAGGGAGCTCCTAAGGCATCAGGGTGGGGACATTTAGAATCCGGTCCTAGAGGCCCCCTGAGGAGCTGTGGACTGGGCTCCATGGGACGTCTCTGTGCTGTAATCTGGATATGGTTTGTGTCCCCAGAGAGGTTTGTGTCCCGAAGGTCTGGTCTCCAGGGTAGCAGTGTTGCAGGGAAGGGACCTTTAAGAGGTGGGGCCTAGTGAGAGGGCTTTAGGTCACCCGGAGCTGCTCTGAGAAGGTTCCTGTTCCTTTGAGATGTGATCTCTCTCTCCTGCACATGGCCCTGCTGTTGCAGTGTCATCTGCCACAAGTCCTCACCAGAGCCAAGCCGATGCCAGCACCAGGCCCTTGAACCTCCAGATCAATGAACTAAACAAACCTCTTTTCTTTCTAAAGTTAGCCTGCCTCGGGTATTTCGTTATAGCAGCAGAAAATAGGCCAACATGGTGTGGGCCTCCCCGGTCTGGAGGCTGCCCCATATATTGTATAGAGCTGTGGACAGAATGCCCACGCGCCTCCAGGCCTGTTGGCACATCTACGAGTGAAAGGTCAACACAGATGTGGGTGAGCAAACTGTAAAGGGCTATGCCGATGAATGGCTGTGGTCGTTTTGCTGCATGGACCCTTGAGCCTGAGGCTGAGCAGCTCTCTGCTCTGTACTAGCTCAGCCAGAGGTCAGGACCTGGTCCTCCCGCAGACCCCGGCTCTGTGCAGTCTGAGGCCAGGCCTGTCCCAGTCTCCAACCATGGATTGGACTGCTCTCACTTCTCTGGCTTGGGGGTCCCCCAAAAGGGCCTGGAGCAGAGGCTCCTGGGGACTCCTATCACCATGGCTGCCTCCCCACGATAATTCCAAAACTTACCACAAAGTCACAACAACCAAGACGGTGCTCCTAGCCTAGGGAGACCCACGCAGATCAAGGGAACAGAACTCAGAGTCCAGAAGTAAGTCCTCCTACTCCTGATGAGCTGCTTTTCAAAGGGGGCCGAGAAAATTCAATGGGGAAAGAGTCTTTCCAACAAAGGAGGCTGGGACAATTGGATTTCCACATGCAAATGAGAGTGGACCCCTACCTCACACCATGTACCAAGATCCACCCAAGACCTAAAAGGAGGAGCTTCAACTGTTCAGCTCTTAAAAGAAAACACAAGAGTCTCTCTCTGAGCCTTGGGTTAGACAAGACCATCTTAAATATGCCATTAAAGTGAAAAAAAAAAGATAAATAAATTGGACTTGATTAGAATTAAAAACTTTTTCAAAAGATTCCATCAAAAAGTGAAAAAAAAAGCAACCCACAAAATGGAAGAAAACTTTTTGCAAACAATCTATCTGGTGAGAGACCTGTGTAGAACACACGAGGAACTATTACACCCCAATAATAAAAAGAAGATCAAATAACTCCATGTTTTATTTTTTATTTTTAAATTTTATTTCCGTACTGGGGATTGAACCCAGCGGCCCTTAACCACTGAGCCACATCCCCAGCCCTTTTAATTTTTTATTTCATGACAGGGTCTCACCACGTTGCTTAGGGCCTTGGTAAGTTTCGGAGGCTGGCCTTGAATTTGTGATCCTCCTGCCTCGGCCTCCCAGGTTGCTGGGATTGCAGGCACGCACCACCGTGCCGGGGCTAACCCAGTTAAAGGAGCAGACACTCTCCAAAGATGACATGCAAATGGCAGATGAGCAGCACAGGCTCGGGCTCCAGCGCTGGGCTCAGAACCTCCGGAAGCTCCCTTCCCCCTGCCTTCAGTGCTTTCTTGCTCACCGGCTCCCATTCAGTGTGTGTGTGGGGGGGACCCTGTGCAGGCAGGGCCAGGGCAGGGTCCTGGGGTGCAAGCTCCAGGGGAGGAGCAGGGCCCAGCCCTCCTGCCCATACTTTTGGGTCAGGGACTGGTATGCCCTGAGGACACCCCATTTCCCTCTGCACCACCCAGGACCCCCAAACCGACCCTTCCTCAGGTCATCTCATGTGCAAGGGGTGGCGGCTGCGCCCCGGAGCCTGCAGGACGGCAGAACCAGGATGTAGATTAGGACAGGTCCCCTCCCCGCCCCCCCCATGGTGCCCCGCCTCGGTGATGGATGGCAGGGGTGTTGGGGGTGTCACACAAAGACCTGCCCTGCTGCTTCTGGGGGACTCCAGTGGACAGAGCAATGACAGTCTGGGCCCCCCAGACTTGCCCACTTGCTGACTGTGGGGCGCTGGGACAGCCTCCGGGCCTCGGATTTCTCACCTACAAAATGAGAGCCGTGACATGGCCCCGAGGCCCGGTGACATGACGAGGCTCATGGTCCACACTGCTCCAGCCCCTGAGGTCCAGAGGGTCTCCCTGCAGCTCAGAGGGAGCCTTTGTGAGACTCGGGGGCTGTGTGGAGAGGCCACCCTGTGGAGACCCGCCACCTCCTGAGATGGCTGTCCCCACAGGCCCTTCCCCAGGGCCGGCCAGCGTCACCCGCGAGTTAATCTGGATTTTTAAGCACAATTAAAGAGGTAATCGGGGTCAGGAGCGCCTTTCCAACACAGTTTAGCACAAAATCCTAATGCAGGAATTACGCGGGCGGAGGTGGTCAGTATAATGGATTCCCACCCACCGCACGCGGCCAGGGTGCGGGCGCTGCAGGCTAATTCAGGGAGCCGGGAGGCGGGCGGGGGGCAGCGCTGGTCCCCGGCTTCCGCTCACATCCATTACCAGGGAGCTTGTAGCCCGTTCCAGAGAGTTCATTAGGGAGAGAAAACAGTAAAATTTGCAGTTATTTGTAAACCCGACGGGGAAAGCAGGCATCATTTCTCGGAAGGAAGTGTGTCGATTTCAGACGGAGCTGATGGGAGGGGGGCGGCGGGCTGGGGGTGCTGGGAGGCTGCAGGCAGGTGCCGGACTCCTCTCAAGTAGGAGGGCCATGGAGTTGGACCCCAGCCTCTGTACAACAGTGAGCTTGGGTCGGAGCCCCGTTCCCCAGGAGTTCATAGGCCCAGATGGGTCAGAAGCCCAGAGAGGGCAAGGCTTTGCCCACAGTCACACAGCAGAGGGTGAAGCCAGTTGGAAATCTGGCTCTTCCCAGGGCTCACAGGAAAGGGGCTGGTCATCATATTCATCTTGTGGAGCACCTCTCTGGGGGTCATGGCCTCCAGATTTGCTCTCCAGGGTGGTCCCATGGACACAGAGGATGCACAGGGAGAGGCTCCATTTACGGGTTGTTGGCCTGGTGCGTGGGCATCTCGCGTCACCTGTGAGGAGGGGTGCCCTCCCCTGAATTCCCAGTGCTGTCTAGACCTGGAGGCGGCGATGCTGCCCAGGGCCCCACAGCAGGCGCTCGGGACACAGAGATGAAGCAGAGCAGGCAGGAGAGGGGACGCTGCGTCTCTGATGAGAGTGAGTCTGGGGTCTCAGTGGACCTGTGCTCAGGCCTAGGCAGTGGCGGCCTCCTTTCCTCCCTGCGTGAGCTCTGCATGCCACACAGGAGTGGCCAGTGCCCTGGGACCAGAAAAGGACCTTAGATGCAGGACAGGTGTGAGAGGGACAGTGAGCATTGCTGTGGGGGCCTGAGGCAATGTGTGTGTGTGGGGGGGACCCTGTGCAGGCAGGGCCAGGGCAGGGACAAGAGTCAGCCTGTGGCCCTAGCAGAGAACCCAGAGGGAGGGGCCTGAGGAGCTGCTAGAGGTCCCCATGAGGAGCTCTCCAAAAGGCCTGGGGAGGCGTCCTCTTCAAAGAAGGGCATCCAGGCAGTGGGGGGACACTGCCCCTAGCCAGCTTGAGATGGGACAGTCCCCGCAGGGACAGCAGGGTCCCCAGGTGGGACAGCGTTGGATGAGAAAACTGACTTGTGGGGGGGTCTCTCCCGTGACACCCACCCAAGGACTCTCTCAGGCAGGAGGGGCCTCAGCAGAGAATCCGTCCCTGCTGGGGGACAGGCCTGGGCCCCAGGGGTGCAGGAGGCCGCCAGCGGCCACCTCTCAAGGAGAATGGCGGCCGTGGCTCTTAGACTGTCAGGCGGTGCCTCCCGGGGACCCCTGGGGGTCCTCCCTCAAAGCCCTACCCTTGGGCCGGGTGGCACCCCTGTCATGGGAACCGCGGGCCCTGGAGCTGCCTTTCCGGCCCGGAGTGCAGAGGTCAGTGGGGGGGGTGGGCAGCTGGGAGGCTGCCCAGTGGCCTGTCCCCAGCTGGGCCCGAGGCTGGCCAGGGAGGAGCCCCTGCTCTTCCGGCCAGGACAGAATGGAGCTGATCAAAGCTCGGGGTTTATGAGCCGAGTGGGACGGAGCCGGGACAGGCCGGGCTGGGCCGCAGGGGCCGGTCCCAAGGCTCCCGCTGGGGGGGGCTGGAAGGGGGTTCAGAGCCCGCACCAGGCGTGGGGTGGGGGCACCCGGGGTGCTAGCCGTGGGCTGGGGTTCTCCACCCCTCAGCGGCCCTCAGAGCCACCTGACAGATGGGGGAACGGAGGCTGGGGCCAGGAAACGTCCCCAAGGGCACAGCCAGCCGGGGACCAAGCCAGGATCGACTTAGGCCTGGACAGCCCCACAGCCTTCCCCTGCCCCCAGGTGGCCCCCAGGTGTGGATCCCTGCCTGGACGGCAGTAGCCTTGTTGGAGACAGATGGGGACACCCCGGGCCTGGCCCTGGAATCAGAGGGCCTCAGGATGTGGGGACCCCGGGAACCAGGGGGGCCCTTGGCTCTGGGCTGGGGTGTCGGCATTGGGTCTGGGGGAGTCTCTACGATGGCTCATGATGCCCCCGTCCTGGGTGTCTCTGTCTTTGACATTGTCTCTGTCCCTGTCACCCTGACTCTGTCCCATTCAGCCCAAGCGCCACCTTCTCCACATAGCATCCCCTCTTGGGTCCTGAACCCCAACCTTCCCAGGTAGAAGGACCCTCCAGTTCGCACCACGGCCCCAGCCGAGAGGGCACAGTCACTAGGGTCCTCTCACCCACAGAGACCCCCGGACCATGAGCTCCTGCACCCCTCCTGGGCCGTCCAGGTCCCTGGCCCCCGGCCCTTCCCCAGGGACCGCTTGAGGCTGCCGGAGTCAAAGAGCGAGATGATGGACACAGACCCACAGGCCCCAGCAGGGACCTCAGCAAACTGCTCCTCTGACCAGAGCAAATCCCCAAGGAGCCCGTCCCTCACTGTTGACCTCACTGGGGTCAACCCCCAGCCTGGCTCCCAGAGCAGCCGCCCGCCTCCCAGCCCTGGTCCTCCACGGGGCCTCTCCAGAGCTGCTCCCCCTCAGCCAGTGGGCCCAACCCAGGTGACAGTTCCCACCACATGGTCACCTTCCCCAGAGGGGAGAGTCCCCGGGCCCCCCCTCCAAAATAAGACTCATCCTCCTCGTCCCTCCACAGGCTCAGCCTCCCCAGGACGTGGCTCTGACCCCAGGCCCTGGCCCCCTCTGTCCCTGCTAAGTCCTGCTGTGGCTCCGGGGCCCACAGCCTCCCCTCCCACGGGGACTCTGCCCTCAGGACTCCCCAGGCCCTACAGCTGGGGAAAACAAGCCCCTTCCCCCTCCTTCCCTGCCCTGCCGAGGCCACCCGCCCAGTGCCACCTACAGAGGGTGACTTTTAATTAAGCCAGTTGGTAATTACCTAACAGCATCCCTGCTTAATAAAACTCGGGGGAGCTTTCATTTTTTTAACTTATTTAAAAATTTCATTGCTGCCAGTCAGTGTCGGGGAGAGAGGGCCTCACCGAGTTGGCCCTTGTGCCTGGCTCTGGCCTCCTGAGGAGTCAGGGAGGTGCTGGCAGCAAAGGGCACTGCCGGCCCCCATCTTAGGTCCCCAGCTGGCCTGACTGTTGCCACTCCACCTTGTGCCCACCAAGGCACCATCTGTCCCTAGATAGCCTACAGGGCCCAAGACCCCCTTCTCCAGCTGCCTCCCAGAACAGACTTATCTGGTGGTTTTTCAGGGAGATGCAGCACATGCAAAGGCCCAGGGGCCTCTGGAAGCCGCAGGCTGGGCATGTGGTGACGGGGCGTGGCCATGGGCAGCAGCAGAGGGCCTCAAGGGTGCAGCCGTGGCTGGATATCCCCCCCCCCCCCCGAGAACCTGACCCACCCTAGCTCACCATCGTCCTGTGTGTCCTTCCCACAAAAGTTTATGAGGCCCACTGTGTGCCGGCCTGATGTATGCACTGACACGGTCACTCACTGCGCACAAGAACTATGTGGGAACATAAAATTTGTCATGGAATTGAAAAAGCAGGCAGGTTCCCATAAAACCCGCCTCCCCGGCTTCTTGTAAAACAATGGCAGATCCCCAGAGGGCAACGTTGAGCTGGTGCTGCGAGGGCGCCCCGTGTTGGGGGCCTGGACCGTGCAGGCAGGGCCGCCCGGGGCGGTGGGCCAGGTCGCACACTTGGCTCTCTCCTCCAGCAGCAGTTCCTGTCGTGCCGTGGCCCTGCCTGGCCCTGTTCCCAGGGATTCCTAGGGCCTCAGCCCTCCAGATCGGTAGGAGCCATGGGCCAAGAGCAGCCGTGGATGGTGCTCAGAGGACCTTGCAGGCCGGGGAGGGGTGACCTGCAGCCCTGGGGCCCCTGCCCACTCTGGCTTAGATCACAAAGCCTTGGGATGGGACACGTCAGTCCTGCCCCTGGGGTCCAAGGCCTCGGGACAGAGAAGGGCCAGTCTCAGCAGAAGGGGGTCTGCTCCATCCAGGGGGCCCCTGGGAGCTAGGACGCACCGGCCATCACTCTGCCGCCTCCCTGGACACTGCGGGAGCCCCTGCGCTGACGGATTGACACAGCAGGTTAATAAGTGCGCGCCTCCCTCCTCGAGGCTGATGAAATATTAATCAGCCTGGTGAGGTCAGCAGAAACCGCCCGGTGGTGGCGGGGTGAGTGCCTTTAATTAATTCTCCTGTGGAGGGTCTGGCTGAGGGTCCCCACCCGGCCACCGCTGCCCCTGGCCCCAGCTGCCCTCCTTACCAAGCAGGGCTCTGCTCAGTCTGCTCTGCCGTGTGGCACCTCCTATGTCCCCAGCCCCACGACTCACAGGGGGTGAGCGATGGGTCACAATCTAGCCTGCTCCCCCAGGGAGCCCTCGCCCACCCTGACCGGCACCCTCCATCTTGGGTCCCCAGGACCTTCCTGGGCCCCATCAATCCCTGCCGTGGGTTCTCCCACGTCCAGCAGTCTGGGCGGTGGCTCCCACCTGTCCATCAGGTCCAGAGAGGACAGATGGTGGCCGGAGCAGAGGGATGCTAGACTGTGGACCTCACAGAGGTCTCAGCAGCTGCTGGTGACGTGCCCTGGGCAGAGCCGAATGAGGTCAGAGGGTGACAGTGTCTGGCGTCCCCCTCCGTCTACCTTCTAGCTACAGAGAAGGCCCTGCCTGCCACCAACAGCACTGGGCTGGCCTGGGGCTGGGGACATTGCAGCTGCGGACATTGGGGATGCTCAGGAGCAATCCCCCAGGGACCTCCCAGGCCAGCTGGGCGCTCAGGGTGCAGACCTAGGCCACCATCGGGGGCGGGGCTTAGTGCCCCTCATGTCCTCCAGACCCTGGGCTCACTGAGGAGCGCCCCGCCAGCTGTCACCAGCACATCTGCCTGGGGCCTGGCCTGGGGTCCTGAACCTGAGACCCCAGGTGCCAAAGACAACAGGGAGGGCAGCCACAGGGACCCCGAGATGTGCCCTGGGCTGGGGGACAGTGATGGGGAAAGCCACCTCTCCCCGACTGTCACTCTAGTCTGACTTTGGGACCTGTGACTGGCCCCCCAAGGGCTCTGTCCCGACCCGTCTCAGGCAAACCTCGTGGGACATGGGTGGGGGGCCTCGCATCCGGGTCTGCGCTCGAGGTCCATGTTAATTTTTTATTTATCTGAAAGTGGGACTGGAAACGGCTTCAAGTGAGTCTGAAGTAATTAGGAGCTCCTGCTGATGGATCGCACTGGAGGGACGCGGGGATTATTTATTACCGCGTCACTTGCCGGAAAGGTTAGAGGCTGAGAAGTAATTATTTTCCCTTCCTCTCTGCCCCCCCCCATCCTCTTGGTTTAAAGGGAATATTTTGCAGGGGGAGCTGGCGGGAGTTCTAGGAGCCCCCTGGGGAGGAGGGTCCATGGTGGGGCCTCTGCCGGGAAGATTCGGGGTCCCCGGGAGCCTCCGAAGGGTCCAACTCACTCTCCTTTCTCTTTTCTTGCCCGTCTCTTTGTTCCTCTCCCATTGTGTGGCTCCCCAGGAGGGAAAGGCAGCACCTCACTGCATGACCAGCCTCACCAGATGCCCAAGGAAGGAGCAACCAGGAGGCTGGCGAGCAGGTGCAAAGGCCCTGGGGTAGGATTGGGCCAGAAGCCTGCGGGACATGGGCAGAACAGGAAGCATGGATCAAAAGGGGGATGGAGACGGTGACCCTGATAGGGTGTGGCCCTGATAGGGTGTGGCCCTGATAGGGTGTGGCCCTGGCAAGCTGTGCTTAAGGGCTTTATTTTAGGTTGCCGAAAAGCCTTGGAGTGTTTGAAGCAGGAAACAGATGACCTGTCCACTCTCATCACCTGATCAGATCGGCCTCTTGAGAGGGAAACCTCTCCCTGTCTGTGCTGTCCTGACCCAGCCCAGCTCAGTCTCACCTCAACAGTATTTCTCACCTCCAGGGAGCTGCCCAGTACAGCCATGGTCCAGTCGAAAGCTGCTAGCCCCAAGGGACAAAAAGGGCAGCCTGACTGGCTTCAATAGAAGACGGACTGAATTGCCTCCTATAGCTGAACGGTCTGGGGTAGATCTCTGACTTCAGGTATGGCTTGATCCAGGCCTCAACTGTTATCACAGGATCCATGTCTGGGATCTGGTTTTTCTAAGATGGTGGTTCCAGCCTCAGGACCAAAGCCACACAAGGATTTCCACTTCCACCTGAGGTGAAATAACTGGGACCACATTTATGCTCCCATCTGAAACAACAACAACAACAAATAGACAAAATATAAGGGAAAAAAAAAAGAGATTTCCAAGACATTGGACATCCAGCCGTGAAGGCCAGCGATTCCTGAGATGGGGGAAGAAATGAAGCTCCTGTGATTGCAAGAGTTTCCAGAAAGCCCCCGAGCTTCTGAGGAGGCCAAGGTGGCTTGAGTTCTTGGCAGGGTACCCAAGAGGGAGAGCGGAACAGGTCGAGGACCCCAGAGTTCTGCAGAGGAGCCTGCTGAGCGTTCAGCTGAGCACTGATGAGTGTGTGAACTTGGAGAAATTATCCAGGACTGGAGACGAACCCTCCGAAAGGATCAGAGAACAATGCTCCGGGCTGACATGGGACTGAGAGGGCTCTGTCCCCCTGCTAGACTTCTGCTGAGCAAACCCCAGGCCCAGGACCATCCTGGAGAAAAGCCTTGAGCAAGGACTGGACTTAGGCAGGAGGAGTAATTCCCCCTGATGGAGACCCGCCCCAGAGACGCTAAGCCATTAATAACAGCATGACTAGAAAGGGTCCCACGATTTCCCTGCTGCATCCCAGAACACAGCTCCCACATTTTACAGGATACAAAGATCCCCCACAATCAATGAGGTACAGTTCACGATGTCTGACATCCAGTCGAAGGCTGCTAGGTATTAAAGACACAGAAAAGACATGACCCACATTGGGGAGGACACTCTGTCAGTCGAAACTGGCCCAGAATGGACACAGATGTTAGAAGGAACAGACAAGGACATTAAATGGATTCTTGTAACTGCATTCTATATGGTCAAAGAGTTAAGTAGAGACGTGAAAGATATTTAAAAAAAAAAACTCCAAATGGAACTTTGAAGCTTGGAAATGACAACATCTTAGATGAAGAATATGTGTAAATATTTATGTCAAAAGAAGCAGAACAGAAAACAGAATAATAATTTTTTTTTTGGTACCAGGGATTGAACTCAGGGACACTTGACCACTGAGCAACATCCCTAAACCCTATTTTGTATTTTATTTAGAGACAGGGTCTCACTGAGTTGCTTAGAGCCTTGCTTTGGCTGAGGCTGGCTTTGAACTTGTGATCCTCCTGCCTCAGCCTCCAGAGCCCCTGGGATTACAGACATGTGCCACTGTGCCCGGCCAGAACAATAATTTTTCTAAAAGTGAAGAAAGTAACTGTGGGTTCTGAGGCAGCTTCCAGCAGCCTAACACACAGATGAGAGAGGAAGACTTTGATGAACCAGTGGCTGCAATTTTACAAAATTTGATGAAAACGATCAACTCTCAAACAAAAGCTCTACACACCCCAAGTTTAAGAAATGCAAAGAAAGGTCTAAGGAGGCATATCATAAGCAAGTCACTCAAGACCTGTGGAAAAGAGAAATCTTAAAGGCGGAGAGAAGACGCATTCACAGAGGGCTGAAGATCGACAGCAGACTGTTCAGTGGAAACAATGGAGCAAGAAGACAGTGAGGAAATACAGAAAAGTCCCACCAGCCCCGGATTCTATACCCAGCAAAACTATCCCTTCAGGCTGAAGAGGAAATGGACACTCAGACAAGCAACAGCTGAGTTTGCCCTTGGGCCTGGGCTACAAGGTCCAGAGGGACCCGGGGAGAGCTCAGCAGTGGAGTTTTACCTAGCATGTGGGTAGCCCGGGTTCCGTCCCCAACACACACACACACACACACACACACACCCCTATTACAAGGCGTCCTTCAAGCAGAAGAAAATAGCAACAGGATGTGAATTTCCACAGGAATGAAGAGCACTGCAAATGCTAAAGTTCAAATGGTAACTTCTTGGAGAAATAAATATGACATGTTTCATTTTTTAAAAATCTCTTTAAATGACAATCGACTGTTGAAACAACGTAATCTACTGTGGGGCGTACCACCCAGGTAAATGTCAAACACGTGACAATAAAAATGTAAGCCCCATGTTGGAGGAAATGGGAGCAAGTGGACGGTGATCGGACGGTCCGAGACATGGTATCGGAGTCAACATCCTGGTTGTGATAGTTTTGTAGGATGTCACTAGTGGGGAAAATTGTTCAAAGGGTACACACATTATTTCTCACGCCTACATGTGAATCTATAATTGCATCAAAAAAGTTTTAATTACAGTGTTTTAATTAAAAATTCAATATGAACTAAAGGAAAAAAATTCCATGGTGTACAAAATATCTAAGTTTTAAAGATAGAGGTAAAGAGGATGGCGGGGAGAGAGAGAGAGAATCCAGGGCCTCCCTTCTGCTGACCACATCTCTTCAAGTCTTCCATCCTGGCATGCAACTAAAATGACCAGTGACTAAATTTATGCAAAGTTTCCCTCCGTTGGAAAAGGATGCCAGGGAGAGTTAGATTACACGTGGTGACATTGGGAAGAGACCGATCAGCTGGGAGCACTGTCAAGCACAGCTTATCCCTGGATCCCAGTTATTTAGGACCTCAGTGCATTTCCCCATGATAATCACACCACTGGTGTTATTTTTACCTCCATTCTACAGATGAGCAGACAAGGCTCAGAGAGGGCAAGTGTCTTGCCTGAAGTCACACAGCAAGAGGTAGGACTCCAACCCAGATTCCTGAGTCTAGGTCCAGCTCCTTCTGTGCACCACCACGGAGCCACCCATCTGCACCTGAGGGCGGAGACGCTTAATGTGCGACACTCAAAGGCCAGTCCTGGTCCTGGTGGGATGAGGCTCAGGTTCCACAGGGCTGGGTCCCTCAGCCATGGAGAAGGAGATTTAATAAGGGAGCTGCTCCCTGTGTGGACAGAACCGAGGGCAGCAGAGCTCCTGGGTGAACACCCGGGGCTGGCAATGCAGGCAGCGGGGAGCCAGGGTCTACGGGAGGGCGCGTCAGAGAGGAAGTTGGGAAACACAGCTTCATCTCTGCCTCCCACCCAAATGCCCAGGGGAGGGGGCCAGCTCCCTGCTGGGTCCCAGGCAGAGGGAACAGGCAAGTGGCCCTCCCTGGTCTCCAGCGTCCCCTCTGCTGGATATCTGCACAGGCCTCCCGACTTGTCCTGGGCCCCATCCTCCTAGTGGGCAGTCTTTTAAAAAGGTCAGCTGGGCTGCACTGTCCCCTTTTGGAGACCCCTGAAGTCACCCACCACTCTTAGCAGGGTGTCCACAGCTGCACCTGGCAAGACCCGCACCCCCCACGATCCCCACCCCACCCCACCAGCTGCCAACCCCGGCTCCTCTCCTGCCCAGGGCGTTGGCACACGGTGCTCCACCGTGGGTGCTTCTTGCTCCCCTCCCCCTGGGGTGACTGTGGCATTTCCTCAGGCCTGACTCAAGGTCACTTCCTGGAAGCCCCTCCCCCCAGGCCTGCTTTCTCCTAAACCCTCACTGCACAGTCCTCTCCCCAGAGTGTCCTGGGGACATCACTGGGCAGGAGCTAAATCTGGCTTGTTCAGAATGTGCCAGCCTCAGACGGTGCTGGCCCAAGAGGTCCTCCAGGAGCAGGAAGCAGTGAGAACAGGAGTCAGGGGGGATGGGGATGGAGGGATGGGGGATGGGGATGGAGGGATGGGGATGGGGATGGAGGGATGGGGGATGGGGAAGGAGGGATGGGGGATGGGGAAGGAGGGATGGGGGTGGGGATGGAGGGATGGGGGATGGGGATGGAGGGATGGGGATGGGGATGGAGGGATGGGGGATGGGGATGGAGGGATGGGGGATGGGGATGGAGGGATGGGGGATGGGGAAGGAGGGATGGGGGATGGGGAAGGAGGGATGGGGATGGGGATGGAGGGATGGGGATGGGGATGGAGGGGTGGGGGATGGGGATGGAGGGATGGGGATGGGGATGGAGGGATGGGGGATGGGGAAGGAGGGATGGGGGATGGGGAAGGAGGGATGGGGATGGGGATGGAGGGATGGGGGATGGGGATGGAGGGATGGGGGATGGGGATGGAGGGATGGGGGATGGGGATGGAGGGATGGGGATGGGGATGGAGGGATGGATGGATGAGCAGACTCTGGGTGCCAGCAGCAGATCATGTTGAGATGGGGGACAGTGTCTGGGCTGTCTGGCTGAGGAATGCCCAGGGCCCAGCTGACATCACCCTGAATGACAGCTGCATCCCCCAATAAGGGCCAGTCTCCTCACAGGGAGGTGGGGCTCTGGGCAGAGGAGAGAGGGGCCAGTAGCATTTCCAGAAGGCCCCTGGGACTGCTGGTTAAGGGGAAATCTGGCTCTGCCCAGGCCGCCTTGCCCCTCTGGCCTCAGTTCCTGTCTGTGAAATGGGCGCGTTTACGGTCCTCTCTTAGGTGCAGTGAGTAAGACTCGACAGAAGCACCTGCTCTGTCAGCCTCAAGGGGTGGTAAACAGGATGCATGGTGATGGGCTGTCCCCTGCAGGGGGACCTCCTTCCCTGTCCCCCAGCGCTGCGCACAGAGCCTGTGGGGCTCCCCTGCAGGCTGATTGGGGCGTCCCCTGTGGCTCCAGGGACAAGCAGCCCTGGGAGGGGGGAGCACAGACCCGCCCGCCCTGCCTCCGTGCCCAGTGGCCATCTGTCTGGGGGTGTGCCCGGGGTGGCCTGCCCAGCCCAGGCTGGCGGGCGGTGGGGGGCGCCGGGCTGATTGCTGGGCCTTGTCGTGAACCCAACACGGTGACTGTTTAACGATTGAACCACACTAATGAATATTGGGCCAGATATTTTCGAGGCCTGTTCCGACTGATTACTTGGAGAGCTAAGTACGTCTCCCTATTACCCAGGCAATTAGGTGACTAATTAAACACTTACCCTTTGCTTCATAAACAGGAGCGAGCGGGTGGGAGCAGGAGCTGGCTCGGGCGCTGTGAGATATCGGCTGTCAGCAAGGCCCACGCGAGCACCCACACCAGGATCCCGGCTGCCCTGTGGGCAGGGAGGCCAGTGGTCAGTGAGCAGGGGGACCGATGTCCAGAAGGGCCAAAGGCTCTGTCCAGGTCTTGGGTCAGAGTCCAGCCTTCTCAGCCCCATACTCCAGGAAGCCCTCCTGGCTTTCCCCAGGCCCAAGAAGCCCGGCCTGCTGACCATGGCATCCTAGACACAGCCCCTGGTCCTGAGCCTGCCCTCTGCCTCTGGTCACTCTCTCTCTCTCTCTGGGGTGCAAGCTTTGGTCACCATGAGCAGTCAACAAGCTCTGGGCCTCCTCTTCCCACTCCCAGCCAAAGTGATTTGGGGAGATCTGTCTGACCGCGTCACCGTGATCATTTTAAAACAGGGCTAATATCTGAGACATGGCCCCCAGTGATACTCCTCCCCTGGAATGGGGCTCCACACTCTCCCTTGAGACTGGGCCGCAGTGACAGCCACAAGCAGTGCAGGCTGCCCAGGTGATGCCCCTGTGCCAGGGCTGGGCCAGGGGCCTCTCTGTTTGCTACCGTGTGCTGCTGCTCCAAGCCCAGGGCCCAGCATGGTGCCCATGTGTGTCCATACTCTGTGGAAGCCTTGTCGGGCATCACATTCATCTGCTGAGACCCACCTGCCCACTTCCAGAACAGCCCCATTCAGCCCTGGCCGGACCCCAGGAGGCACACGGGGGGCATCTGGCATGTGCTGGAAGATGTAATCAATGGTTGCATGAGTCTCATCCCAGAGATCAGAGGTCCTACCTCAGGCCCATCAAGAAATGCAGACGCTAAGCTGGGCACCGCAGCGCACGCCTGTAATCCCAGTGGCTCAGGAGGCTGAGGCAGGAGGATCACGAGTTCAAAACCAGCCTCGACAATGGTGAGGCCCTAAGCAACTCAGTGAGACCCTGTCTCTAAATAAAATACAGAATAGGGCTGGGGATGGGGCTCAGTGATTGAGCATCCCTAGTTCAATCCCTGGTACACACACATCAAAAAAAAAGAAAGAAAGAAAAGAAATACAGAGGCTGAGTATGGTGGTGCAGGCCTGTAATCCCAGCAACTTGGGAGGCTGAGGCAGGAGGATCGAAATTTCAAAGCCAGCCTCAGGAACTTAGCAAAACCCTGTCTTTAAATAAAAACTAAAAAGGACTGAGGATGTGGCCCAGTGGTTAAGTGCCCAGGGTTCAATCCCTGGAATCAAAAAAGAAAAATGAAATCACAGAACGAGCCCATGGGGCCCCACCCAGGGGCCAGCCCTTCGCCATTTGGAATCTCTCTCCTGGAGGACCTGCAGGGCCTCTGGGCTCAGGGTGCAATTCACAGACGGCTAAAGGGGTTCCTTGCTCCCAGGAGACCTGGCACACGTGGGCTGCCCTGAGGGTAGGGCCAAGGACTCCGTCACAGCACAGTGTGTACACACTTGCGCACGCACACAGACACTCCCGTATGCCCCTCCTGGGTGCCAAGGCAGAAGGCCAGGGGGCAGGCAGCAGGGCAGAGCAGCAGGCAGAGCTCTCAGGCTCTTTGTCCACCCTGGGTGCAGGACTCGGGGACTTCCAGCCCTGCGGGGAGGGGAAGGGGAAAGGGCGCATGCTCTGTCCCCCAAGTTGCGGCTCTCCACTTGTTCTGTGGTTTCTCTGGGCTCCTTGTCCACCAAGATTCCCACAGTGGCCTGCTCTGTCTGATTCCCTGCCGGGCCTCCATACCCCCTGTCCATCCTCTCCCAAGACCTACTGGAGCCTGGCAAACAGCAGGTACCTGTTTAATGCTTCTTTTTTTTTGGGGGGGGGGTTACCAGGGATTGAACTCAGGAGCACTTGACCACTGAGCCCCCTCCCCAGCCCTATTTTGTATTTTATCTAGAGACAGGGCCTCACTGAGTTGCTTAGGGCCTCACCATTGCTAAGGCTGGATTCGAACTCGTGATCCTCTTGCCTCAGCCTCCCAAGCTGCTGGGGTTACAGGCATGTGCTACCACTGTACCCGAATTTTTTAATGCTTCTTAACTGGACCCCCTGACCCTCCAAGGACAAAGTGTCACCTCACATCCCCATGAGAGGACTCCCGGGTTGCTCAGAAGGCCTTCCCAGGAGACCAGCAGCATGACACCCCCTCACCAGTGTCTGAGGAATAGAGTGGAACATCTTGGAGATGGGACGCTGCTGTCACCTGGGCAGGCTGTGGAGCCAGCGATTCCACCAGACACTGGCCCAGGAGTGGCTGGGGGGTGTCTTCGGTGTGGTGGATACTTGCACCCAGGCAACTTTAACTCAAGAAGGTGACCTGGCCCATCTGGGCAGGTCCCTGGCAGCGGGAAGCACAGCCTCCCTGAGGCCCCAGCCCCCCAGCTGTGGCCAGCACCCAGGACGGCAGAGACACTGAACCTGCCAAGTTCCGACTGTAAGCGAAACAGGTGTGTTTGAAGCGGCTTGTTATGCAGTTGTGGGCGGATTTGGGGTCTTTGGTGCAGAAGGTTGACCCAGGGCCCCTCAGGGGCCACTCACGCCCCTCCTCAGAAGCCCCATGCAAAGAGGAGGGACCCAGAGGTGAGAAAAATCAAGGACACTCCCAAATACGTGGCCAGCAAGGGCCACCTGGACTTCAGCCCAGGAAAGCATTGGCCAGCACCGAGGGGGTGTCAAAGGAGGAGAAGACAAGGTCAGCTTGAGACAGACAGAGGGGACATTTCAGCAGGGGCTTCCTGCCCAGGGAGGGGACAGCCCTTAAGTCTGGTCATCCTTCATCCTAGCAGGACCTCATAATGCACTTGCACTGTGACCCCCAGGGGCCAGACCCTCTCTGGGACCATGGCCTGGACCCTACTTCCCTGAGAAAGGACAGGGAATGCTGGGCCTCCCTGGGTTCCTCTGCCATCTGGAGAATCTGGGCCTTGGGGCAGGCCTGGGGGGCAGGTCTTCCCTCTGGGGCCGCACCCCCAGCCTCCTCAGTCTGCCCTACAACCCAAAGAGACCCAAAGTCCCTCTGGACAGAGGTGCCTCCCCCTTGCTGGAGAGCGTCAGGCCCTCCTGCCAACCCCGGAGCACAGGATGTCACAGGATGGGCAGAGAGGAATGAGGAGGGGCAGGGCTGGGGGTCCACACCCTGTGGAACAAAGGACCACAAACTGGGGATCCTCAAGTGACGGGAATTTGCTCTGTCACCATCCAGAGGCCAGAAGTCCAAGGTGAGGGGCAGGCAGGTCCGGTTCCCTCTGGAGGTCACGAGGATGATCCTGTCCTAGCTGCTTTCCGGTGTCTGGACCTTGCCTTGTGCACACGTCACCCCACCTGGGCCCTTACCTTATACACCATTCTTCCTGTGTCTGCACCCAGATTGTCCCTCATCTGCTAAGGACACCCACCACATAGGACCAGGACCCACCCTCGTGACCAATATTAACTTGATGGAGGCAAGACCTGATTTCCAAATGAGGTCACATCCATAGGTGGCAGGGTGGGACTTGAACACATCTTGGGAGACACAGTTCAATACACAACAGCCACCAGCACATGGGCAGCCCCGGGTTGGGCTTCCCCTGGCCAAGCCTCAGTTTCCCCACCGTGTAAGGCAGTAGTTCAGGGCGTCTCATCCTGGGATTTGGGTCTTCCACAACCACAGGAAGCTGGGTGCCTGCCGGGTGCAGTGGCGCTCACCTGTAATCCCAGCGGCTCTGGAGGCTGCGGATAATCGCAAGTTCAAAGCCAGCCTCAGCAAAAGCGAGGCCCTTAGCAACTCAGTGAGACTCTGTCTCTAAATATAACGTATACAGAAGAGGGCTGGGGATGGGGCTCAGTGGTTAAGCACCCTGGGTTCAATCCTCAGTACCCCCCAAAAAAAGACAGATGCCCCCTGGTGCAGGCCCAACGGAAGCTTTCCCACCCCTAAGCTTGGATCAGCTGAGTGACGGACCACCAGGCTCTGCAGCTGGTCAGAGTCCCCCCGCCCCGGGTAGCCATGCCTGGTGTATATCAGGGAGGGAGAATGAGGGGTGAATCATGTTCTAAGAGCGAGGGGGTCCAGACAAACCCAGGCTCTGACAGTCACCCTCCATATGACTCAGGTAAGCCAAGTCACCGCTCCAAGCCTCAGTCTCCTCATCTCTAAAATGGGCAACACCATTCCTACCTCGAGGGATTTTTTTTTTTTTTTTTTTTTTTGGAGTAGATGAGAAGGTGCTAGCTCTGTACCTGGCACCTGGGCTTGTGGGCGACCTGAACTTTCCACGGTCCCACATGGGGAAGGTTGAGGCCACCGGCCACCCAGAACCAAGGTCTATTATTGGGTCTATTAAGGGGGCCCCTGGGGGAATTGTATTTCCAGGGTCCCTCTGAGACTGGGATTGTCGGGGGCGCCTGGTCAGGGCCAGGACACCCTGGGGCTCACCCCTGTTGAGTGCACTCAAGGGGCCCAGAGACCCCGCCAGGCCCTTGCCCACCCCTGCCCTTGCGCTGGGCAAGACTGCATTCCCCATTTTGCTGAAGTGGGGCCCAGTCTCAGAGAAGCTTCGGATTGGTCCCTGGTGGCCACTGGGGCCTTGGTGAGGTCAGGGCAGAAGCCTGGGCTTCTGGCTTGGGAGGACCCTGGGGACAGGAGTTGGGGGGTCTCTGATCTACTCAGAGATCCTTCTGGCTGTGCAGCTCTGTCACCCCTCTGGGCCTGGCCGGGTGGGCAGTGGGAACTCTCACCCTCCTTTTGCCCTATATCTGACATCCCTGGGGGCCGTGCTCGGCCAGGCGGGGCTTTGACGACCCACAGCCATCATGGAGCGTGGCCATGTCCTGCCTGTGGCAGGTTCTGAGCCCCAGCACATGGCTGGGGAGGGTGGGGCTTACTCCAGGTTCCTTCCTACATTTCTGTGCTATTCTAGAAGAAACTGCAGACAAGGTGAGGACAAGGGCCTTCCATCATCACCCTGTTAGATTCAAGGGCCATCAAGTTCAGAGAGTTGAGGTGCAATGCACTTGTACTGTGTCCCGTGTGAAGTCTGAGCTGCACTTTCTGCTGTGCAGGACACTGCTGGGCTGGTGGGAGTCCATGGGAGAAGTGACCACGTGTTCCAGTCTCCTGCCATGGCCTGACAAGCTGCTGGCAAACTCAGCGGCTTAAACACAGCCATTTCATGATGTCTCCCTACTCCTGGGTCAGGAATCCAGGGAGGCTCAGCAAATGACCCTTCTGTTCTATGAGGTGTCTGCTGGCAGCTGCCAGCAAGGCTCTTCTCTTCATGAAACCCCAGCCTTGAGGTCTCAGGATGATCTTTTCTCCCTGCAGACATTCCTCAGCCTCACATAGAGCCCTTGGCCTTCTCTCTGGACTTGGAATTTAAGCTGGCGGCAGGCTCAGGCCATCTCCTTGCCCTTGGGGAACCAGAGACCCCTTCTTGGCTCAGTCTTCATCTCCAAGATCAAGTAAAGGGGGAGGGTAGGGGGCGCTGCCTGTATTCAGTAAATCCTGAGAGCAATGAGGGCCTCCAAATTTTCAATATTAGGCAAGTTTAAGGATAGGGGTGGGGAGTCAGGAATATATCTTAAAGTTGCCTACAGCAAGCAAACAGCTTTAGCTTATATTAAGGGGTGGGGGGGGGGTTATAGAAAGTCAAACCAGGAAAATTAGGGCAGGATGTAAGTGGTGAGAACAGTCGGTAGGTAGAAGTGTGGTTTAAAGACTGAATTAAGGCAGCTAGAGTGGGGCCACAAAGAATAGGTATAACCCATTCTTTCCTCCCTTACTCCTGTCCCTGTCTCTCACACTGCAGAAAGTAGTGCTGTCTTCTGGGGCAGGGCCAGGGCTGGCTCTGCCCCTGGTTTTGGGAATCCCTCTTCAGTTGAAGCTGAGTATGTCGGGAGTGGTCTTGAGCCAGGGGCAGAAGACAGAGGTCCTTGTTCTGCCTCCTTTGAGCCTTGGCCCCCTCCTCAACCTTTGGACCCAACCTCAGGGCCGGCTCTTCCTGGGAGCTTTACCAGGTAAGTGAGATGTTCAAGTTCCTCAGTACCTCAAGGGAACTCTGGGACAGAAGAAGAAAAGACCACAAAAAAGAGGGAGTCCTTCTCCTCTCTGAGAGGACCCACTCTTTCTCCCTTGACAGTGTCCCATTCTCCCCTTTTCTATCCCTTCTTATAAAATCATGCCTGTTACTCTGACATAAAAATAAAGGAGGGGGGAAGGGGGGATAGGGCTGGAGATACAGTTCAGCGGTAGAGAGCTCGCCTAGCGTATACTAGACCATGGGTTTGATCCCCATCACTGAGAAGAAAAAGAAAAAAAAAAAAGATAAGGGGGCAGTGGGAGGAAGTACTTTTGGAAATTCAGTTAGAGAACTGAAAAGTAAGGAGTTTCAGGATTCAAGGCACCCTAATGCTCTAATGCCACCTCTATGCCACCTCCCTCTAGGAGAGGACTCTTCTGCTTCCTTTTGCTTGGATGGCCTTTGGGCACAAGGACAGAAACTGGACGTGGACAGGGCCCTGAGCAGAAGCCAGGACATCTGGACTCACAGCTGCCCCCAGATCCCAAGCAATGGCACTGATAACTCCCATTAAACCCCCTATGAATGTGATATGCTCATTTATTCAACAAACACTTACTGTGTACAGGCAAGGGACCAAACACTGTGTCAAGCATTGAGATATACTGACAAAAACAGTCCTGGTTCCCACCCTCACGGTACCCAACAGTCCTATGGGAAAGGGAGGCTTCAAATGCTAACAAATAAGTGGATGATTGGAAACTGATAAATGCCATAAAAAAGCAGTCAGAAAGTTGTAAAAGTACCTGGTGTGATGGTGCCCACCTATAATCCCAGCTACTCAGGAGGCTGAAGCAGGAGGTTCTTAAGTTTGAGGCCAGCAACTTAGTGAGATCTTGTCTCAAAAAAATTTTAAAAAGAGGCTGGGAATGTAGCTGAGCGGTAGGGTGCTTACCTAGCATGCGGAAAGCTTAAAATCAATCTCCAATAATGAGAAGAAAAAAAGAGAGAGAGAAAGAAAGTTGTGGAAGCATAGAGACTAGGTAGGAGGTTCTAACCTAGTCTGGGAGTCAAGGGGGCTTCCCTGAAGAAGTGGTGATGAAGGCTGAGATCCCAGCAATAGCACCCACAGGCGTACACACACAGACACAAGTCACTTTCTGGAAACTAGGAACCCAGCCTTTCCCTCCACATCTACTCCCTCTGACACTCCATTTTCCTTCCTCAGAGATCAGATTAGAATTTTCTTGTTACCATCATTGTGGTCCTTGGACTCGCCATTGCTGCCCAGGGAAAGAGCAGCAGGGGGCGTGAGAGGGTCAGAGAGAGATGGAGCAGGGGTTCTAAGAAAAGGGGTAGAAGAAGAGAAAAATAAAAAGGGAGGGGGGACAGGATACGTAGCTCTGTGGTTAGAATAGTCGCAGCATGTGCAGCAACCTGGGTTCCATCCCTATGGAGGGTGGGGTGGTGGTAGCAGTGGGAGAATAGTAGAAAGAAAGAAAGAAAAAAAAAGAGAGAAGGGGGGCAGAGAGAGAGAGTGACCTCATCTCTCTAAGTCTTTGTCCTTGCTGTGTTCCCAGACCAATTCATCTCTATTCCATTAAATAAGAACTGACTTGTACTGGTCCCAGTTAGAAAGCGCAGTCAGATTCAGGAAGATCTCTGTCCTCAAGTATATGGGATCCAGGCCTCCTCATTCCTTAGACCTCTGGAGAATCCTGGTGGCCCCCAGCTTCTAATCTTCAATCCTCTTTGGAATCCTTGGGAGTCCCAGTACTCCAGCCTTCAGTCTGCACCTTTTAATTCTCATTTCTTTCATGAACTCTTATTTTATTTTTGGTACAGGAGATTGAACCCAGGGGCGCTTTACCACTGAGCCACATCCTCAGTCCTTTTTTTAATTTTTTATTTTGAGACAGGGCCTCATTAAGTTTTGCTGAAGCTGGCCTAGAACTTGTGATCCTCCTGCCTCAGCCTTCAGTGCCCTCTCAGGAACTGTTAAACCATTTCCCATATCTTCAGACCCCATGGTAATCCCAGTGTTGCAGCCTCCCAGTTTCTTACAAAGATCTTCCGACCAGGAAGCCAGGCAACAGGGTGTCATTCATTGGACCTCCTATGGCCTTTTGCAGATATCAGCCAGGGCAAGGAGACTTCAGTAGAGACTCTTGTGTGGAAGACAGAAAAATCCTAAATCTGGCTTTGTAACCCTCTAAATCCTAACCTTTTAGACCTTCCTGGGGTCTACAGCTGCCTGCTCCCACCCAGCAGTGTTTGTAAGAGGTTCTCAGAATGCCAAGGGAGTCCACATTAGATTCTGGTCCCTAGTCAATGTTCAGGGTCAACCTAGGCCAACTGGGCATAACCTTTCAACTGCTACTTACTGAGCACCTACAATTGCCCATCACTGTTGTGGACACCAAGGATGCATTGGTAAAAAAGGCACATACAATCCCTGCTGTTATGAGGGAAATAAGCAGCCCATAAATAAGAAAACAAATATATAGGCAGCATCATTTCAGACAAGTAGAGCTCTTAAGGGAATAAAATCTGTAATATAGCCAGGCATGATGGCACACGCCTATAATCCCAGCTGCTCCGGAGGCTGAGGCAGGAGGATTGCAAGTTCAAAGCCAGCCTCAGCAAAAGCGAGGGGGTAAGCAACTCAGTGAGACCCTGTCTCTAAATAAAATACACAAAGGGCTGGGGATGTGGCTCAGTGGTTGAGTGTCCCTGAGTCTGATCCCTAGTACTGGAAAAAAAAAATCTGAAATATAATATAGGGAGAAGGGAAGTAGTCAGGTGGTCAGGGAAGGCCTTTCTGAAGTGGTGTCACTTGAGCAGAGAACTGAATAATGAAAAGCAATTGTCCTATAGAGGCCTCCAGTGTGAGGCAGCAGGGAGGAGTTTGAAGAGCCCAGGTACATCTGGACACCCACCGAAGAGATTATTCTGTGGGCAGCTTCCTGATCTTTTGTCCCCGGAAATTCCCAGGGCCAACTTTTTTTTTTTTCTTCTTCCACCCTGCCCTCTCCAGGACACTGTGCCCCCAACTTCTCTTTTTGCAGGCTGCCCTAGATTCCAGGATTCCTGATTACCGTCCAGAGCTGTCTGCACTCTTTCATTAATACTGACTTTGCTTTGACATTGACTTTGCCAAGCCCGCACCAAGGGCACCTACTATGCCTGCCCAACATCCCCTGCCTTTTCTACACCCCTCAAAAAAAAAAAAAAAAAAAACCTTTCCTGAGCTTGGCAGCACACCCTGCAACCTCCAGGCCTGGCCTACCCACTCGCTCCACCCTGTCCCCTGTCTCTCTCTCCTTCCCTTCCTCTGGGTCTGCCCCTATCCTTTCTTTCTTTCTTTCTTTCAACTAACATTTATTGGCGCTGACAGTATGCCAAGCACTGTGTTAGGTAGTTCAGAGGGACTCTAAAGATGAATAAGACTTGGTACTGGCCCTAGATAACTGGGGTCTTGGGAGATTGACATGTAAAATATATTACACAGAAGTGTTGCAGTAATTCACTTGCAGGTCAGCATGGGGAAAGAAAGAAGAAGCAGAGCAAGCAAAGCAGCAGCAGGAAAAAAGGTCCTTTATTGTGTACAAGCAATCTTTTTATAGTATTGTGAACAAAGAAGGCAGCCTTCCAACATCAATAAATCAGGTCTTTCAGCTAATTAAACATAGCATACAGAAGTTTTACTTTCTAATCAGAAGTGACCCGCTTCTCATGGCTAATCTACTTTCGGCCCGGAGTATGTTGAGCTCTGCTCTTTGTTAAGAACAGATAATAAAATTTTTCTCAGTGCCCTCCTAGCCCACTTGGCAGAACATCCCGTTTGCAGGCAAGTCCTCCCAAGGACAGCAGACACCTTGTTTTCAAGCATGTCCGCTGTTATCTATCTATACCTTGACAGAATATCCCGTTTGCAGGCAGACTCCATCAAGGGCAGTAATAGTAACACAGTCACATCTGATTCTCTACACAGAAGTATATGAAACACCAGGGAACCTGGTTGCTAGTTCTATCAAGGATCATCAAAGAAGTGAGTTTTAGATGTGTGAAGCTGGACAAATAAATAAATTTCATTAACTCTCAGTTTTCCCACCTACAAGATGGAGATGTTATCCTAACCTTAGGGTTCCTATTTGATGAATCAGATAGGTAAAATGTGTAGTACAGTGCTTGATATATGGAAAGTGCTGAAAATGTTAACCTCATGCATAGGTCTTGACATGTAAGTCCAAGACAGCTGAATATAAATAGTGAGAAAGGAGCTGGATGTGGTAGCAACTGCCCGTAACCTCAGCTACTCGGGAAGTTGAGGCAGGAGGATTGCAGATTGAATCAGCCTCAGCAACTTGGCAAGACTTTGTCTCAAAATAAAAGTATTTAAAAGGGGCTGGGGATGTGGTTCAGTGTTACAGCACCACTGGGTTCAATCTCCAGTACCACATTTAGTTAAAAAATAAAATAAATAAAAAGTGTTGGGGAAGGTAGTTCAGTGGTGTGCCTAGCATGCACAAGGACCTGGGTTTAATCCCCAGTAATGCAGGTGGTTAAAAAAAAAAAAAAAAAGCATGAGAAAGAGCAGATGATGTAGCTGAACTGTGAGTAGGCTGAAGTGGAATGAAGGCAGATTAGGGAGACTCCTTGGGCCACATGGTGAAAGGACTGGTATGCCCTGCTGAGAGTTTGAGTTTTATCTGGTCAGTGGTTTTATATGTCAAAGAACATCTGTCCTTTGTCTTTTTTTTTTTAAATAACATACATGCAACATAAAATTTACCATCTTAGGGGCTGGGGTTATGGCTCAGTGGTAGAGTGCTTGCCTAGCATGCGCGAGGCACTGGGTTTGATCCTCAGCACCACATAAAACAAATAAAGATATTATGTCCACCCAAAATTTAAAAATATATATATAAAAAAATTTTACCATCTTAGCCTGCCCCCCCCATGTCTGTCTGTCTGTCTCTCTCTCTCTCTCTCTCTCTCTCTCTCTCTCTCTCTCTTTCCTGGTTCTAGGGATTGAACCCAGGGATATTCTACCACTGAGCTATATCCCCAGCCCCTTTTACTTTTAATTTTGAGAGAGTCTCACTAAGCTGCCCAGGCCAGCCTCAGATTTGTGGTTGTCCTGCCTCAGCCTCCAAAGTAAGTGGGATTACAGGCCTGCACCACCATAACCAGCTCATCTCAACCATTTTCAGGTGTATACCTCAGTGGCATCAAGTGGCATTTTACAACCATCATCACCATCTACAGAACTCTTTTAATCTTGTAAACACTGAGACTGTCCCAGCTAAACTCCCCATTTCCCTTTCCCTCTATGTATGTTTCAGAACTCTCTTTATTTACTCTTGTTTTTGCAAATTTTGTTAAGAACCGATACAAATGCATGGCTGGAGGGGCAGAGATCAGGGGCACAGACCTCAGGACTGGCTCTGGATATGGGAGAGGGAGGATAAGGACACCCATCTCCCTTTCTCTTCTGGAGAGCCTAGACAGGTAGCTGGGTTTCCAGGGAGAGATTGGAGTTGAATTTTTTTTTTTAAGTACCAGGTTTTATTACCTTTTTATATGTTAAAAAAAAAATCTGTAACAGACAAGTGTGTGTGGGTGGATGGTAGGCTGCAGAAAAGGTGCTTACTGCAATCCAGACTGAGGAAAATGGCCCTGAGGCTACAGGAGGACTCAGCAGGCTGTGACTCTGGGTTTGGGGTAGAGATGGGAGCTAATAACCACTGGATGAAGAAGGAAAGTGAGTCTCTCCAGCTGGTAGGGTGAGAAGACACCACCTGCCTGGGGTAATGGAGGTGGATTTTTGTCATTGGTTTTTGTTCTGGGTTTAAATCAAAGTCTTTGTACATGCTAGACAAGTGATCTGCTGCTGAGCTATATCCCCAGCCCCTAGTTTGGAGGTTTGTAATGGTTCTTTGCCCCCAAGCCACAGACTTTTCCAGATTTTGCCTTTCTCAGCTTCTCTCTGCAGAGGAGGCATCAAGTGAAGGAACCCCTGCTCCCCAACTTCCTTTCCTTATCAAAGAAGTCAGAGACAGGTATCTCACCCTTACTTCATAACCCCTTAGAGTGCATGGGGGACACTCTTTCCACCTGAGCCTGGGGTACAAGGCAGTGTCTGAGTCAAGAAGCTGGAGGCCAACCCTTTAGGCTATTTGCCAGGCTGTAGGGAGTGGGCGTGTGTGTATGCTCATCTCTCCAGATCAAGACTGGACCATTTCAGTGCTCCTCTCCTGCTGTTGGAAAGAGTTCCTTGCTTCCCTAAGGTTTCCTGTAGAAGGAGAAATTCCATGTTTAAGCCCAATTCAGCAACCAGACATCATCTTTTTCTTTCTTGCCTGGGATGGAACCCATGGTCTTAGGTATACTAGGCAAGTACTGTACTACTGAACATTCCTAGATTCCTCCCCTGCTTTTTTTTTTTTTTATTAGTACAGGAAATTGAATATAGGGGCACATTTCCACTCAGCTATATCCCCAGTCCTTTTTTGTTTTTTTTATTTTCAGACAGGATTTTGCAAAGTTGCTCAGGCTAGTCTCGAACTTGCAATCCTCCTATCTTAGTCTCCTGAGTAGCTGGTATTACAGATGTGTGCAGCTGATGATACCCATCTTTCTCCCATTGTCATTGGTCATTCCTCTCTACTTCCAAAATAGATCCTAAACCCATCTGCCAACCTGCTACTCTATTTTAAGCTAGCCAAACTGCACTTAGACTGCTCACTGAAAAGCCCTCTTAACTGGTCTCTTTGCTTCCCATGACCCAATCTCCACAAGACAGCCACCAAGGTGATCACTTTCCCCCCCACCCCAGATGGAATCTTGCTATGTTGCCCAGGCTTCCTTTGAACTCTTGGGCCCAAGTAATCCTCCTGTCTCATTTTCCCAAATAGCTGAACTAGAGGCTCATATAACCATGCCTAGAACTTTCATTAAATTCAATTGTGTCACTCCACAGCTTAAAGTCCTAAAACCCTAGAACTATTTCCATGATATTTGTTTTGTTTTGTTTGTGGTACCAGTAATTGAACCCGAGGGTGCTTTGCCACTGAGCTATATCCCCATAGCCTTTTATTTTTTATTTTATTATTTTTTTCTTTGTGGTGCTGGTGATTGAACTCAGGCCTTGTGCTGTGAGGTAAGCACTCTACCAACTGAGCTATATTCCCAATCCCTTTTAGTTTTTTATTTTGGTCTCATTAAACTGCCCAGGCTGGCCTTGAATTTGTGTTCCTCCTGCCTCAGCTTCCTGAGTCACTGGGATTTCAGGCAAGTGCCACTGCACCTGGCTTTTAAATTCACCTTTTTTGAGCCAAGTATGTTGTTCAGTGGTTAAGCATACCTGGGTTCAATCCCTGGTACCAAATAAATAAATAAATTTACTTTTTTTTTTCTTTTGGAGATACAGGGTATGGAACCCTGGGCCTCCCACATGCTAGGCAAGTGCTGTACCACTGAGCTACATCCTGAACCCTACTTACATGATATCTTGATTAAAATCCAAACTGTCCCATTTGGCCTACAAAAACCCATAGAGTTTGGCCCCTGCCTACCTCTTGCTGCATCAATCTTGCCTTCCTTCATTAAAGCCAGCTTTTGCACTTGGACTTCCCTCTTTTTTCTGGAAATTTGTTACTGTATTCCACATGGCACCTTTAGGTCATTTAGGACTCACATTAAAAGTTGCCTCCTTGTCAGTGTGGTGGTGCATGCCTGTAATTCCAGTGGCTCAGAAGGCTGAGGCAGGAGGATCCTGAGTTCAAAGCCAGCCACAGCAACTTAGTGAGGCCCTGAGCAACTTAGCAAGTACCTGTCTCAAAATATTAAGGGGTTGGGGTTGTGGCTCAGTGGTAGAGCTCTTGCCTCGAATGTGTGAGGCACTGGGTTCGATTCTCAGCACCACATATAAATAAAACATAAAGGTCCATCAACAACTAAAATAAATAAAATTTTAAAAATAAAACAAAATATTAAAAAGGGTTGAGGATCTGGGTTGGTGGTGCACACCTGTAATCCCAGCAGCTCAGGAGGTTGAGGCAGGAGGATCATGGTTCAAAACCAGCTCCAGCAACAGAGAGGCACTAAGCAACTCAGTGAGAACCTGTTTCTAAATAAATTACAAAATAGGGCTGAAGATATGGCTCAGTGGTTGAGTGTCCCTGAGTTCAATCCCCTGTAGCCCCTGCCCCCAAAAAAACATAAATAAAAAGGACTGGGGATGTTGCTCAGTGGTTAAGCACCCCTGGGTTCAATTCCAAGTACAAAAAAAAAAAGTTACCTCCTCATAAGGCTATATCTGATCAACCAGGTGCCTTCTGGTACCTTTTTTTTTTTTCCCCCAGTATTGGGGATTGAACCCAGGCCTTCATGCATGCTAGGCAAGCACTCTATCACTGAGTTATATCTCCAGCTCTCTGGTTCCTGCTTTATTTATCTGATACCTGTTTTATTATCACCATGTTTTATTATGTTGCATAATATTTACATTGTTTTGTTTGCTTACTTTTATTGTTTACAGGAAGGGGCTGTCAGGAACACAGGGACCAGAATAGTGTTGACTCTAGGCAAATGCTCATTAGATATGCATTGAATGAATGGTCAGGGGCTGGGAGTGGCCTCATAATGGCTGGCAGTCTTCTAGGATGAGGAAATAAAATGGACAAAGGTGTGAAGTTGGGGGTAAGACAGTCTGTTCAGGGAGGGGCCAATTCAGCTCCAGTAGAGGACTAGTTAGGGATGAGTGAGAATGGAGGTTAGGGACCCAAGCTGGGTATAGATTGTGGAGCACCCTCCAGGTGTTAGACTGAAGAATCAGGAATGGCCTAATTAAAACTGTATTTTGAGAAAATTAATCCAGAATCAGCTGCAGAATAAATTGAAGAAGGACTAGCTGCATAACTTGCAGAACACAGTTCAAAATGAAAATGTGTCCAGGAAGAATGGAGGTACACGCCTGTAATCCCAGTGATTCAGGAGACTGAAACAGTAGGATGGCAAGTTCCAGGCCGGCCTTAGCAATTTAGCAAAACCCTAAGCAACTTAGAAAGACCCTGTCATTAAAAAAAAAAAAAAAAAAAGCAGGGAGAGTTGGGGATTTGGGGATGTGGCTTAGGCAGACACCCTAAGCAGACCTAGCTATAGGGCTGGGGTCTCAGGGTATGTGAATGTGGTGTAAGCACCCCTGGGTTTTTGTACTGGTGATTAAAAAAAAAAAAAAGGAAAGAAAAGAAAAAGAAAGAAAGGAAAAGAAAATATGAAGCCCTATGCTTAAAAAGTGGGAAGAAAGTCCCAGTACTGTTAGAAGAACCAAGGCAAAATATTTTTCTTTCTTCCACAGTGACTTATCATGGTGTTTTTTCTTTGCCTATTTGATGTGTAAATTTTGAAAATTAACATTTTTCTACCTTCAACTTCCTGCTAAATAAGGAAGGACTGAAAACAAAAGGAACTATGGGTTGCCTAGCTCTCCTTTTCCTTTGATGTCATTACTGCCAGCCCAAGTGGCCAATATAGGGGCATAATATGATTAAGAAAGGATATGACTTGGGTTGGGGTTGTGGCTCAGTGGTAGAGTGCTTGCCTAGCATATGTGAGGTCCTGCGTTTGATCCTCAGTACCACATAAAAATAAATAAAGGTATAAAAAAAAAAGAAAAGAAAGGCTATGATTTGATGCTTTGATCACCAGATCACCAGTGTCTCCTGGAATCCATCATTATCTTTCTGTGTTCAAATAAGTTCTGCTTCTAATGGGAAGTGGGTCTCTTGGCTGTAAACTCCCACCCTCACTTATTTAGTTACAGATAAAACACACTTGCCTTGTACATACTTTGAGTCTGGTTCAACTCCCACTCCTCTTAGGTTCACCAGAATTATTCCGTGTTCATAGAGCATCTCAAATGGACTGGGTGTGATATTATTTCCTTTGCTCACATGAATATTCCAATATCCCCTGGGACCTTACTTACAAAGCACAAGTTCAAAGCCAAAATTTAAGAATTTCAAGTTGGCAACAGTGGAACATTAAACCAAGCAATTCTGAGCTCATGCTTGTGCAGCTGAGCAGGTCTTCCAACAGGTAGGTGGCCTGGAGTAAATGGAGTGAGTTTGACAAGTCAGGATGGGTAAGACAGTGAGGACCAGAGTCAAGAATTTAGAGAGTTGAAAAGAAAAGAAAACCTCCGCACAAGTGACATATTTGAAGAAAGATGAGAAGAAAAAAAAAAAAAAACAAAACCCAGAGATAAGCATTCTGCTATGTAGGGAAAAAATCCAGGGCTTCACACAGGCTTCACACATTGAGCCATACTCTGGCCTTGAGATAATGATTCTGGTGTGGTATTTAGAGGTCTTTCCTACTGGAAAGGGCCTCTCTAGTCCTGTGAAAGCTGCAATGCCAGTCTAAAAATTCTTGGCCTCTCCAGGGCTAAGAGCAGCACTTTGCTTCTAGTAGGTGCTTAATAAATGTTTGCTGACCCAAATAGACAGGTGAGGAGAGATCAGACATGGGGTGGGAGGTGCTAACGGGACAGAGACCTGGCTCTAGGGTTGGGGTCTCAGGTTAATGCTAGGACTGGGAAAGCTTTGGGAAAGATGGAAAAGGCCCTATGCACGTAATCAGGTGGAATGGACAATAGACTGTGAGACTGGAGGAGGAAGTGTACTATGATGGCTTCTATCCATTTCTGGGTAGCTTAGTCTAGCTTACACCCCAACTGGTCCAGCGTCTCGGTTGATCTCTTCACTCTGATTTTTCTTGATCTCTTATTCTTTCCCTATATTCCTCTCACATTCTGCCCTGTGTCCTGGAGTCTTCCGCAGCATCACTGTCTTGGTCTCCTTCTAACTCCCTGCGGAGCCCCTCTCCGCCTATGAGTCGCTTTGGGGTTATTTTTCCCTCCACTCCATCCAGACACGAGTTGTATTCCTTTTCCCTACCCCGTTCCAGTCCTAGGGTGGGGGTAGGGAAGAGACCGCCTAGTCCTGAAGAGGCAGCAGGGGGCAGTCCCAATCCCTCTCCATATTTGCATATGTATGAGGTCGCCTGGGCTAGCGTCGAGGAGGCGGGGCTTCTGGGGGTGGGAAAGGGCGGGTACCCCCGGAGTCGCAGAGTATAAAGACCGCGCGCAGCGACTGGGGGCCCCGCACTGCTGAGGAGCGGAGCCTCCGCCTGGGGGACCCCCCCATCCCAGTCTGTCCCTCAACTGCGCGTCCCCGCCCCACCCCCCACGGCTGGGCCACCAGTGGTGCGGCGGTCTCCGCTTGGCGGAGGAGCTTTGAACCGCCACCTGCCGCGTTCCACAGCCTCTTTGCATCTCGGATTTCGGGGCAGCCCCCTCCCCCACCTTTCCCTGCCTCCTTGCGCCCCGCTTTTTTCTGCGTTTCGTTCGGGTTTTGTAGCCGTCTGTTCTTGCATCCCTTTTCGTTTTGCTTCTAGACGGTTTGCGGGGTGAAACTGCATTCGCACCCCTTCCCCTTGTCATCCTCCCCTGCTCTGACAGCCCCCCTTTTCATCGCAGTTGGGGGCCTAGGATCGGTGCACCTCCGCCGGGCTGCTAGCACCCCGCAGCGCGTGGCCGTGCACCCCGGAATTTACAGCAGCTGCATATCTGAGGGGGGTCTCCCTCGCCCCCTCCGCCTTCGCTTCCCGCGCGTTCCAGTGTGTGAAGGGTTTCGGCGCGTGTCGCCCCCGCTTCTCTGCAGCCCCCGGCCCCGCCTCGGGACTCTCCCCGCGCGGCCAAGATGGTCATCCAGAAAGAGAAGAAGAGCTGCGGGCAGGTGGTTGAGGAGTGGAAGGAGTTCGTGTGGAATCCGAGGACGCACCAGTTCATGGGCCGCACTGGGACCAGCTGGGGTAGGAGGGGTCTGGGGGAGGCAGCGGGGCGACGCCTCGAGGGTGCAGGGTCCCTCCAGCGAGGCCCCAGCTCCCCTGCCGGGTCCCTGGCGTCCGGCCCCCCTGCCGGGCTCAGAACTGGGAGGGGGCCGAATCACCGGTCTAATCTTCCCTACTGGCCGCTGCGGAGGCGGAGAAAGTAGGTCACTGCTGCTTTCCCGCCCCCTGCGGAGCCCCCTCGGGCGGGAGGTCGCGAGCTCTTCGCGCGTGTCCGCGCTGCGGAGCTCCTGCTCTGTGCTTGTCACAGTACACCGTCAACCCCCAACCTCCAAAGAGTGCCGCTTCCCTCCCTCCAGCTCTCTCCAGCTAGCCAACCCCATCTATTTTTAGCTGGAGCCCAACCCCTGGACCCTGGGAACATTCATGAGGGGGCGGGTCTGGGAGGGGGGTGTAGGAGGGTTCTTCACAGCGGAAGTTGTTTGTCTATATCTCACTACTGGGTGTTTGGAGCCTTCAGTGGCTGCTTTGTGGATAGGATGCTGCTGGGGAAGGGGCGACACTAAGGGCTGTATATTCTGCTCAAATGTCAATGGTGGAGGGAGGAGTGGTCACTGGTGAAATGGATACATCATCAGTCCTGGTGTCTGTGGAACTCCAATGGCCTGGGGAACCTTCCCCAACCTTACCATGGCAAGACTCAGGGGATGTGGAGGAACCCTGATGAGGTCAGGGGTCTGGTGATAGGCACAGGTGCAGATGGAGGATGAAATTCTTCTAAAAGGGATTGTCAAGCTGGGGAGTCCAAGCCCAAGGGATTCTGTGACAATTTACAATTTATCCACTCTGATTGGACACTGTCCTCATCAGACCACCTATCTAGGGCTTTACTGGCCCATGAGGAGAATCTAATGCAATCTTTGCCTTCAGGGAGCTTGAGGCCCAGCCCCTGTGATGTGAGGGATCTGTGAATCCTGGGACAATCTGAGGACTTCACAGAGGAAGTGTCTTCTGAGGTGGAAGGGTGGTGGGAACAACAAGTCCTTACATGAGGCTGTGAGAGAGCAGAGACAGAGAGATGGAGTCAAGGGAAGACAGGGGAATTTCAGGTTTTCTCCCAGTCTTTGTCCAGAGTTCCATGTGTGAGTTGAGGGTGGGGTGTCTGCTGAAGATCTGACAGCTGTCTCCGACACTTTGTAGCTGAGCCAGAGTGTTAGGCCCTTTATTTCAGGAGCTGTTTTGAAGATTTGGATGCTGTGGTGTGCCAAAAGAAAGATTTTGCTCTTTGAGCCTGAGGGTCCAGGCTCTGCAGGGTGGTGACAGTTTAGTTGTGAATAGTGGCCAGTGCCAGCTTTAAAAGTCATTGCACTAGACAGCTTTGAGCATGTGTACCAAAATAGGGTAAAAAAAATGTTCCTTTTCAGAACCCTGCATGATTGAGAAGTTGGAAGTGTAATTAGGGGCAAAATGACAGTGGCCTCTTCTTGTGGTTATCACAGCAATGAAAGTTAGGGTTTATTGTGGCCTCTGCAAGGTCAGGCTTCACTGTGCCCTAGGACCAGCAGTAGGCTTGGAGTCATGGCTGGAAGCTGGACACACTGCCTTTTCCTAGTTTGTTTCATTTGGCACCGCGGGGTAGGCTCGAAGACATCCTGTGGCTCAGCAGCCCAACTCAGGGCAGAACATGTGAGTGGGAAAAATGGTAAATGGGGCTAGGTGAGATCATGATGGGAGACTTAGAATCTGCTATTTCCTTTGTCCTAGCCTTCATCCTCCTCTTCTACCTTGTCTTCTATGGCTTCCTCACGGCCATGTTCACCCTTACCATGTGGGTGATGCTGCAGACTGTCTCTGACCATACCCCCAAGTACCAGGATCGACTGGCCACACCGGGTGAGTGATGAGGTTCCCCCTACCAGCTACTCTAACAGCCATTGTGCCCCCAAACCTTCAAAAGGAACTCACAGTTCTTTGCAGGAGACTGGTTCTGATGACCCAATCACCATGTGCTGGGAAATTCTTGAAATCTGCCTTCCTTCCTATATCATGCAGCTGGAAGCGATGTGATCTGGGGGTTGGGAGATACTCACAGGAAGACCATCTCAGATCTTTATCCCCTCCTTCACCCTGGGGTTCCCCATGTTTTCTTTCCTCTGTGTGTGGCCTCTCATCTTTTATATACTCCTATTCCTGCTCGTGTTGGCTATAGGCTTGATGATTCGCCCCAAGACTGAGAACCTTGATGTCATTGTCAACGTTAGTGACACTGAAAGTTGGGATCAGCATGTTCAGAAGCTCAACAAGTTCTTGGAGCGTGAGTGTGTGGCTGGCTATGTGCCAGTATATAACCTTGGGCAGGGGATTGGGGACCCTGGAAGTAGAACATTAGGCCTGTGACTCTCTCCCTCCCACTCCTTAGCTTACAACGACTCCATCCAAGCCCAAAAGAATGATGTCTGCCGCCCTGGGCGCTATTACGAGCAGCCAGATAATGGGGTCCTCAACTACCCGAAACGTGCCTGCCAATTCAACCGGACCCAGCTGGGCAACTGCTCTGGCATCGGGGACCCTACCCACTATGGTTACAGCACTGGGCAGCCCTGTGTCTTCATCAAGATGAACCGGGTACCCATGGCCTTGGTCCCCAGGGAAATTGGAGGAGGGAGCTGGGGCCACCACCTGTTGACTGTTGCATCCTTTCAGTGGGGTTAATGGAAATCAGAGAGATTTTTATTTTCCATTTTTTTAGTTGTAGATGGACACAATACCTTTATTTTCTTTATTTTTATGTGGTGCTGAGGATCGGACCCAGTGCCACACACGTGCTAGGCAAGTGCTCTACCACTGAGCCACAACCCCAGCCCTAGAGAGATTTTTTGTTGTTTGAATAGCTAAAAGGACAAGAGAGATGGGGTTTTTACAGGCTAAGCTCTAAAGTTGGATGCCTGTAAGGTGACTTCCTCCAACTCTCACCACCCTCCTTTCTCACTCCAGGTGATCAACTTCTATGCAGGTGCAAATCAGAGCATGAATGTTACTTGTGCTGGGAAGGTGAGTTTGTGGACCTTATCCATCCGTCCACCTGTTTGTCCTTCCTGGTTTCCAAGTAATTTATCCTTCTATTACCATTTTTTTGCTCCCAGAGGCCCCAACACTACAGGGACAAGGGGGTAAGAGTGGGCTCCAGTGTGACTTTAACTCTAAGGGATTCTCAACTCCTCTAGCTTCTCTCTAGGATGCAGAACCTAGGTCTCCTGAGGATAGACCCATCCCCTCCTTCATCAATGCCTTGGCCTCTGGCTTCTCCTCCTAAGCTTTCTATATTCTCCTTTATTTCCAGATTGTCCATTTCTCCTGCTCTCCCTCCCATCTGAGTTCCCTTTAGGTATCTGGTAGCTGCTAATCTGTTAGAACCGTTTGCTACCACCATTAAGTTCTCCTTGGAACCCTGTTGTCCCCACTAACTTCTCCAGAAACTTGTCCTTCTCCATTAGCCTTTCCTTTTCTTCCTACTGAACCCTTATTGTTTATTTGTTCTCTCTTGGCTCTGCTCCAGAAACCGATTCCCAAGGATGGGGTAAGAACTTGGGGCAGTAGTGGAGTAGGAAGTTTTGGTGTCATTAGCATCCTTCAGGAGTTCCCTGTTTGATGAGAGACAGGCTATCCCCTTGTATAGTTATACAGACACACCACACACAAATGCACAACTTAAGAAACAGATTCAAGATAGGAATAATTTGGGGTGAAGGAAATACAAAGAGAAATCTAGTGAACTTCTGGGTGTCTGCCACTTCTAACATGCTCACTCCCTACTTTCCTGCACCCTACAGCGAAATGAAGATGCTGAGAATCTTGGTCACTTTGTCATGTTCCCTGCCAATGGCCACATTGACCTCATGTACTTCCCCTACTATGGCAAAAAGTTCCATGTAAGTCCCATGGGAGCCTGGGATGATGGCTCCTTTGAGGGGATGCTATGGGGTTTTGGGGAAGGAGGCTGAGCTGTCCTAGGATTAGATCTGCAACTTTCCTCTTCTGACCCAGGTGAACTACACACAGCCCCTGGTGGCTGTGAAATTCCTGAATGTGACCCCCAACGTGGAGGTGAATGTGGAATGCCGCATCAATGCTGCCAACATCGCCACAGATGATGAGCGAGACAAGTTTGCTGGCCGTGTGGCCTTCAAACTCCGCATCAACAAAACCTGAGGTCCCTCTTCCTCCTGCCCCCACTTCTCCTGTGGATGCTTCTGGAATGTCCCTGACCCTGCCTGATCCCTCCCTCACCCCCAAAGGTATTTTTTATAACAGAGCTATGACTTGTCTGAGCCTCACCCCCTTTTCCTTGACTTTTCAACCCAACCTGATGTCCATTGTGATTCCCTGTCTATATACATTGTCCACCATCTTTTGAGCCACCTATACTTAGCTCAGCCAGAGACAAATAGATTGACTACCAAGATGACTACAGAGAAGTTAGGAGTCTTTCTAGTTCTGAGTTAGTTGTGAGCTCCCACTTCTGCCCTCATTCCCTGAGAGCATAGAAAATGCCTACTTACACCCCCCCCACACACCCACACACATCTCATTTCAGCCCTTTCCTTCACAGAAATGAACCTGGTACTCCCTTCTCCCATTCCTAAGCTCTAGCTCTTGTACCCTTCTCTCTTGCATCCATTTTTCCTGTCTCTACAGTTGCTGTCTTGGTAGCTTTGACTTTTCTGGTTCCTCCAGCAGGTCTTTCCTCTCCTCCTGCCTATCCTTATTACCTCCTCTAAAAGGCAGCCATTTGTAATTAAGGACAAGTTGGTTCTGTGGCCTTTTCCCTCTTTCATGGCACATCCTGCTTCATCTCATGGTGACTCCATGAGCTTTAGCAAATGAGGAACTGAGAGAGGAGTCCATGTTGATTCTTCTAGAAAATTCTGTAGTGATCCCTGATTCCAATTCCTTCCTGGTCCCTCCTGTTATCCAAATAGCTACTACTCAGAGAAGCCCGCTTGACCTAGGCTGAATATCCACTTTGTTTTTACCGATATAGCTCCCTTCCCCCATTTGCCTTCCCAGAATATCCTTCAAGTTCTATTTCCCAGGGAGCTCTGGGGGAGGGGCAGCCATCTTGGCTCCATCCCCAGTGGCCACCTTAGAAATGTCAGCTGGCTGGGGGGACTAGTCCACCTCCTTCCCCTGAGCCCAGAGCTGCCCCCACCATCCTCTCTCTGGCTTTTCCTAACAAGTTATGGGCTGACCACAACCTCCTTCCCTTCCCTTTGCATGCCAGCCTGAAAGTTTCAAATACTCCCGTCAATCTAGGCTCTGAATTTCTTGGCTCTATCTCCTTCAGACCCGTTTGCCTTTTTTAAAAAACCCATAATGCCCATAGAATGTTAAATGAGGGGTCTCCTGCTCTGAGTATTCCTTAGTTAGAGAGGCATTTTTAACTCCTTCTCCTCTGGTTTCCCTTCTCTTCCCCACCGTCTCTAACTTTCCTTTTCTTTATTAATGCTGCAGCCTCTACACTCCACCCACAAGTGGAGTTTTCCTTTCCCTGAATCTCTCTCTTCCTTTTGGGTCCCCATGTTTTCCTGCACCCCCTCCTCCTCCCCAATGGTCTCTGCAGTTATTTAATGCCTGTGTCAGATCTACTGTAAAAAGAGGATAAAGTACAATAAAATAAGAGCAATTATATATAAAAATATATATCATACACGGAGCCCTGTGTGCAGGCTTTTCCTTTCTGATCATTTAGAACCACCCTGTGAGGTGAGTAGAGGGTGGATTTGGGTGATCCCAAGGATTATGCCGGTTTTAATGGCTGCTCCCAGCTTTGACTCCTTCCTTCCAGTGTCCAAGCATCCAACCTCTTCGCCTTCAACTAATTTAATACACACTATCTTGAGATCACTCAAGAGGGAAGGAAGCCTACATTCTCTTGTACAGAGAGACTTATAAAGTGCCTATTGTATGCATTCTAGGCACCATAGGACATACTTATGAAACAGGCAGACTCCCTGTCCCAAAGGAGCTCCCTAGTTTAATGGGAGAGGTGAAGAGCACAGGAGAAACTTTCATACACGGTAGACCCCGATGTGCTTCAAGGAAGGTCACAGAATTGGTAATGACAAAATTAAGAGTGGTCCACACTTTCTGTTGGGGGCTTTGAAGGGAAGGTTTCTTAGAGGAAGCAGCTTGAAACTGGAGCTTAAAAGGATGGAGTAGTTTGGCAGAGAAGAGTATCCACAAGTTTAGAGACAGGTGGGAAAAATTGACCAGGAGAAAGAGATTTCAAAATCAAAAGAGATTAGGAACTGTAGGGTCCTAATTTTATGTACACACACACACACACACACACACACATATAAAACAAAAGATGAATGGATATATACAATGTTTATTGTGGTTATGGGGGAGGGAATGTGTTGATAGCTAATTTTTATTTTCTTTGTGGGGCTTGTTTTTTGCTTTTTGTTTTTGCAACAAGTTGGTCTTAGTATTTACTTTGAACAACAACTTTAATGCATACACAGGTTTTCCCCTTAAGTGACTGAGATTTAACTCAGGGGTGCTCTATCACTGTGCTACACCCCCAGTCCTTTTTTTGTGGGGTGTACTGGGGATTGAACTCGGGCATTTGACCACTGAGCCACATTCCCAGCCCTATTTTGTATTTTATTTAGAGACAGGGTCTCATTGAGTTGCTTAGTGCCTTGCCATTGCTGAGGCTGACTTTGAACTCATGATCCTCCTTTCTCAGCCTTCTGAACCACTGGGATTATAGGAGTAGGTCACGTCGCCCAGCCTCCCACCCCCAGTCCCTTTTTTGTGTGTTGAGAAAAGTCTTGTTAAATTGCCAAGAGGACCTTGTGATCCTCCTGCTTCAGCCTCCAGAGTTGTGAGGATTATAGTTGTGAATCACTGTGCCCTTTTTTTTTTTTTTTTTTTTTGGTAATCAGGGGCACTTAACCACACCCCCAGCTCTTTTTTTTTTTTATCTTAGAGACAGAGTCTCACTAAGTTGTTTAGGGGCTTGCTAAGTTTCTGAGGCTGGTTTTGGACTTGCAATTCTGCCTCAGCCTCCAGAGCTTCTGGGATTACAGGCATTGACCACTGTACCTGGCTCAATATTATTTTTATTTTTCTAGTTGTGCTAACTTTATTTGAAAACAACTATAAGTTATTCACATTGAGTTGAAATATCAACTTTGATCATATAATGATGTTCCTATATGCAGTGATCCGGACTCGTTACTTCTCCTGGCTTGTCTACCAATCCATAAGCCAAGACATAGTGATCTGATTACAGGAGGCTTCCTACCCCGCACCCCAGGAACTGGGGATTGAACCTAGAGTCTTCTATCTCTGAGCTATATCTCCAGACCTTTTTTTTTTTTTTTTTTTACCCAGGCTGGCCTCAGACCTGGAATCCTCCTGTCTTAATGTGTCCCAAGTAGCTGGGACTAGGAGTGTGCCACTGCACCTGGTTGATTTCTGGAATTTTATAGATGTTTTCTGGTATCTGTCAAGGAAATAGGGCCTCCCCCCGCCCCTTTTTTTTTTGGTGTGGTGCTGGGAATTAGGTGTGCACTTCCTGAATGCTAGGCAAGCCCTCTACCACTGCCATACCCATAGTCCCATTCTGTTTTTTTGTTTGTTTGTTTGTTTGGTGGTGCTGGGATTAAACCCAGGGCCTTGTGCATGCAATGTAAGCACACTACCAATGAGCTATATCCCCAGCCTCCCATCCTGGTTTTTTTTTTTTTTTTTTTTAATAGTTTTTAGTGGTAGTTGGAAACAATACCTTCTTATTTTATTTATTTATATGTGGTGCTGAGGATCGAAGCCAGGGCCTTGCATGTGCTAGCAAGTGCTCTACTGCTGAGCCACAACCCTAGCACCCCCATCCTGCTTTTTAAACAACTACTGGGCATTTATTATTTTCTTTAAATTTAAAACTTTGGATGGTGATATAGTTTAGTGGTAGAACACACATGCTTACCATGTGTAAGGACCTGGGTTCAATCCCCAGCAAGCCTCCCCTTCCCCCACCAAATGGCAGTTGTTTTTTTTTAAACCAGTGGTTTAATTTCCATTTTAATTGAAATTATCTTAGTGTTTAATTATTTAGGATAGTACTGACTTATTGGTATTCTAATACCAGTCCATTATGTTTTAATTAAAGTGTTTTTTTTTTTTTAAGGAATAGCTGCTGAAATTTAATGAAATTCCTTTCAGCATCTGTTGATATGATCATATAAATTTTTTCTTTAATTTGTTAATATAATTAATTACATTGATAGATTCTCTATTAAACCAATTCTGTACTCCTCGAATAAACTATTTGGTTATAACATTTTAAAAATTCACTATTCTATTCTAATAATATTTTAGAATCTTGCATCTATATTTATAAATGAATTTGATTTCTCATTTTTTAGTATCTTCATAAAGTTTTTAATATTAATGAAGTCAGCATAATTTTCTTCCCCCTTATGGCAGGGATGGAACCTGGGGCCTCATTCATGCTAGGCAAGTGCTCTACCACTGAGCCTACATTCCCAGCCCTCAGCAAAATTTTTATTTTTTTGATGGTACTGAGAATTGAACCAGGGATGCTCTACCATTGAGCTATACCCTCAAAACGTTTTTTTTTTTAAATATTTTTTTTTAGTAATTGAGGGACCTTTATTTTATTTATATGCAGTGCTGAGAATCAAACCCAGTGTCTCACACATGCTAGGCAAGTACTTTGCCACAATCCCAGCCCTCTTCAACATTTTATTTTTTATTTTAAGACAGGATCTAGCTGAGATGCCCAGGCTGGCCTGGAACTTAGAACCCTGCCTCAGCCCCACAGAGTAGCTGGATTATAGGTATGGGCCCCCAGCTGTTTCCTTTCTTTCCTTTTTAACAATGAAAGCATTTAAGGCTCTATTTTCCCAGAGTACCACTTATAGATTTGGGCACCTGAGTTACTGAAATTAGTAAAGTTTTCTAAATTAAAAAATAGAGGGCTGGGGATATGGCTCAAGCGGTAGCACGCTCGCCTGGCATGCGTGCGGCCCGGGTTCGATCCTCAGCACCACATACAAACAAAGATGTTGTGTCGGCCGAAAACTAGAAAATAAATATTGAAAAATTCTCTCTCTCTTCTCCCTCTCTCTCTCACACTCTCTCTTTAAAAAAAAAAAAAAATAGAATGGCGGATAGAGGGATAGTGCACACTCAAGGACCTGGTTTCAATTCCCACACTCCTCTGCCCTGCTGAAAAGAAAAAGGGACATATTGACATAAAAATGCAAACTTGGATTAGAGCCAGGAGGAAACTGTAAGATTTGATTCCAGATCTCAGTTGGATAAGGGCTTTTTCAGCTGCAGGGCAGAGTTGCCCTCAGGTCCTCACTGTTTGGTAGAGTAAGGCACAGGTGAAAACCCACTGAGTAGATGGAAAGATGATATGACTACAGCCAGAAAGAAAGATGGCAATAAGTGGAACCAGAGAGGTATGTGACTCATGGAAGTTCACACAGCTCACTGCAGAGCTGGCCTGAAAATCAGCTCACAAAGAAGGAATCTATGGAGCCAGAACGGATTGGCTTTTTGCAGTACAACAGTAAAAAACAGCTAAGGACACAGTCTAGAGGAACATGCCAACTATGGCTAGGGTTTGATCCATGCAATTCCCAGCACAGAAAAGAAAAAAAAAGACAACTTTTCTGTTTAGCAGAAATTTGCAGAGTAGATCTTGTGTCCTTATTGCCCACATACACACAAATGGTAACTGCATGGTGAGAGCTGTATTAATTGCAGTAATAATCCTATGATATGTACATGTTGACTCCTGGGCTCAAGAGATCTTTCCACTTCAGCCTCCTGAGTGTCTGGACTGTAGGTGAGCATTAGCATGCCATGCTCAAGTGTACCTATTTTAGGGTCAATTGTACCTCCCAATAAAGCTGGAGAAAAAAGGAACAAATGCAGCTTCTAAGTGTCCTTTGCTTCTCAAGGAGTAAGAAGAACTGAGTTTCAGGAGTTCTGGTTTGCCTAGTAGGTTAGGAAAAAAGATATTAAAGTATCTGGGGCTGGGGTTGTGTATCCCAGTGGTAGAGCACTTGCCTATCATGTACAAGGCCCTGGATTTGATTCTCAGCACCACCAATGAATGAATAAAGTTATTATCCCAAAGAAGTGAAGCTGGGTCTCTTGGAAAAGCATTTGATATTCATTTCCTAGTGAGCAAGAAAAATGGTGGTGTTGAGGATGGGGTGTCTTCCTAGGTGTCTGGGACATGGGCAAGGCAAACCCCCATAGGCACTGACTTATAGGTTATATATAGATGGTGGCTCCAAGGTCTCTCTGTACCTTAGACCCCTCGCTCCACCATCAGGGAAGAGACAAGAGGCCAAGCCATATGCCTACTGACTTGTTATCCCTGTGGGCACTGGCTCAAGACACAGCCTCCAATGGGGAAAGCCTGGCCCCCAGCACCCCCTCCTTAGGAGTCAGCAGCACTAAGCAACAGGGCAGGCAGGAGATGCTGGGCTCCCCAACCCTGACTGTCCTCCCTAGCCCAAGAAGCCCTTTCAAAGGTTTTCCTGGCAGAGTGTAAAGCTTCAATTCATTCAACTGCCTGGCACCAGGCCCAGGATGAGAGGATGCTGGGAAAGCCCCAACTCTTACCTTAGCTGCCCCCAGTTCCCTGGGACCCCATGACAGGCCTCCACTGGTCTTTCTATTCATCCAGTAGTACCCACTCCCTTCCCCTTGGGGACCCAGGTACCCTGCCCCTTTTCTGTAGAGCAGATGGCTACCCGGGAGGCTCAGGCTTGCTAAATCAGACATTTAAATCCTATAATCCTTGGTGAGAGGCTGCCGAGGAGACAGCAGCCCAACCCTAGAAGCAGGGGCGGGTGAGAACTTTGTGCCAGCCCTGGCAGGAGGGGAGGAGGGACAGTTGGTTCCCAAGTTATGAATGGAGTCACCCCTCTCCCTTGTTGTCATGCAGCCCACAGACTGACCCAGTCCCCAGCCTTTGTTCCCCTCCTGGAGCCTAAGCGCTGCGCCCCCCCTCCTCAGCCCACCCATCCTGGAGACCCAGGGGGCTATCTCCCAACTTGACCTCCTTACTCATCCCTGCACCTGGGGGCCCAGGCAGCCTGTGTGGACACCCATCCAAACACACATGTGGTAGCAAAGTTTTATTGTAAAACAAGAAATCGATATAAAAAGGGGATATAAAATGAGAGAAAGGGTATGGGGTGACAAAGGCAGATTTGTCTTGCAGGGTGCCAACAAACAAATAAAAAAATAAAAAAAATTAAAAAACCCCCCAAAACTACAAAAACCTGACCCTGAGCATATGGGGGAAGTAAAACAGATCTTGGTGGACACAGATCCTATATAAGCCTGAGATGGAATCCTCCAGGCTGTGGGATGGGATGAGATTTCATTTCAGGTGCCAAGGTTCAACAAGAGGTTGGACAGGATTTGGCTGGCCGGCAGAGACTTGGCAACTCCTTCCCTTTAACCAGCTGCTCAATCTTGGAAACCATCAACACATCGCCCTAACAGGGGCAGGAAACCAACAACCACAAGGGGGCCAAGTCCCAGCCACCTCCTAATACAAGGCAGTTCAAAGCCAGACATACGTTATTTCATTAACCCTCACAACAAACCCCGTGAGGTAGGTACGATGATCAACGTTTTATAGATGTGGGTATTGAAGTTAGGAGAAATTAAACAACTTGAAGATAGCTTTTCTGGTCAGCATGGTTGAAGAAGGGCTTCCAACCCATCGGATGGCTGGTTGTAGGTTAACCCTTACATGCAAGAACATTTTCTTCCATCTCCCACTCTTCACAGTTAAAGCTAAGCCGGTATGTCTTAGCTCTCACCTCTCCCCAAAACACCAGTGCAGGCTGACTTGAGTGAAACTCTATAGACAAGACAAATGGCAGAATTCCTAGGCATTTCTGAGGCACACCTATACTAAGCAGGGATTCAAGCACCCAAGTTCCAAAATGCTAGGGAAGGAGGGCAGGGGTGGGGGGTGGGAGACAAGAGTCAGAGGATGTCAGTCTGAATCAGGCCCCTCTCTCTTGAATATTATTTTTTTATGACGGGAGGTAGACTGCCCCTTCTTGGACTTCAGGTAGCTGTACGGAAAACAGAAAAGGGGGTGAGGAAAGATGACGTAAGGCTGGCACAAGGGGAATTTAAATTAAGATGGTCACACCACGGGCAGATATGTTTACTGAGCACTTGGGGGGCACCTGTGTGTATCAATCCCTTCATTTTCCCCTACACCACGAGTAAACAGCATGAGAAGGGCAAGTAACAAGATCACAGAGTACCTGCTAGCACTTGGCAGGGTTGAGTGACCCCCAACTGGTTCTGCCCATCAGTTTCATAAAATTACTAGGCTCCCCATCCCTCAACCCCTCAGCTCTGAGTTAGGATTTGCCAAGATGGCAAAGAAACATCCATGCTCATCGCTAGGTTAGCGGAGCCAGAGACAGGGAGATGGTTGTATGATATAACAGGAGGAACACTAAGGAACACTGAGAAGGGACAGGACCAGTGGGATGGGATCTACTATCTTTTATCATGAAGGCAGAATTGGAATGGAATCCTATGGTTTTCCCATCTAGTAGGGAGGGGGCAGGGCCCAGTCACAGTCACTCACCTGGGATGAGGTCTGCTCTCCCCTGGCTCCTTTTCAGCCTGGGCATCCTTGAGCTCCAGGGCCTCATTCAACTCTTGGAACATCTCAAAGCGTGCACGGCCACGGATCTGCAGCAGGGGTAAAGGGGGATGGAGAAAGTTGGGCAAAGTCACAGAACCATTTTCTAGCTGTCTTCTTTTTTGGAGGGAGGCTTACTACTAGGGATTGAATCCAGGGGCACTCTAAGACTTTAGCTAGTCCCCAGCCCCTTTTTTCAAATTTTATTGAGAAAGGATCTTACTAGATTACAAGGTTGGCCTTGAGCTTATAACCCTCCTACTTCAGTGTCCCAAGTCTCTGGCTCATGTTTTTTTTTTTTTTTTTTGGTACAAGGGACTGAACCCAGGGATACTTTACCACTGAGCTGCATCCCCAGTCCCCTTTTCATTTTTTATTGAGACAGGGTCTCACTAAGTTACTGAGGTTGGTCTCAAACTTGCTGTCTTCCTGCCTTAGCATCTCAAACCACTGGGATTACAGGCATACACCACCATGTCTGTCTTGAAACAAATTTTTTTCCCTTTTTTATAGGGCTGGAGATGGAACCCAGGGTCTCAAACATATTAGGCAAGTGCTTTACCACTGAGCTATACCCTGAGCCCAACAATTTTCCCTTTTTAAAAAAATTTTAATATTTATTTATTATTTATTTTTTAAAGTTTTCAGCGGATACAACATCTTTGTTTGTATGTGGTGCTGAGGATTGAACCTGGGCCGCACGCATACCAGGCAAGCGCGCTACTGCTTGAGCCACATCCCTAGCCCCACAATTTTCCTTTTGAAAGATGATCCTTATTAATACAGATGGTCCTGAACTTACAGTGGTTTTTTATTTTACAATGGTGCAAAAGTGATAGTAGAAAGTGGATATCAATTTTGGGTCTTTTACAGACTAGCATTATGTAATATGATACTCTTTGTCAATATGGGGCAGTGGCAGTAAGCTGCAGGTCTGTCAGACACATGACCATGACCATGATATTGTACTGTATACTGTATTGCTCACCTGTGATGTATGATAAGTTAGGTGGGTAGGTGGATTAAATGCAGTGTTGGGGATTGAACCCAGGGTTCCACACATGCTAGGCAAGCACTCTACAATCCAGCCACAACCCCAGCCCAAATGCTCTTTTGATTTGTTAATGTTTTCAGCTTACAATGGGCTTACTGGGAGGCGATTCCATCATAAGTGGAGAAGCACTATACTATAGTACAAGTATTCTCACTTTGGGTACAACCAAGGGTCACTGTCTGAGGCAGCACTATCCTCTGACGACAAATGCCCTAATTGCAGGCAAAGCAGCCAAAAGTGCTAGGCTGAAAATTTGCAATCTGATAATAACTTACTCTAAGAGTCTAGGATATGAACAGAGGAAATAGTACATCTTTTCTTCAATTCCAATTAGTACATGCAAGAGACTATGTGTTTCTCTCAGACTTGGTACCTTAAGGGTGAAATATTCTCCATCCAGTGGTTTCTTCTTTGGCTGGGGAGAGGAGCTGGTGCCATTGGGTAGTGCTGGGGAAAAGGTGAGAAAAGAGTGAATTTTGGGCAGAACTACACCCTCTCTTCTCCGTCCACCTCTTTTTGTCCTGCCTACTTACCTCGCTTAGTACTCCTTGGTGGTGGCTCAGGGCAAGGCTCTCCTCTTTTGCGGAAATTTTCCTCCTCGGTGCGGCGATCTCTCCCAGGACAAGCACACACGCGTACCTCGAAGCTATTCCGTCCCAGCAGGTTACCACTGTACAGGACGAGAGAAGTAGGCGGAAGTAAGAAAACTGGGTCCTACTTGCCCTGTCTGTAAACCAGGCCCCACCTACTCCTAATTGCATTTTCCCCCTCTGGAGCCTAAGCTCCTGCTCCAGGGACACTAAGGAGAAGCCAATGGTAAGATAGATTCCCAAACCAGAGAATAGGAAGGTGAGAGAAAACAGCAGAGGAGGTCCTACTTGTGGAGGAAGGGTGAGAGTTAACAATGAGTGACAGTGTGGTAGGGGGTGGGGACAGGGACTGGCAGAGGCTGGAAAGGAGCACGCCAGTGTGAAGGGTGGCATGCGGATCCCTACCTAGAGTCTTCCAACGTGATAATGGTGAGGATGGGCCGTCGGTTCATGCCTCCCATGCAAGAGCTGTTGCACATGTAGTTGTAGTGGATGGTGGTGCACTCAGAGCCGACCTGGGAAGAACAAGATCTGTGACAGGCAGGGAGGCCTGCAGCCTCTAGAAGCTTCCGTTTCTTCACTTAAGGAAATAGGGGTAACCCTTTTCCCCCTGCAAATTTCCCAAGGTTGGGAAGACACTGAATAAGAAGCAGGCAGGCTGGGAGTGTGGCTCAGTGGTAGAACACTGGCCTAACATATGTGAGGCCCTGAGTTCTATCCCCAGTACTTAAACAAAAAAACAAAAAGCAAGACAAAGTTCCCTACTTCCCCCTGAATAGCCAATGACAATCCCTTCAGTCCCCTCCTCCCAGAGACCCCAGCTGCCAAAGCAAACCTCAGGAGGTTCATAGGGCACCACTACACTGTGTCGAAAAGTGTTTCTGTCATCCAAATATTCTGCACGCAAATTTCCTTCCACTCGGATGAGATGCTGAGGAGGGGCCAGGCCTAAGAGCAATTAGGGACACATTAGAGGCTTGGGGACCCTGGGCAGACAGCTGGATCCATCTTAAGCCCCTGATCACTAACCATCACTATCAGAGCAGCGTTCGTGATGGGGACAGCGCCTCACAACTTCTGTCATGTGCTGTGACTTCTTATAGATGGCCATGGCGCGGACGCGGGTGCCAGGTGGGGGTGTTGAGTCAACCCATAGCTGCACAGGGCAGGTTTTTGCCAGCTGGCAGAATAGCTTGTTGAGAGAAGGGGAATACTGTAGAAGAAAGGAGAAGAGTTGAAGGGTGGGGACAAGCCAACAAATGAGACAAGGGAAAAAGGAGATTTAATGAACAAGCACTGCTTGGGCACCTATTAGATGTCAGGAACCACAGGGGAGGGCAGCTAGAGATAATGGAGTTAGGGTCTACATATAGGGAGTTTATTTTCTCTATTTTTTTTTTTTTTTTTTGCAGTAGGGACCGAAACCAGAGGCCCTTTATTACTGAGCTACATTCCCAATACTTTTTATTTCTTTGAGACAGGGTCTTGCTAAGTTGCTAAGGCTGGCCTTGAGCATGCCATCTTCCTGCCTCAGCCTCCAAGTTGCTGGATTTACAGGTATATGACATTCCTGGCTTTTTGTTTAAGACAGGGTTTCATGGTGTTGCAAAGGCTGGCTTTGAACTCCTGGGTTCAAGGGACCTTCTGGATTCAGTCTCTCTAGTAGAAAATTCAACTTTGGGACAGAGGTCAAAGTCCACAGACTAAATGGGTAAAATGTAAATAATGTCTAAGAAGTCAGAGGCTAAAGAGGTATCCTCAAGCTCCAGACCAAAACAACAACAACAAAACAAAAACACATAGGGGAATATGACTAGGCATTGAAAGGTCATATGAAAGCCTGTTCCCCAGAGCCACTGACCGTGCACGTGACTGATTTGGCTGTCCCGGAATGAAGGAAGCCTAGACGGAAACCATAGACGCCAGGGTAGGTGTTTTGAGAAGGGACCGATGATGATAGGGGCCAAGAGGTGGCTGGTGAAGGGGCTGCCAGTGTAGAGGCCGCTGGTGTGGGGGCCTTTGGTGCAGGAGCTGCTGACATTTGAAGGGCTTCATCTGGGCCTTTGTCAAACCAGTTTTCAACGTCTTCTGAAGATAGCAGCAAATCATCCATAGGAGGGGACAATACAGGAGACTGTGGATGGACAAAAGAGGAGTCTTAAGGCTGGGTTCCCAGTCCACTAGCCCACCAAGTCCTTAGTCCCTCCAGCTCCAGTCCTTACCAGAACGTTGTTTTCAGGAAGTCTGAAAGATAAGAGCAGAAAGTCAGCACTATTGATTTTTGCTTCCCATAGGTCTCTGCTAGGGGGCTGGGGACTGGGTTGGGGAAGGCAGGCGGAGATGGTTAATCTGTGGGGGACTGGGCAGCAGGCCTGCCCTTCCCATGGGATCTACTCAGTCTGGGCATGGTGGGGAATGCGTGTAATCCCAGTGGCTTGGGAGGCGGAGGCAGGAGGATGGAGAGTTCAAAGCTAGCCTCAGCATTTTAGCCCTAAACAAATCAGTGAGACCCTGTCTCTAAATAAAATACAACAAAGGGCAGGGGATGTGGCTCAGTGGTTAAGTATCTCTGGTTCAATGCCTGGTACCATAAACAAACAAACAAATAAATAAGCGGGGGGGGGGGGGGGGAAAAATCATCTACTCACAGGTTCCATAAGTCTGAAAATGTTTCCTGACTCAGAGGAGGCTCGATGCTGAGATCCGACTGCGGCTCCTCCATAGCAGCGTTCAGGATGCAGTCTGGCCTCTATGAGGGGAAAAGTAAGAATCAGCATAAGACACATCCAACCCTAGGCAATGGGGCCTGAGAACCTGCTATGGGAGGGGATACAGCCTGACTTCCTGGGGAGCAGGAACAGATGGGCTCCTTCTGCCTTTCTCTCAGGCTGCTCTCAGGAGCAGCCAGCTTTTCGGTCACACAATTCTTCAGAAAAGATAACCCAAGAGGGGCCTCTAACCATCCATTACATCTACAAGCCTTCCAAAATTTGCACTCTAGTCCACTCCCTCCCTGTGGGGAAGGGCACCTCACCAACCTCCACATAGCTCCATTTCTGGGATCGCCTTCACAAATCCTGAAGAATGATCATCTCTCCTCTTGCCCATTCCGGAGACCGCCCTCCACCACTTTGATTCAACAACTACCAAGGATTCCTTCCCCTTTCCTTTCCTGGGGGCTCTAACTAGCTTGAATGTCCTTCTCTGCTCAATCAATTAGTGGTTCCCCCTACAATACTCATTTCCAACTCTAGTCCCCCTTTGGCTGTGTGGTTGGTTCCTTCCCACTGAGACCTCAATTTGTGTCTCACTTCCTCAGGGATGTTTCCACAGACCACTCAATCATAGCCAGCCAGCTCAACTCCACCAAGCCACCTTATTTTAATGTTTGATGCTTCTTCCTTATTTATTTCATCTGTTTACTTTAGTAGAGTATAATCACCTTTAGGGCAGGGAAGTGTTTTATTTATTATTTATTTTTGTGGTATTGAGGATTGATTGAACCTAGGGGAGCTCTATCACTGAGCTACACCCCCAGTTCTTTTTATTTTGAGATAAGTTGCTAGGCTTACAGATGTGCGTTACCATGCCTGGCACCAGGCTATCTTTCTTTTCTTATTCTTTTGGTACCAGGAATTGAACTCAGGGGCACTTGGCCACTAAGCCACATCCCCAGCCCTATTTTGTATTTTATTTAGAGACAGGGTCTCACTGCATTGCTTAGTGCCTTGCCATTACTGAGGCTGGCTTTGAACTTGCGACCATCCTGTCTCAGTCTCCCGAGCTGCTGGGATTTCAGGCATGTGCCTGGCCTTTTTCTAAAATATTTTATTAGTTATTGACGGACCTTTATGTATTTGTGGTGCTGAGAACCCAGTGCCACACACATGCTAGGCAAGCACTCTACCACTAAGTTACAATCCCAGCCCCAGGCTATCTTTCTTGATACCAAATCTCTCTTGAGCTTTGCTAAAAGAGATACTCACCAAAAATGCTCACTGTACTTTTCTTTGTGCCTTGAACTGATAAATGCCCCACAAACAAGCAGTGGCATTAATGGCAGGCTTTTCCCTAATCTTCCTTAACATTTACTTCCACCTTTATGTTGATAGAGGGTTTTCTTTCTTATGTACCTAGAGTTTGCAAAATCCTTTCACACTGTTTATCTTATCGTCCTGATAACCACACTTGCCACTCAACAAGTGAAGAGGTTAAATGAATGAGCTTTTATCAAAAATGACCACTCAAACATTTATGAATAAGAGGCTGGGGTTGTGGCTCAGTGATAGAGTGCTTGCCTAGCACGGGCGGGGCCCTGGGTTTGATCCTTAGCACCACATAAAAATAAAATAAAGACACTGTGTCCAACTACAACTAAAAAATAAACATATTTTTTTAAAAATTTTGTGAGTAAGATGCTTACTATCATCAGACTTTTCTGTAAAAAGCTCTCTTCTGTAAATGGTTAAGGCACATTTTAGCTGAAGAAAGTCCTCTCAGTGAGAGGTTGGCAAAGGGTCAGATACCACAGCCCCTCAATTTGGAGTAGGGCTGAGCAGGAACAGGGAGGAAAGAAAGAGATGGAGGTGGCCCAGGGTGTCCTATAGATCAATGATCAAAACAAGAGTCTTAGGGGAGGAGGCTCAGAAGTCCAAAGCCCTGTGTTTGATAGTGTACCCTATCTCAATTGGATTCTTCTGGCTGCTTCACTTTATAAGAATTGAGTTTTAGGCTGGGGGTGTAGGTTAGTGATAAAGCACTTACCTGGCATGCTCAAGGATGTGCCTTCAATCCCTAGCACCCCTTTTTATCCCAAAGAATTCAGGTTTGTTATTTGATTTTAAAAGCAGTGAATCAAAATAGTTGTTATCTGGTTCCCATGAAGGGAAGAATCAAGTTTTACTCATTTTTATGTCTTAGTGCCAAATCAGCTAGGATCTGGGGAAACATGGACAGATAACAGTCGAGCATGCAATCCCTGGAGGTAGGCAGGCTCGGCCTGCATCCCAGGCTCACTACCTAGCAGCTGTTTAACTTTGGGAGGTTATTTAACCTTTCTGTGCTTTAGTGTCCTTTGATCTGAAACACGTACCTAATTATTAAAATAGTACTTTAATTCATCATCATTTTATAAAGAGCTGAGAAAAGGAGTTGGAATATATAGCTCAGTGGTAGAATCCCCAGCATCATGAAAAAATAAATAAATAAAACAAAGCAGAGTATTTGGCATATCATAAGAGCTCAACAACAGTTAGCTGTTAATATAACTGTCCTCTTATATTTGTTCTAATTATTATTGTTATTTTTAATATTTTCAATTGTAGATGGACACAATATCTGTTGGGAGCTGCTCTGGAAATACATGGCCTTAAGTCCTGAGCAAGAGATACTGAACAATTATTGTGCCCTTCAATAACTTGACCTTTACCTCTGCTGGGATAATGAGGTGTGGTTCCTGGAGCAGGCATTATCCGGTGGGGTTGAGTTACACTCACCTGTTCCTTTGTAATCCTACCCCTTGTCCCCCTTTTTTGGGGATAGAATGTTCTAAGAAACAGCAAAGAAGCCAACTCCAGAACATGTGTTCCCCCCTCCCCCCAGCCTCTCCTGACTTTCTCTTGCCCCCTTGTGGGAGCCTGAGGCTGGGAGGGGGGGAAGCTATCCTGAAGCTCATAGAAAAAGGTATCCTGTGTCTGTGTGGTCTTTTTGTGTGTCACCTAAATTCACATGAGTGACTTTGGTTCAGTTGCGCTTGCTGGACAGGGGCAGCAAACATCTTTGTTTATTTAGTTTTTTTTTAATTTTTTTAATGTGGGTCTAGGGATGGAAGCCAGTGCTTCACTTTTGCTGGGCAAGCTTTCTATCAGTGAGCCACAACTCCAGCCCTGTTCTAATTATTTTAGAGAGAACTTTGTGAGTTAGTGCAGCTTTTTTTTTTTTAAGTAATTGAGTTTTCAAAATACCTTTGTTTATTTATTTTTATGTGGTGCTGAGGATTGAACCCAGGGCCTCGAACATGCTAGGTGAGCACTCTACCACTGAGCCACAACCCCAGCCCAAGTGCAGCTTAAAAAAAAAAAAAAAAAAAAAAAAAATATATATATATATATATATATATATGTATTTTAGGTATCAATGGACCTTTATTTTTTATTCATATGTGGTGCTGAGAATCAAACCCAGTGCCTCACACATGCTAGGTAAGTGCTCTACCACTGAGCTACAGCCTCAGCCCTAGTGCAACTTTTGTGGTACTGTTCCCACCCTGCTAATGCAAGTTCACTTTCTTAGGGAATGCTGTTCAGTAAACAAGGGGTGGGAAGTGGGGCTTTCCTGGGATGGTGGCTCAAGGTATTTGACTCCTTGGAGGAAAACAGCCTCACAGACATAGGAAGTCTCCTTGTCTCTAACACTCAGGTTGTTATTATTATTTTTTAATTTGTTCCAATTGGTGACAGTAGAATGCATTTTGACACATTGTACACAAATGGAGCACAACTTCTCCTTCCTCTGGCTGAACATGGTGCAGTCACACCAGTAATGTAATCATACATATATATAGGGTAACAATGTCCATTTCATTCTACTGTCCTTCCCATCCTCATACCCGCCTCCCCTCCCCTCCCCTCTGTACAATCTCCCCCCCTCATTAGGGATCAGCAGCCACTTATCAGAGAAAACATTCAGCCTTTGGTGTTTTGGATTTGGCTTATTTCATTTAGCATGATATTCTCGAGCTCCAACCATTTACCTGCAAATGCCATAATTTCATTCTTCTTTAAAGCTGAGTACAATATTCCATTGTGTATATGTACTACATTTTTTTTTAAACATTAACATTTTTATTTTTTTATACAGAGAGGAGGGAGGGAGAGGGAGAGAGAGAGAGAGAGAGAGAGAGAGAGAGAGAATTTTTTATATTTATTTATTTATTTTAGTTTTCAGCGGACACAACATCTTTGTTTGTATGTGGTGCTGAGGATCGAACACAGGCCGCACGCATGCCAGGCGAGCGCGCTACCGCTTGAGCCACATCCTCAGCCCTGTACTACATTTTCTTTATCCATTCACCTCTTGAAGGTCATCTAGGTTTTTTTCTATAGCTTAGCTATTATGAATTGAGTTGCTATAAACATTGATATGGCTGTGTCACTGTAATATTCTAATCTTAAGTCCTTTCAGTATAAACTAAGGAGTGAGGTGGCTGGGTCAAATAGTATTTCCATTCCAAGTTTTTTGAGGAATATCTATACTGCTTTCCATAGTGGTTGCACTAATTTGCAGTCCCACCAGCAAGGTATGAGTGTACCCTTTCCCCTACATCCTCACCAACACTGTTGCTCATACTCTTGATAATTGCTGTTTGGACTGGAGTGAGATGAAATCTTAAGAGTAGTTTTGATTTGCATTTCTCCAATTGCTAGAGATGATGAACACTTTTTCATGTTTGTTGATTGATTTTATTTCTTCTGTGAAATATCTGTTCAGCTCCTTAGCCCATTTACTGATAGGATTGCTTTTTTAAAAAAAAATTTATTTTATTTATTTTGTGTGTGTGTGTGTGTGTGTATGTGTGTTCAGTTTTTGGAGTTCTTCTGGAGATTAGTGCTCTCTCTGAGGTACATGTGGTAAAGGTTTTCTCCCATTCTGTTGGCTCTCTCTTCATATTACTGATTGCTTCCTTTTGTTGAGAAGCTTTTTAGTTTGAGTCCATCCCATTTATTGATTCTTGATTTTACTTCTTGCGCTTCGGAGTCTGGTGAAGGAAGTCAGGTCCTAAGCCTACATGGTGGAGGCCATGATATGAACGTGTCAAGCTGAACTGGACCTACCAAATGGTTGTGATGGGGTCAGTGTTTAAGGAAATGCGGGGTGGGAAGGCAGTAAGCTCATCTGAGACCCCAAGGAGGGGCAGGGACCATTATAAGTCTTAACAGTATCAGCTGCTGTAGGCCCTATAGACTTACAGGCCTCCCTCTAAAAGCAAGCAAGGTAGGTTTCAACAACAGATGAAGGAACTGAGAGTATTAAGTCATTTACCAAGTATTAAGTATAAAGTATAAAGTATTAAGTCATTTACCAAGGTTTTTAAAGCTATAGGGCAGAACCAGGGATGTGAATCTGGGACGTCTCAAAAACTGAATAATATTTTCCTAAGTTTGCTTGCTTGCTTTTTCTTTTTTTGTTTGGTATTGGGGATTGAATCCAGGGGCACTTTACCACTAAGCAACACCCCAGCCCTTTTTATTTTTTAAAACAAATTCTTCCTAAATACTTAGGGGACTTACTAAGTTGCTTAGGCTGGCCTTAAACTTGCAATCTTCTGCCTCAGCCTCTTGAGCTGCTGTGGTTACAGGTATGCGCCACTGTGCCCAATGTTTTCCTAAGGTTTCACCAAGTCTGGTATAAGAATATCTTTCAGGGGTTGGGGATGTGGCTCAAGCGGTAACGCGCTCGCCGGGCATGCGCGGGGCGCTGGGTTCGATCCTCAGCACCACATAAAAATAAAACAAAGATGTTGTATCCACCGAAAAGTGAAAAATAAATTAAAAAAAAAAATGGATATCTTTTGGGGTTGGGGATATATCTCAGTGGCAGAGTGCTTGCCAGATAGGTCCAAGGCCCTGAATTTGATTCCTAGTAGCCCACAAAAACAAAAACAGGAAAAAACTTCTTATGGAAAAATTCAAACACATTACAAAAAGGAAAAAGAACGTACCCTCATGTATCTATCACCCAGTTTCATGAATAATCCATATGCTCCCTTTATTATCTCACCTATATTCTTAGCCACTCCGCCTAACACATGCAAAAGCCCTGGGTTCGATCCTCGGCACAACATAAAAATAAATAAAGATATTGTGTCCAACTAAAAAATAAATAAATATATAAAAGAATTGGGTCCAGGTTTTCTTCTGAAAGTAAGTTTCAGAGTGGTGTATGTGTGTGTATGTATGCACTTATTTATTTTATTTTTATTTATTTATTTTTGTATTACCAATTGTAGCCGTTGTACCCAGGGGGTGCTCTACCACTGAGCTACATCCCCAGCATTTTTTTTTTTTAAACTTTATTTTTTAGTTGTAGTTGCACACAATACCTTTATTTTATTTATTTTTATGTGGTGCTGAGGATCGAACCCAGGGTCTCACACGTACTAGGCAAGCACTTTACCACCGAGCCATATCTCCAGCCCCCGCCTTTTTAAATTCTGAGATAGGGTCTCACTAAGTTACTCAGATTGGCCTTAAACTTCAGATCTTCCTGCTTCAGCCTTATAGGCATGCATCATGGTTTTATGTTTAGATCAATTATACAACTCTATAGTCAATTCTGAATCTTACATAAACTATGAGTTGACTGCCCCCAATTGGTCCATTATAATTTGCTGCAGACTTTCCTTTTATTTTAGGAGTAGCATCCTTGTAGAAGATCATATGGCCACATTTATATATATTTTTCTCTGGACTCTATTCTGCTCACTGGTTCTTTAGTCCTGATGTAGCTTTACTGTAATCTTGAAGTCAGATAGTTAAACACCTCCAGTTTGGGGGCTGAGGATGTAGCTCACAGGAGGTCCAAGGTTCAATCCCCAGCATCTCAAAATAAATAAATAAATAAATAAATAAAAATAAGAAGACCTCCAACTCTGTACTATTTTTTTTTTTCAATTTGGAACCAGCTTGTCAATTTGTACAAACAAGACTACAAAGATTTTTATTGGGATTCATCACTACATCTTCTAATCCATCAATAGAAATCTCTCCATTATTTAAATCATCCTTCAATTCTCTAAGTGATATTTTATAGTTTTCAATGCAGAGCTTTTATCCATTTTGCTAAATTTATCCCTGAGCATGACACTGTTTTGGATGCTACTATGAAGGCTACTGTTTTTTTTTTTTTTTTTAAATATATATATATTTTTTAGTTGTAGTTGGATACAATACTTTTATTTTATTGATTTATTTTTATGTGGTGCTGAGGATGGAACCCAGTGCCTAGCACTCTACCTCTGAGCCCTAGCCCCAGCCCAAGGCTACTGTTTTTAAAAGTAAATACTCTGGGGGCTGGGGATGTGGCTCAAGCGGTAGCCCCCCGGGGTCGAGCCTCAGCACCACATACAAACAGGGATGTTGTATCCGCAGAAAACTAAAAAAAATAATAATAAAAAAAAATTCTCTCTCTCTCTCTGTCTTAAAAAAAAAAGTAAATACTCTGCAGTATTTACTTCTTTGTTCTGGTTGATTTTTCGAATTTTCCATTTATGACTTTTTATATAAATAATCACACAGGCTGTAAATAAAAAGACTCTTTTTCTAATCATTATTTCTTTTTCTTGCCTGATTAGGACCTCCAGTACAATGCTGAAGTCATGAAAATAAAATCCTTTTCTAATTCCTTATCTTTTAAAATACCTTTATTTTATTAATTTATTTTTTATGTGGTGCTTAGGATAGAACCAAGTTCCTCAAACGTGGTAGGCAAGCACTTTTACCACTGAGCCCCAGCCCTAGTTCCTGATCTTAAGATGAAAAACATTCAGTTTTCTACCATTAAGTATCTTAATACTCAATTGTAGATGCCTTTTTAACCAAACCAAGAAAATTTTCCCTCATTAGTTCGCTCTGAGGTTTGTTTAAAATCATGAATAACTTTTGAATATTGTCAACTGCTTTTTCTGCATCTGTTGAAATCATTATAGAATTTTAATCCTGTTAACTGGTAATTTACAGATTAATTTTTGAATGGCAAAGTAACATTTCGATTCTGGGATAAACCACTCTAGGTTAGAATATATTTATTCTTTTTACACATAATCAGGTTTGATTTGCTACAATTTTGCACATCTTCTATTTTAAAAAGTTGTTGCTGCTGCCTGTACTGAACATGTACAGATCTTTTTTCTTCTCAACAATTCAGTATAACAACTATTTAAATAGCATTTACATTGTTTTAAATATTGTAAGTAGTCTAGAGATAATTTAAAGCACATGTGAGAATATGCATAAGTTAAAGGAAATATACTATGCCCTTTTCTGTAAGGAATTCGAGCATCCTGGAATCAACCCCCTCCCCCACCTAGTGTGGATATCTTGGGATTACTGTACTAAATTATTCAGAGAAACTGCACACCTCTGCAGACACAGGGCTAGTTCTGAAAACTGTGGCTTTCAAAAAATATATTACACACACATATACATTAGTAAACAGCAGAAGCAGGCACAGGCATTGCTCTGAGACATCCCCGTTATGGTCTTGGAAAGATCTTTTCATATTAAGAAGAGACTGGGATTCCGACACTTAGTTCAGCCAGAGATTGCCACAAGGCAGTTACCTGGGAGACTTTATCTGCATAACAAGACAACCCTTGCTGCAGCGCACCTCCCCCCTTCAACGTTCCACAGCATGCATTCCCTCCTTCACCCCCGCTACCAAAAGCCGAAGCTTTAGATCTATATACATAAAGTGGGCGGTAACTAGTGAAAGAAACGACCAGCCCCAAATTATGCATATAAGAGAAATTGATTTGCATGGGATTTGGAAGTGTTCGGCTACCTCCCACTGGGAAGAACTGGCTTGGACTAGGACTGCACTTAGGACCTCGGGGTGTCTCTCCGCAAGCCCTCCCCTTCCGCTTTCATGACGTTCGGTCTGCGTCCAGAATTGGAATGGCTCAGCCCAAAACCGGATGCTGGATAAATCGTGTTTCCGAAACAAACGCCCTATCATTGCACTCTTTCAAAAGCTGATTCCTGAATGTACCTATTTCCAAAAAAACCCAGGCTTTGCCTTCTACACACGCCTCCCCCCACGTCTTTCTACGCAATGGTAGCGTCCTTCTAGATTGTCGACGACCGGGGGGTGGAGTACACCATTCAAAAAGGGGGAGGGCCTGAGGTTTGTATCAAAACAAACACCCGGTCCTTTGCAAAAGCAATAAAAAGTAGTTCAGAAAAAGAATGGAAGAGGGGTAGAACAGTTTCCCTCCGCAAGAAATAGGAACCCGCGTAAAATACATTTTCTTTCTTTCTACTTCCCTCTTACTGGGACAACAGTGAGCTCTTCCGACAAAGAGAAACCGGAAATGGTGCTGCAAGTAGCAGAAATGTAAATGTAGAGCCAAACAATAACGGGGCTGCCCGGCCTCTCAGACCTGCAGGATCCTGCCCCGTCTCGCGGGCTAACCTTTCATTTAGCACTTCCCACATCTATAGCTGATAGTCTTTAATTGGATTTTCTTCAGCTAACGGAGCCGGGCGCTCACTGGAGAGATCACTTCAGAAAGGACAAAGGTCCGGAAGTTGGGGACCTTAGCGGCTTGGGTTTCCCGATCACCCCAATTAATATTGGAATGGAACCCGAGGTTCTTCTAGGATGTCATGGGCTCCAACATCTCAAGAAAGTCTCAAAACTAGTGCTTTGTGCATCATATTTCAGAGATTCCCAGCATCCTGCTCTAGGTAGATAGGGGCATATGGGGGGGCCAGGGGGAGGGAGTAGGCTTTTGGAAGGCTCCAGATTCCCCAAAGTCCAACCCCGTGCCCAAGTGTTCAGCTTTGAGTCTGGCTGATAGTAACATCCCCGTTATCTACACCCAAGCCTCCCAACACTGCATTTCCATGTTGATCCCGCCAGCCATTTCCCCTTACCCAGTGAAGCCCCGCTGCCCCCACCCCCCCAAACCCCGCGATTCTCTGGAGCTGCAAATACAAGCAGTCAAGAGCCCATGACTCAGAGAAGACTCATCAAGCTCAATCGAGACCTTACCCCGACCTCAGGGGAGCGTGTCACCGACCTGGGAAGCACGCTCCAAGCCCGGTCGCCAAGTTCTGCTCAGAGCCCCGCAGCTACCTGCGCCCAGAATGATGGCTCTGGACTTTTGAGGAGCTCAAAACTTTTAGCGCCAGTCTGAGCACATGGGAGGGGAAAATCCCAATCCCAGCAACCCTCGCGAGGTTCCTGGCACAAAGCTGGACAGTCGCCATGACAAGTAAGGGCAAGTAATTCGCCTGCAGGCGGATGGAAGAAGTTGGAGAGGATGCGGAGAGTCAGGATTCGCGTTGTAGCTCCTGACATTTTGGAGCAGGAAAGTAATACAAGCTAGAGCTGTGAGGGCAGAATTGGTAGAAATTTTGCAGGACTCCGCTAATGTGTCAAGTATAAAGGGTGGAAGGAAGAAAACTTGCATTTGCCATTCTCTCGGCCTGGAATACTGAGCTTTCAGAATTAGCTGGATCGTTTCTTGTCATTAGCTAAAATGTCACCTTTTAGGAAGGCTTTCCTTAATATCTCAATCAACTGTGATCCCCTGGAGACTTTATATTACACTATCTTGTTTAATTTCCTTCGTAGCCCTTATCACTGAAAAGACCCATTTGTGCATCGACTTTAGGGTAGAGAATTGTTAGCTATCTTATTTACTGCAGTATTCTCCAATGCCTAGTATAGTGCTGTGTAGGAAGTTAAGAGCTTGATAATATTTGTCGAATGAATGAAGAGGTCTGAGGAATTGGGCGGATGAGATGCAAAACCTGAAGCAAGCGCTCTCTGCAGGCGAGGGCGGGTAGGTGCTTTAAGAATTACCGTGGTGGACGGTTAAGGGGAGCTCAGGCATTCTGGCCTAGACGGAACGTTCAGACTACAACTCCCAGCAGCTATTAGGATTCCTAAGGCTTGTTGCGTACGCCGAATCCTACCGGTACTTCTCGCCTCTCTGTGGGTCGCCCGCGAAAGCTGATCCGGGATTCCGAGGGCCAATCGGAAGCCTGGCCCAAGTCCCGCGAGAACAAGAGGCGCGGAGCGGCCTGAGGTTCTTAGCAGAGTTGTGTCTTTACTCTTGATGTCCTTGTATTCTCGCCGGCCGGGGGTCTTCTGCCTCCTCCACGGAAAAGGAAAGAAGGCACTGGTGGGTTTCCCCACTTCTGATCCCTGAGAACTTTGAAGCAGTTCCGGCAGTCCTGTGCGTCTGGCCGCCCGTAGGCAGTAGAGACTTGCCCGGCTTAGGCCAATGTCTGCCGCGCTTCCTCTGCAGCATGAAGACGTCGGAGGAGCAACTCTTGGCTCCAGACAGCCTTCCTTTAGACCAGGCCCCTGCCTGTCCCTCTCCCCACGCTTCTCCGATGGATAAAAATACAGACCCTGAATTTATACCACCGCCACCTGGTGGAGATGATCTGTCCCAGAGGTCCCCAGATCCTGTGGCTGGCTCATCTGTGTCCCAGGAGCTGGGGGAGGAGACCCCAGCATCTCTCTCCACTCCCTTGGAAGCAGAGTTTGATACTCCTCGTGAGTTGAGTCCTCAAATCAAGAAGCAAGAACTTGATGAAAATGCTAGCTCTCCTGCAGAAAAAATGAGTGTTCCGGAGTTGGGGTCCGAAGAAGCCATGGAAGGCGTGTCTGAGGAAGCTGCTCCAGAGGATGAGGAAGACACGTAAGTGGTAGTTGACTTTGTCATCTAAGGAGAGTGAAAGTGTGTGCTCACTTCTCCAGGTGCATTTCCCCTTTGCTTCAGCGACCCAGGTTTGTTCCTTCATCTTCCTTACAGCACTTGGAACTACAGCTTCTCCCGGATACCTCGGTTTCTCAGTGGTTCCTGGTCTGAGTTTAGCTCCCAACCTGAGAACTTCTTGAAAGGCTGTAAGTGGTAAGTAAGGACAATGGGGCAGAGAGATGAAAACACCACACTTGTCTGGGGAAAGCCTCCACCAGAGGTGGGCACAAGAGGGGAATCCCTCAGAGTATTTGAGCTTAAAATTTTTCTATGACTTTGTGTCTTACAAGGACTCGGGGGCTTACTTACTACAGAGGTAGACCCTATACTTGGAAGGCATAAGTCTGTCCCGTTTCCTAACTCTTTGCTATATTTCTAGGGCCCCTGATGGTTCCTGCATCTTGACCAATAGTGCTGATAACATCCTGCGGATTTATAACCTGCCCCCAGAGCTGTATAATGAGGGAGAGCAAGTGGAATACACAGAAATGGTAAGGGTAGGATCTAACTCTGTTCCTTTTTGGAGACACTGCACATTTAAACCCTTCATGTGGATGAAGAAAGTATAGTCCACAAATTTTCTGTTCACAAATAGTACTTTCCCTGCTCTATGAATTTTCACATGTAGCATTTTTGCCCTGAATTTTGAAGTCATTTTAAGAGATGTTTGTGGGTATGGTGGCACACTCCTGTAATCGCAGTGATTCTGGAGGCTGAGGCAGGAGTATCACAAGTTGAAGGCCAGCTCCAGTAACTTTGTGAGACTCTGTCTCAAAATAAATAAATAGGACTGGATGTGTGACTCAGTGGTAAAGCACATATGGCTTAATCCCTAGAAACCCCTCCACTAAAGTGAGGGGGGGGGTATTTGACCCTTCTTTAGTCAGGAATATCTGTTTTCTCTAGAAAGTAGTAGATTTCTTGTGACAGTGTTTAATTTATTATAGATATTTATTGAATAACTACTAATATGTTAGTCACTGTATTGCTGAAATGGTAAAGAATTGAACATGATAGATGAAGAGCGGTTTTTTTGTGTATGGTTTGCAAATGTAAACCAATAAATAAACAAGATCATAACAGATTAAAATAAATGTTCTGGGAGACTGAGATAGGAATTTGAATCAACCTGCACAGCATAGTGAGACCCTATCTCTAAAATAAATGCATATATGCATACTCTGAAGGGAACAAACAGAACCAGGAGAAACCAACTGGAAGATTCCACTTTAGATACAGTGGTCAGGGAGGGGCTCTCTGAAAAGATATTTGAGCTGCGATATGAAAAGAATAATGAATCAGTCAGATGAAGATCCAGGGCAAGAACTTTCCAGGAAGAAGCAAGAGTATTATAAATAGACCCAGAGCTGGGAAAGAGCTTTTTATGTTCATAGAACAGAAAAAATATCAGTGTGGAGGAAAGTGGGGTGAGTATACAGAGGTGACCAGCAGCAACGTCATGTGAGGTCTTCTGGGAAGGCCTTTTGGAGTTCGAGAATCAATAGGAAAGTTTTAGAAGAGAGAAGTGAGTGGGTTTGGGGTGAGCAGGAGTGAATCAGGGAGACTCACTAGGATGCACTTAATCCAGGTGAAAGATTATGGTGAGCTGGTGAAACGATGTTAGGAGGGATGTAGAGATGTGGATGGATTTGAAGTGTATTTTGTAAGACTTGAAGATTCATTGGATGTGGAGGTACAGGGAAGGTGATGTTCAGATTTTTAAGTTTTTAAGTTTTTTTTATATGTATATATTTAGTCGTAGATAGACACAATACCTTTATTTTACTTATTTTTATGTGGTGCTGAAGATCAAACCCAGTGCCTCACTTGTGTTAGGCAAACTGAGCTACAACTACAGCTCTTGATGTTTAGATTTTTGCAGTTGGGTGGTTGGTAGAACACTTTATTCAAAGGAGAAAATAGATCTGAGGATAGAAGTCAAGGGGTATTAAGTATATTAAATGGGAGATGTAATCCTAAGGGGAAAAAGTGGGGTCAGGGATTTACTCTAAGAAGTGGTAGAATATTTTTAGATGGCATCTCATGCCTCGAGGATGGATTCATTCTCTAGAGAGAGAAAGTAGGTGAATGAGGAGAAGGCCCATATAGAGCCCTGGGTGCACCAGCATCTGGGCCCAGGTATAGGAGAAGCAATAAAGGTGGAAACAATCATGACTAATGCTGCTGAGAGATGGAGTGAGGTAGACTTAGAGAATGACAAGAGACCATGTGTGGTGCACACATGTAATCCCAGTTACTCAGGAAGTGAGGCAGGAAGATTGCAAGTTGGAGGCCAGCCCAGGCAACTAAGTGAGACCCAGTCTCAAAAGGACTCAGGATATAGCTCAGTGATAAAGTATCTCTAGGTTCATCCTCCAGTACTCCAAAAAAGAAAAAAATGGAGAGACTGACAAGAGGATATTAGTGACCTTGACAAGTGCTTTCAGAGGAGCAACGGAGGCAGAAACTGATTATTGTGGTAGAAGGAAAAGAATAGACAATTATTTGGAGTTTTTCTGTGAAAGGGAGCCAAAAAATGTGACCAAAGGGATTGTGGGTTAGAGGGTTTATTGGGTGTTTTGTGATGTCAGGAATAACCCAGCAGAGAAAGGAATTGATGCTTGTCTTATTCTGTTTTGTGTTGCCACAACAGAATACCTGAGACTGGGTAATTTATAAAGAAAGATTTATTTGTGACAGTCTGGTGTCTGGGAAGCCCAGGATCAAGGGATCACATCTGGTGAGTCTTCTGTTGTGTCATAGCCTGGTGGAAGACATCCTGACATGGCAGCATACAAACCTAGGTCTCTCTTCTCTTCTTATGAAGTCACTAATTTCTATCACGGAGGCTCTACCATCATGACCTCCTGTCACCCTGTTTCCCTTCCAAAGAATCCACCTCCAAATACCATCACTGTGTGAATTGGGGTTTAAGTTGTGAACTCATGAATTTTTGGCAAACACATTTAAACCATAGCAATGCTGTAGCAGAGAGGGGATAACAAAGTTTCTGAGTGGTTCAGTGAAGACAGGATTTAGAGCTCAATGGCGATGTTGGCTTAAATGCAGTGTCCTTCCTCTTCATAGGAAGAAAGGTAGAGCATTCAAAGGCAGCTGTTTGGTGATTAGAAGACTTGGATATTCCTATCTCTTGGTTTCTCTATTCTCAGTGAAGCATAAAGGGAGGTCTCTAGCTAAAGGAAGAGGGCCCTTGTGGAGAGAGCAGAAGGCATGAAATAATCTGTCCTAGAAAGTAGAAAATCCAAACTACTGAGGAATGTGGTAGTATAGATGCTCCTTGACTGACAAGGGTTACATCCTGATAATCTCTCATACGTTGAAAATATTGTAAGTTGAAAATGCATTTAATACACCTAATGTACCAAACATCACACCTTCACATGGTGGATTGTGTTTTCACTCATGATACTGCATGTTTTTGCACCATCATAAAGATGAAAAATCATATTTTGAACCATTGTTAAGTTGAAGATGGTTTTACTGTTCTTTTCACAGTGCCTGCCAGAGGTTTGTTGCTGTTCTTTTTTTTTTGATATTGGGGATTGAACCCAGAGGCACTTAACCACTGAGCTACATCCCAACATCCCCAACCCTTTTTTTGTGTTTTATTTAGAGACAGGGTCTCACTGAGTTGCTTAGTGCCTCACTAACTTGCTGAGGCTGACTATAAACTTGTCATCTTCTTGCCTCAGCCTCCTGAGCCACTGGGATTGCAGGCAGCTGGCTGTTCCTTTTTTTTTTTTAAGTCAGGGTCTTATTATGTTGTCTAGGCTGGCCTTGATCCTCTGGGCTCAAGTAATCCTCTTGATCAGACTGTCAAGTAGCTGGGACTCCAGGTGTGTGCCAACCTCACCTAACTGTTGCCATCCATTTAAAGTGAAGCCAGTTAGTGTGGTTGTATATCTTTCCTGACAGATTAAGTGATGGTAGTTTCTTTGTAAAGTGAGGATATGGCACCCACCTCACAGTTTTGGAAATTAAAAGAATTAATGATGGATTAATGTAAAGTGCTTTAAAAAGTGCTTAGCATATAGCAATTATTCAGTGAAGCCTAGTAGCCATTTGTATGTAAGCATGAAAGAGGAGGACAGTCTGGTTGGGGTTTGCCAAGAGAGAAAGACAAGGATATCTCAAGGGTGTCCTCAGGGGTTGGCTTGTCATGGTAAACTAGAAATATGTAAATATGTTTTTGATGAAGTTGAATAAGCGTCATAGTAGAAATGGCAGAGCCAATTAACTAGATGGGTTGGCGGTATTGGTTAGAGACTGAAGTTGAGATATGCTATCTCAGTTATGACAAACCCAGGGCTTGATATAGACCAGGGCAATGGCTGTGATTGCTTGGGAAGTGAAGCATGAGACAGGCCCATGTGTTTGATGGATCCATTTATTCTTATTTGTTCAATGCATGTTTTTTTTTTCCCCCCCATATTGGGTATAGAGTTCAGGGCTTCATGCATGTTAGGCAAGCACTCTACCCTGGAGCTACATCCCTTGGTCCTTTTTATTTTGAGATGGGGTCTCCCTAAGTTGCATAGGCTGACATTGGACTTATGATCCTCTTGCTTGCAGAGTAACTGAGATTACAGGCATGTGCCACTTCCCCTGGCGTGCGTGTGTGTGTGTGTGTGTGTGTGTGTGTGTGTGTGGTGTTGGGGATTGAAACCAGGGATGCTCTACCATTAAGCTATATCCCCAGTTCTTTTTTAAAGAAATTTTTTATATATTTTTTATTTTTTTTAGTTGTAGTTTGACACAACACCCCCACTTTTATTTGTTTTTATTTTTATGTGGTGCTGAGGATGGAACCCAGTGCCTCACACATGCTAGGTGAGCACTCTCCACTGAGACACAACCTCAGCCCCATCTTTTTAAAACTTTTTATTTTGAGTAAGGGTCTCATTAAATTGCCTGGGTTGGCTTCAAATTTGCTACTTCCTGCCTCAACCTCCTGAGTAGCTGGGATTATAGACCACCACTATTTCAGTGCATTTTTGTTGAGCATATTCTATATACCAGTTCCTGTTTTGGGTGCTGAGAACTAGTCAGACAAAAGTCCCTTTCCTTGTAAAGCTTATATCCTAGTGCAAGAAACGGTCAGTAACCAAATTATATTGTTATATTGTATGCACGTATGGATATATAATAAATCTCATCAATATGTACAACTATAGTGCACAATTAAAAAAAAGGTGGAAAACAACAACAAAAAGAAATGGGCAGAAAATAAGTAATGAGGTACTGGGTGCAGAGGCACATACCTGTGATCCCAAGCAGCTAGGGAGGTTGAGGCAGGAGGAGAGCAACAAGTTCCAGGTCATGCTGGGCAACTTAAGACTGTGTCTCAAAAATTTTTTTTTTTTAAGAGAAAGAGAGAATTTTAGTATTTATTTTTTAGTTTTCAGCGGACACAACATCTTTGTTTGTATGTGGTGCTGAGGATCCAACCTGGGCCGTACACATGCCGGGCAAGCGCGCTACCGCTTGAGCCACATCCCCAGCCCTGTGTCTCAAATTTTTTAAAAAATTTAAAAATGGATGGGGATATAGCTCAGTGGTAGAGTACTCCGGGCTTCAGTCTCCAATACTTCAAAAAGAAAGAAAAAAAAAGGAAATAACAAAGTAAAATATATGTATCTGACAGATGGCATGGAGAGTAAAACAGATAAGAGGATTAGAAGAGTGAGTTGTAACTTTGTTTTCCCTGGTATCAAGGATTTAACTCAGGGGGCACTTACCCAGTGAGTCATATCCCCAGCCCTTTTTATTTTTTATTTTGAGATAGGGCTTTGCTAAGTTACTTAGGCCTTGCTAAATTGCTGAGGCTGGCCTTGAATTTGTGATCCTCCTGCTTCAGCCTCCCAAGCTGCTGAATTTACAGGTGAGTGCCACTGTGCCTAGCTGTGAGATACAATTTTAAAAAGGACTGGATCACTGGGCATGGTGGTACTCTCCTGTAATCCCAGCCACTCAGGAGGCTGAGGCAGGAGGAGTATAAATTTGAGGCCAGTCTGGTGAACTTAGGGAGACCCTGTCTGAAAATAAAATAAAAAACAGGGCTGGGGATATAGCTCAGAGGTAGAGTGTCCCTGGGTTAAATTCCTAATAAACACCTCCCCCACCCCCCCCAACCACCCCCCAAAAAAGTTAAAGATCTCACTATTAAGTGACAGCTGAGCAGAGACCTGAAAGAAACCAATTGATACCTGTGGGAAGACTGTGTCAGGTAGAGAGAACAGCAAATTAATAGGCTACTGTGGAAGTGGAAATCACCAAGAATGGTAACAGGAGGATATGTAGGGAGCAAAATGGCAAACCAGGAAGGAAAGTCTCAGGAAATAGGGATGTATGACAGAAAGTGGATAGCTAGACTAATGGCAAGGACTGTGGGGAAATTGGGGTTGGAACAATGGAAGATTTGGAAATGACAGTGGGAAGCAAAGAGTTACCCACCCACCTCCTATCCTTGAAGTGTATTTTGACAAGGGGATGAACAGTAATGCCATCTCAGCTTGAGGGCCACAGAGGACAGCCAGGGCCAGGCAAATCCAGCAGGGCAAATGGAACATTCTGGGGAGAAGGTGAGAAGTGAAGGAGTTTTTACATCCTTGAGTAAGAATGTCAGAGGCCTTGGCCTAAGGATTTGAGAGGGCTGGGAAGAGTGGGATTGGGGGACCGAGGTTGTGGCTCAGTGGTAGAGCGCTTGCCTAGCATTCATGAGGTATTGGGTTTGATCTCTGACATCACATAAAAATAAACAAATAAAATAAAGGTATTGTGTCCATCTACAACTAAAAATATTTAAAAAAAAAAAAAAGTGGGATTGGGACAAATAAGGGTGTATGTTGAGCAATGTACAGATGGAAGTAATTCTAGATGACCCAGAAGACTGGAACTTCTTAGTGCTTAAAATTAATGGCAGAAGAAGGTGGATCTTGATGCCTTCCTTAAAAAAGGGGTCCCTGGCTGTTGCAGTGGTACATGCCTGTAATCCTGGGGATTTGGGAGGCTGAGGCAGGAGGATTATGAATTCAAGGCCAGCCTCAACAATTTAGTGAGACACTGTCTTGAAATAAAGAATAAAAAGAGCCAGGTATGGTGGCACATGCCTTTAATCCTAACTGGTAGGGAGGGTAAAATAGGAGGATCACAAGTTGAGGCCTGTCTCAGCAATTTAGGGAAGCTCTAAGCAACTTAGTGAGACCCTGTCTCAAAATGAAAAAGGAGTGGGGATGTGGCTCAGTGTTAAAGTGCCCCTGGGTTCAATCCCCAGTACAAAAAAAAAAAAAAAAGAAGAAGAATAAAAAGGATCGAAGGGGCTGGGATTGTAGCTCAGTGGCAAAGCACTTGTGTAGCATGTGTGAGGCACTGGGTTCGATTCTCAGCACCGCATATGAATAAATAAAATAAAGGTCGATTAGAATGTAGCTTATTGTGAAAGCCCGTGGGTTCAATCCCCAGTACTGCTAATGAATGGATAAATGAATGAATGAATGAATACATATATATGTAAATACAAAAACAAATTAAAGAGTGGTGCCTATTTTGGAGTGGCCTGGTCCTAATTGCTTACCTAATATGCAACTCATGGATGGGAGGTTACAGATAATTTGTACAAAGTACTAGAAGCCCTGGTTCCTGGAACAGAAATTGATCGTGTCTCAGGGTTAGGGAGTCAGGTTGTAGCCAACCTGAAAGAAATCAGGAGTGGAGAGGTAGTTTCCAGTAGAGATGGTTAGAAGAGACTCTGGAAATGTGGGAGGTTGAGTATTTATTGCACACATTTGTTTTGGAGAAACAGGAGTGTTAAGAAAAAGTCATCATTATCTACCACTCTGCAAAACTTAGCCCTTTAAAATTTTCTACATTCTTTCTAAGCTCTGTCCAAGTATTGGAGCTTTTTATGTGGTTGTAATCCTATGGTAAATGGTTTTGTATCCTGCTTTTTTCCTTTGAGCAATCATATCCTGAGTGTTTTTCATGGTAGTCCAGTCTTCACAGTTATTGTGTTTAATGGTGTGTGATATTGCATTGAGTGCTTTTGATAGTTTTTTTTTTTACCTCTTCTTCCATTTTGGACATTTGGGTTATTTCCAGAATTTTAATATCATAAATTAGTCTTCAGTAAATATCGTTATATATTTTGAGGGATGATATTTTCTTTTTGGTGCTGGGAATTGAACTTGGCCTCATGCAGAGGGAGAGTGTTTTCTTTTTCTTTCTTTTTTTTTTTTTTTTTTTTTTTTTGTGGTGCTGGGCACCCAGGGCCTTGTGCATGTGAGGCAAGCACTCTACCAACTGAGCTATATTCCCAGTCCGGGAGAGTCTTTTCTTAAGGGGAATATTATAGGTAAGAAATACCCTAGCATCAATATACATTTTGTGATTGTGTGTGTGTGTGCGCACGCGCGCACGCACTCACATGCTTGACCTCTGAGCCATAGCCACACCCCCTTTTTATATTTTATTTAGAGGCAGGCTCATGCTAAGTTGCTGAGGCTGATTTTGACCTTGAGATCTTCCTGTCTCAGCCTCCCAAGCTGCTGGAATTATAGGCATGTGCCACTATAGCCAGCAATGTACATGTTTTTTTTAATGTCTTGTAATATAGTCAACTTGTTTTCAAAAGCTTTAACTTTTTTATTTGCTGTTAGCAATGTATGGTTGTAAGGACATTTTGGGGTATAATTGGCCTTCTACATCTGTGGATTCAACCAACCTCAAATCTAGAATATTTGGAAAAGAATAAACATTGCTGTGCTCAACATGTACAGATTTTTTCCTTGTTATTATTCCCTAAATAACATAGTGTAACAGCTATTTACATAGCATTTACATTGTATTGGGTATTATAAGCAGCCTAGAGATGATTTAACGTATATGGGAGGTTTTTTGTAGGTTCAGTGCACATATGCACTATTTTATAGAAGGGACTTGAGCATCTGTGGATTTTGGTACCTAGAGGTTCCTGGCACCAAAGCCCCACAGATACTGAGAGATGGCCAGGTGCAGTGGTGCATGCCTATAATCCCAGTCATTTGGTAGGCCAAGGCAGGAGGATTCTAGGTTTGAGGACAGCTTTAGCAATTTAGTGAGACCCTGTCTCAAAATAAAAAAATAAAAAGGGCTGGGGATGTAGCTCAGTGGTAAAGTGCCCCTGAGTTCAGTTTCCAGTACCCCCCCACACACACCCCTTCTCTTCCCAGCATAGTTCCCCAATTCTTCTACCTTTTCTATCCTTTCACAGAGCTTTCTAGGATTCTCTTTCTTAACGTTCCAATTCTCTGAGCACTCGCCCTACCCTGTGCCTTTTGCAGGAGGCCTTCACTATACCTCTGTCCCTCTCCACAGAGGCTTTGCATCCTCTTTGCCTTCTATCTATCAGGTTCGGAGTGGGGTGTTCTCATTTCCAAATGCTAGAGCCAGGCAATTGCTCTTTTTTTGGGGGGGGGTACCAGAGATTGAACCCAGAGGCACTTACACACTGAGCCACACCTGCAGCCCTTTTTATTTCAAAACAGGGCCTTGGTAAGTTGCTGAGGCTGGCCTCCAACTTGTGATACTCCTGCCTCAGCCTCCTGAGTCACTGGGATTACAGGCATGCCCCACCACATTTGTTCTTTCCTCTTTGCAAAATCTTTTCCTTTGAGGCATATGCATATCTGATTCTCTCTCACTTATCAAGGACATTAGTCTCTTGCCTTTGGTCCTCAAGTTCTCTGCCATCTTCATATCCTGAGGTATCCAAGCCAGAAGCTAGGGTCTCATCCTTTAATCTTGCTTTTCCTAACCCCCTACATCCAATTAATTATCAAATCTCATTAAATCCATCTAATCTTTAATCCATCCACTTCTGTCCAATCCACTGACTGCTTTAAGTCAAAGTCCTATTATTTTGGGCCTCATGTTGCTGAAACAGTCTCCTGTTTCCATATGCCATGGAAATAATATTTACTAACTGCTGATTATGCACGAGGTGTTGAGGAGACTGTGGTGAGCAAGGCAGGTGTGATTCCCCACTTCTCAGAGATGATGCAGAGTGAGGAGCACAGAAGGCTATAGGAACGTGGAGCAGCTCATCCTGAGGGCTTAGGGAAGGCTTCCAGAGGAAGAAACATCTAAGAGCCCTGAGTGATGAGCATTCAATCTGGAGGAATTATGAGGAGATGAAGGAAGAATATTCCAGACTTGGAGACTAGTATATGTGAAAACCTGCAGGTTGAGAGTGTGGTGAGGTAGTTTCTTTTGGGGCCTGTGAGTCAAAATGGTGGTACATGGAAATTTTAAATGGAGTGAGTAGATAGAGGTGGGTCTAGTAGCATAGTAATGAACGTCTTTATAAGGGGATGGACTACAAGGACTCATTCAAACATTTTAAGAAAGAGGATGATATTGCAGAATCCAATTTACATAAGATCTCAGGGGCCTTGCTGGGCTGCGAGTGTGGAGAATGGATGTACAGGTTGGAACATGCGGTACAGAGAGGACCAGAGGACACCTGGAGTGTTGCAGAAGTGCTGGCAAGAAGGCAGTAGTAGCTCATAATGGGATCTTGGGAGAGGGAACAAAGGGAGAGAACAGATTGAAACCTGGAGGAAGAATTGGCAGATTTGGTTGTAGGTTGAGCCAGGAGTGGTCAAGGCTGGCACACACATTCCAGACTTGAAAACTGGGTATGAGGCCTAGGAGGACTAGCAGGTGCAGAGCTATGATGGATAAATTGAACTTGAGGTGCCTGTGGGATGTTCAGATAGAATTTTCCACCGGGCAGCTATCTGTAGATTCAGAGTGATGGGGTAGAAACTGAAGTCATAGCTAGGTGATGTCACCCTGAGGGTCACCAAATAACTGATGAAGACTAGTATCAAGACTATTTAAAGATTTCCTTCAAATCAGTAAGAAAAAGACGACAACCTGTTAGAAAAATGGGCAAAATTTATGAAAAGATATACCTAAACAGCAAAAAAAAAAAAAAAAAAGAGAGAGAGAGAGAGAGAGCAAGAGAAATGTCTAATGGTGCAGTTGTGTACATCTGTAATCCCAGGGACTTGGGAGGTGAAGGCAGGAGGATCACAAGTTTGAGGCTAGCCTCAGCAATTTAGTGAGATCCCTCAGCAACTCAGCAACACTGTCTCAAAAAAAAAAAAAAAAAAAGTGTGGCAAAGCTCCCCTTATTTAAATCCTCAGTACAAAAAAAAAAAAATCTAATCTCACTTTATAGCAATGATGGAAATGTAAATTTATGGCATAACAAAATACCATTTCACAGCCTTCAAACAGAAAATTTGAAAAAAAAAAAAAAAAAACTGGCAATGCCAAGAGGATAAAGAATACCAGGCAGGTTTTTTTTTTTTTTTGGTACTGGGGATTAAACCCAGGGGTGCTCAACTACTGAGCCACATGCCCAATACTCTTTCATTTATTTACTTATTTATTTATAGATGTTGATGGACCTTTATTTTATTCATTTATTTTTATGCAGTGCTGAGAATCAACCCAGTGATTCATTTATTTTTATGCAGTGCTGAGAAACAGCCCTTATACATGTTAGATAGGTGCTCTATTCACTAGCCACAACCCCAGCCCTCCTAGTGCTTTTTTTTTTTTTTTTTTTTTTACTTAGATACAGGGTCTCGCTGAGTTGCTTAGGGCCTTGCTAAGTTACTGAGGCTGGCTTTAACTCATGATCCTCTTGGCTCAGCTTCCCCAGCTGCTGGATACCAGGCATTCTTATATGCTGCTGCTGTATAAGGATGAGCACTTTGGGGAAAAAACTTTGACATTATTTCAACAAGCTGGCAAAATTTATAGTATAAAGGCCAGTAATTTTATTCTTTAGCAGAAACTAGAGGAACCCTTCCATATGTGTTTTAGAATGTTAAAGCATATGAGTAAAAAAATAGAAAATCTTCAATGACTGCAGCAGGAGAGGATTGATCAATCTAGGTACATTCAAAACTGGAGTACCATGCAGCAATGCAAATGCATGAATTAGAGGAAAATGTGTCATTTGGTTAAATCTCACCACAATCAGGAATGCATACCATGTGATGCCATTAATATTAAGCTTAAGCGAGTAGTGCAATGGTGCATACCTGTAATCTCAGGAGCTAGGGAAGCTGAGCCAGGAGAAGAGCTAGTTCAAAGCCAGCCTCAGTAGTGGCAAGGTGCTAAGCAATTCAATAAGACTCTATCTCTAAATAAAATACAAAATAGGGCTGAGGATGTGGCTGAGTGGTTTAGTGCTCCTGAGTTCAATCCCTGGTACTCCCCCAAAATAAATATATTAAACTTAAAATCATGCACTGTAATGCTAGGTACTGTTTTTTCCTTATGAATATATGCCTAAAGAAATACATGAGAATGATATATTCAGGATATGTTTACCTCTGAGGGAAGGAGTTTTAATGTATTTTTTTCCCCTCTAAAGCTGGGTGGAGAAATCACAGGATTTAAAAAAAAAAAAAAAAAAAAAAAAAACCAAAACCAAAAAACACTTCATGTTTGAACTGTTTAATTTTAATTTTATTTTTCTGTAGTCCTGGGGATCAAACCCAGGACCTTATACATGTGGCACACAGGCAAGTGCTATACCACTGAGCTACATCTCCAGCACTAATAATTTTTTTAAAGGATAGCATGGCAGCTCATAGGTGCCTACCAAATATTTCTATTACTGGTTGATTCTTTGTCTCTGGATTGGAGTATTCAATTTGTTTCTCCCCTTGTAAGTGTTTAAAAGGCACGAATTCGTATGGCTTTGGTGATCTGATTCTGACAAAGAGGCTGAGTTCAACCTTGGAACGTTGAGATAAAAATTCCTTTTTTTGTGTATACTCTATCTGTCTTCTCCTACTTACTTCATGCCAATACATGGTCTCCTTCTCTGCCATAAACCCAGTAGAGGCATGAGCCTCTGACTCCCCTGCCAGTAATCTTGGCATTTTCCCGTCTCGGTCTAGGCCCCTGTCCTTCGAATGATGGAGGGTGATACCATATATGATTACTGCTGGTATTCGCTGATGTCTTCAACCCAACCAGACACCTCCTAGTAAGTGATGTTCTTTGCTCTCCCCCCAGATCCCAATTTCAAAGGGGCCCTCTACTAAGAGTCAGTGGCTTCCATGAGTATTGGGAGGAGGAAGGCTCATTGTGCTTTTCAGATGGGAGCTGAGAGGGCTGGTCAGTTGGTTTCCTCCCCTTCCTTTGACAGTGCTGGGGCCTCAGTGTCCATGTCTCTCTCAGCGTGGCCAGCAGCAGTCGGGAGAACCCAATTCACATCTGGGATGCATTCACTGGAGAGCTCCGGGCTTCCTTTCGTGCCTACAACCACCTGGTACAGACCTTCCTGCCTAGCCCCAGCACCTGTCTGGGGCCAGCTTTCCTTCCTTGAGGACAGCTGAGCTTTGGCAAGGCCTGTTTTCAGCCTTTTCCTGCCCCCAGGATGAGCTGACGGCAGCCCACTCACTCTGCTTCTCCCCGGATGGCTCCCAACTCTTCTGTGGCTTCAATCGGACCGTGCGAGTCTTCTCCACATCCCGACCTGGCCGAGACTGTGAGGTGCGAGCCACATTTGGTAAGCACCTGGGCCCCCACCCAAGGGAGGAAGAAAGGGAAAGGTATGCTGCCAGCATCAGGGCCTTGTGGGAGCCAGGAGGCCACTTGTGGGTTTTGCTTTATCCTCACTTTAGTCCTGGGAGGTAAAGTACAGTTACAGAGAAGAAAATAGACTCAGGAAACTTTGCCAAGGTCATCCATCTAGTTCACTCCTGAGCCTATGCTGTTAGCTGTGCACCAAAAGTTTTCTAATCTCTAGAAATTTTTAAATTTTATTTTTGTGTTGTTTGTGATGGAACACAGGGTCTCATGGGTACCAGGCCAGTGTTCTATCACTGAGCTACATCCCCAGCCCTCTAGAAAATTTGAGATGAAGCCAAATTCATTTCCTGTAGGCCTTTAGCTCTCTGACCCTTCTAGGAAAAATGGGGTTTGAGAAGGAAGAAGGGGGGCCTTGGACATTTAGGTCCTTTGGTGTGGGGGAATAGAAGGATCTGGAGAACATCAGTTTTTATATTGCTTGTGACAAACAGATTGAGGGAAATGTTGAGTCCTAGTATATTGGTGCTGTGACAGGGGACAGATAGGCTTTTGCTTAGCCTGATAAATGCCATGTTTCATTGCCCTCTCCCTCACTTTGTGTCTCCTTCCCTTTAGCAAAAAAACAAGGTCAGAGTGGCATCATCTCCTGCATAGCCTTCAGCCCAGCCCAGCCCCTCTATGCCTGTGGCTCCTATGGCCGCTCCCTGGGCCTGTATGCCTGGGATGATGGCTCTCATCTTGCCTTGCTTGGAGGGCATCAAGGGGGCATCACCCACCTCTGCTTTCACCCTGATGGCAACCGCTTCTTCTCAGGAGCCCGCAAGGTAGGAGTCATAACCTGAGAGCCCAAGCAGGTGGGTGACAGTATGGCAGGAGTGAGGATGTAGGGCAGGAGTTGGAGAATGCCAAGCATGAGGGAGGAAGGGACATTGTGTGATATTGGGGGACAGACACTCTAGGTTCCTGGTCTATGTCTTTAGGATGCTGAGCTCCTCTGCTGGGACCTCCGGCAGCCTGGTCATCCGCTTTGGTCCTTGAGTCGGGAGGTAACCACCAATCAGCGCATCTACTTTGATCTGGACCCGTAAGTGACTATGGTCCTTTCCTGTGGAAGGCCCTGACCATCCCCAGGGATGCAGAGACCAGCTAAGGGTCCCATCTTCTGAGTGTGAGGGGTTCTTGCCCCAGGAGTGATGCCTGTATGCCAACAAATCTCTCCCTCAGGAGCGGCCAGTTCCTGGCAAGTGGCAGCACCAGCGGGGCTGTCTCTGTGTGGGACATCAGTGAGACTGGCAAGGATGGGAGTCCAGAGCCTGTGCTGAGTTTTCTGCCCCAGAAGGACTGCACCAATGGAGTGAGGTCCTCAGTTTACTTCCAGGGATCTTGGGATCGGGGTTGGGGAGGGAGGTGAGTCCCTGAGGTGCTTACAGATCCTGTGTCTCTCCCTCAGCCTGCACCCTAGCCTGCCTCTGCTGGCCACTGCCTCCGGTCAGCGTGTGTTTCCGGAGCCCACTGACAGTGGGGATGAAGGGGAACAGGAGCCAGACCTCCCCCTGCTCTCCTTTCGACACGTCCACCTGGAATGTCGGCTTCAGCTCTGGTGGTGTGGGGGTGGCCCAGATCCCAGTATCCCTGATGATCACCAGGATGAGAAGGGACAAGGAGGGACCGAGGGAAGTGGGAGTGAACTTATATAAAAAGATTTTATATGATACTGGAGTCTTTGTGTCTGTTTGGGAGGTTGTGACAGAGGTGGGGGCTGGAAAGGGTGATTAGTGGGCTTCCTTGTCCAGCAGCATTGGGGACTGGCATATTATTCCTGAAACCAGGAGTTGAGAGGTGGGGCTAGAAGGGAGCCAATCCAGCCACTGAGCTGTGTGTGAAGTCAAGTGGGTGGGGGTGGGGCCTCATGCCATCAATTGGCTGGTTGCTAGGCAACTTGGTAAACTGAAGGGGGAAACCTGTTTGAAATCTCACTCTCAAGGTGGGGGCAGCAGGGGTCAGGGTGAGCTGGGCTGAACAGGAGTGGCAGGAGCTCAGTGTCAGACTGTTGGGTGTGACTGTGTGAGACTGTGTAGATGGTGACAGACAAGACACCAGCTCACTTGCACTCTACACTATTTACCATAATCCAGCAGCAGAGGGACCATTACTCTCTGCTCTGGTGAAGGAGTATTGGAGCATTTGCCTCCACTCCTCTGAACTTCCCCAGGAGGCAGGCAGCACAGTAGCCAGAGTCAAGGACACATGAAAGAGTAAAGGTGTGGAAAAATATAGATGTCACATTCACATCAGTCTTCCCCCTTAGATGCAAGACAAGGTTGAGGGGCTTCATTCGGCAGCTGGTGGTGGTCGAGTTCCATTCCTTAGCTTTCCCTCCTCCCCATAATACACCTTGCCAAACACAGAGAAGGGGTATTTGAAGAGATACTGTCAGCAGGGAAAGTGATGGGGACCTCACAATCAAAGGGAAGAGAAAAGCCTGTGGAGGCTTGAGTAGGAAAGAGGAATGTTGCCACTGCCTGGAGGTGCTGAAAGCCGGGTTCTTTCACCCAAAAAGGCAACACCTCCCTTCCCCCAGGATAATTGGAAACAGCCCTTCCAAAGCAGTGCGGGTTTGGGAATTTAGGTACCCCTTCCCTGCCTCCCACCCACCTCACTTCTCCCCACAACCACCTAACAAGGGCCCAAGTTTACTCCCTCATTTCTTGTCTTTCACCTGGAGACCCAGATAACAGTAAAGGATCCTGGAAGCTGTGACAAAAGAATCCCAGGAACAACGGGGGAGCTCAGCATCGGTTTGGTTAGTGGCTTTATTCCAGATTCCCTATATGACCTTGGGCAAGTCATGGGGTCCTTTCCAGAACCTCGGTTTCTTCATCACTACAATGGGATCGGTAGCTCGGCCCCTCCCACTTCACACAGGTAGTCGTGACGATCAACTCAGCCACACTTTGTGAAGTGTCTAGCCATGAAGGTTGTTATTATTATTATTCTCTCCAGGCCTCCCCGGAAAAATCGGTGTTGTTTTGGGATGGAAGAGGAGGAGGCTGCGGGAGTAAAAGGGGTGGGTTCCTCGGGATGGAGAGGGCGAGAGTCTTTCTGGATCCGAGAAAGGAAGATTCCAACCGCTCCGGTGATCGGAGGGCAGCAAGGGGAGACGCGCAGCAACTCAGAGACGGAGACAGAGAGACAAAGGGGGTGTGAGAGACCGCGCTAGGCAGCGAGGCGGGGCGGCGGGCGAGGCGGCCGCGGCGGGCGGGCGGGAGGTGCGCGAGGTGAGGGAGGTGTGGGGGGCGTGGGCCGCGGGATGCTGGCGCCCGCTCCGCCTGAGCTCCAGCTCCGGTTTTTCCCTCCACCATCCTCTCCCCCTCCCCGCCTCTCCTTTAACTCCCCCCTCCTGGGCTCGGGACTGGTTTCCTCCCTTAGCCCGCTGCCCTCAATCCCGGCGAGGCTGGGGCTCCGGCTCGGCGTCCCCTTCCTCGCTCCTTCGCCCGGCGCCCCATGCCGCCCCCTCCCGGCCCCCGGGTCCCCCAGTCCCCCACTTAGGGCGGCACACAATTCCCGGGGTGCTGGCGCGTGGGCCGGGGAGCGTAGGGCGCCGGCAGACGGCCCCTGGAAGAGCTCTTGTGGGGCTGAGCGCTCTGGAACCGGGGTGCGGGCAGAGCAGGAAGCGGGTCCGCGAGGGCGCTGGGGGCATCAGCCACTCACCAGGGTGATCCTCGCTCAACAGCCAGGCAGCCAAGGCAGTCACCCCTGGGGGTGAGCGACTTTGGGGGAGTTGGTGCCCCGCCCCCCAGGCCTTGGCGGGGTCATGGGGGCCCCCCATTCTGGGCCGGGGGGCGTGCGAGTCGGGGCCCTGCTGCTGCTGGGTTTTTTGGGGCTGGTGTCCGGGCTCAGCCTGGAGCCCGTCTACTGGAACTCGGCGAACAAGAGGTGAGCGGCCTGGGCTGGGGAGACCCCAGACCCTATGGACAGGGGGTATGGAATCTTTGGGGACTGGGGACCTGGGTTCCCTAAGCGGGGAGGAGGCTGTAGGGAAGGTGCTGGACCCCCGATCTGAGGTGATGGGTTACCAGACAGCTGTGATCTCGGGAGCCAGATTCCTGGGTCCCACACAGAGCTGGAGGTGGGTGGTGATGACCATGTGTCAGGAGTTTGGAAACCTCAAAGGGGGCAAAGATTAAAAAGTTTGTGGGCAGCGGGAGGGCAGTGGAGTGGTTATTTGAATCTGTGGGAGACCTACATTGGGCGGGCTTGGAGGGAGCCTGGTTAATGTCAGTTCTCAGGAGAGAGCCGCTGAGTAGGGGCTGCTCAGGAACTGAGGGGAAGGCAGGGGTGGCTCCCTCCCAGAAGAGGCTCAGGGTTGGAAATGGAAGGGAAGGGGGCTTAGTTTGGGGGCTCTGGGAACAGCTTTTCCAAGACTTCTTGACTTGATAGTCTTGTCTCCCAACTCTTGCCCACAGCCAGGGAGAGAGGTTTGGTGAACCCTGGCAGAACAGTTTCCCAGCCAGGACTGTATTCCTGCCTTCCTGTCTTGGGGACTTTTTTCTGGAGAAAGCCTTGAGCCTCCTCAAGCCTTCTTCTTTCCTTCTTGCCTCTGTAGTCCTGAGGACTCCGTTGCCCCCTCCCCCTGTCCGTGCTGCAAACTCTTCCATCAGGGCCTCTGTTCCATGCTTGCTTTGCTCTGAAAAGAGGCCAGGGGTCAGATGAAACTTCAAGTCACACAGGGTAGGACTTGGGGAGGTCATCTGGTCCCTTGTCTCCAGTGCAGTTCCCCTTCCCACTAGCAAAAGGATTCTGTTTTTGAAAATTACTTCCCTGGAGAGGCTGTGGGAGGCCATGGGAGGGTGGTGGGCTTTGGAGCTTATCAAATTCTTGGTCTTAATCCTAGCTCTGCCGCTTTCAACTGTGTGGCCTTGGGCATGTCACTTAACCTTTCTGAGTTTGTATCCTCAATTCTTACAGCTGTTATGAGGGTTAGAGGTAAGGTGTTTGAACATAGTATATGCTCATGAAAGTAGGGCTAGGATTATTGTTCTTCTCTTTTCTTCCTAGCCTTCCTCTCACTTCTGGGTCCTGGTATCCCTCCTTTCTTCCCATATCTCTTTGGGGATAATTTCAGTGTCTTTTCTGTCTTCAAGCTGCCCCACTCTCCAACTTAGGGCTGCAGTTTGAGTATCTAGTGTGGCTTTATCTGAAGGAGTTGAGAAAAGGCAGTATGTCTTGGGGGCTCTTTGGAATAGTGGGTGGGAGGGCGTGGGTCATTTGGGAGTCTGGGAAAATACGAGGCAGCAAGTAGTCCCCTGGGACCTAGACCTGAGACCCTGTATCAGCTGTGAAGGTGCAAGGAGGTGCAGGGAAATGCAGTTTATGGTTGTGGTAGGCTGGTGGGTTCCCCAGCCCACTGGCCCTAGAGATACAGGGTTAGTTGTGGTTAGAAAAGTCAACTACTTCAACTCCAAAGTGATAGAACATTTTCCCCAGGAAGTCTGAGCCCCAGCATGGGCGAACTGAGCAAGGGAATGACCTGAGCAGCTGGACTCCACACCCTCATTCCCATTATCCCCGCTTAGGACCATTGCCAAACCAGATATTTGTCTCCTTCCCCATAACTGGCTAACTTGAGACACTGATCTGGATTACCTTCCACACCCCTTTCCCCACCCCCACCTTGCCTCCTTTGCCCTGAGATTTGGTGGTGGCCTGGAGAATGGGAGGCTCTGCCCCCATGGTTGACTGCCATGGAATAGTGAAATCACCTGGGAGGGGTGGGCTGTGTGGTTCCAGAGAGGCCAGCTCCTTGGTAACTGGCATCCTGTTGCCATGGCAACGGCGCCGGTGATGGAGCGGGAGATGGCAGTGTGCATGTGGTGAGGGCGGGCTGAAGAGTGCATTTGGGCACACCAAGGGGCAGGAGACCTCTGAGCCTGGCTTCCTGCTGCTTCTGATGTGAGCTCGCAGAGTCCTTGGTGCCTGTGCTCAAAGAACAGACTTTCTGCTCAGACAAAGGCAGGCAGGCAGGAGCTAAGCACTGCTGTCCTGGAGGTTGTGGGTGAGGGAGGGAAAGCTTTGGGGCCACACCCCTGACATCTCATCCTTGCCCACCTTGCCCTCCTCCCCATAGGTTCCAGGCAGAGGGTGGTTATGTGCTCTACCCTCAGATTGGGGACCGGCTAGACCTGCTCTGCCCCCGGGCCCGACCTCCTGGCCCCCACTCCTCTCCTAATTATGAGTACTACAAGCTGTACCTGGTAGGGGGTGCCCAGGGTCGTCGCTGCGAGGCACCCCCTGCCCCAAACCTTCTTCTCACTTGCGACCGGCCAGATCTGGATCTCCGCTTCACCATCAAGTTCCAGGAATACAGCCCTAACCTCTGGGGCCATGAGTTTCGCTCGCACCATGATTACTACATAATTGGTACTGCTGGGCAGAGGGCAGGGTCAAATGGGGGGTTGTCCCTGGGATGGAGGACTAGTGAGGGAAGGGGACCATGGGAATCAAGAGGGAGAACCCCTGTGCCGTCCTCCCAGGGCATGGGAACAGAATTAGAAGGGTTAGATCCTAGAATGTCAACCTCTCCCTCTGTTCTTTTCTCCCAGCCACATCAGATGGGACCCGGGAAGGCCTGGAGAGTTTACAGGGAGGTGTGTGCCTAACCAGAGGCATGAAGGTGCTTCTCCGAGTGGGACAAAGTGAGTGTGGCTGTGGGATACCTTCTACAATCTGGGGAGGTCCAGGCAGTACCATCATGGTCAGGGGCTGTTGTCTCAGCACCCCCTCTCTCAGGTCTTCCTTATCTCCAGGTCCCCGAGGAGGGGCTGTTCCCCGAAAACCTGTGTCTGAAATGCCCATGGATAGAGACCGAGGGGCAGCCCACAGCCTGGAGCCTGGGAAGGAAAGCATGCCAGGTAGGAACCAGAGAACCGGCCCCTGCTCTCTCTGCTCTCAGACCCCCATTCCCCTACCCTTGCCCTCTCTTTCCCTCTCCCTTTTTGGGGGTGGTGATACAGGAAAGAGAAGAGAAGATGGGAGGGTAGGAGGGCAATGGAAGCCAAATGAGGAAAAGACTCAATTAGAACTAATTAGCCAAGTCAGTGCTTCAATCAGTGCTGTCAGAGAACTGGGGAGGACTACGTGGCAGGAAGCTGCAGGGCTGGACACCTGGATTCTGAGTGGGGTGTGGGGGGAGGGGAGTTAGGGTTCCCAGGGGTCCTGGACACTACTGGGGAAGCCCATGGGGACCCCCAGGGCTGGGTGTCCAGATGTCCAGGTTGCTCCTTCAGCCCCTCCCCCTCTTTCCTCCTTCACCCCTTCCCTGCCAGGTGACCCCACCAGCAATGCAACCTCCCGGGGTGCTGAAGGCCCCCTGCCCCCTCCCAGCATGCCCGCAGTGGCTGGGGCAGCAGGGGGGCTGGCGCTGCTCTTGCTGGGCGTGGCAGGGGCTGGGGGTGCCATGTGTTGGCGGAGACGGCGGGCCAAGCCTTCGGAGAGTCGCCACCCTGGTCCCGGCTCCTTTGGGAGGGGAGGGTCTCTGGGCCTGGGGGCGGGAGGTGGAATGGGACCTCGGGAGGCTGAGCCTGGGGAGCTAGGGATAGCTCTGCGGGGCGGTGGGGCTGCAGATCCCCCCTTTTGTCCCCACTATGAGAAGGTGAGTGGCGACTATGGGCATCCTGTGTACATCGTGCAGGATGGGCCCCCCCAGAGCCCTCCAAACATCTACTACAAGGTATGAGGGCTCCTCCTACCTGGCTCTCCTGAATCCAGCCCTTTTTTGGGGGTGCTCCTTCAGTTTAATTCATGGTTTGAGGGACACCTCTGGCATCTCCTTGGCCCCCTTTGCCCTGCCAGCTCCTTAGCTCCTCCTGGCTATTGCCCTTGTGTCCACTTTTAGGATCCCTTAAGACTTCCACTTCCCCCCCTCCTGCCCTTTGGCTTAGCCATGGGCATCCCTCTGTCTCTGAATCCCTGGGGGAGGGGACACAGGCTCAGCCTCCTCTCTGACCACGACCCAGGTGTTCTTGTCTCCCTCATCCACCCAGAGTAGGGGCGGGACGGTCTGTCTTTTGGTTGGCACCTCTTTCTTTCTGCCTCTCACAGTTTTTCTCTTCTCTCTTATCTTTTATTCTTTCTCTTTCTCCTGTCTCTAGGTCTGTTCTGTTCTTCTTCCCTAGCATCCTCCTCCTTACATCTCCCTTTACCCTCTTGGCTTCTTATCTTGTGCCTCTCCCAACTCCTGGGTGGGGGTGTCAAAGCATTTTTCCCCTTAGCTCTTGGCCTCCCTCCTGACCTCTCATACAACCGCTCCTCTCAGTCTGCCAAAAATGGGGGCCTTACGGGGAAGGCTCTGGCACTCCACCCCAGATCAGGGCATGGGCAGCAGGGCCTCCTTCTCTGCCCTGCCCCAGGCCTCTACATACTTACTCCAGCCATTTGGGGTGGTTGGGTCACGACAGCTACCATGAGAAGAAGTGTCCCGTTTTGTCCAGTGGCTGATAGCAAGATATGAACCTGTTGGGACATTGTGGACATGGTCTGATGCTGAATGGGCCACTTGGGACAGGAAGTGACTTGCTCCAGTCAAGAAGTGACCAGGCCTGGACAGAAATGGCCTGGGAAGTGGCAGAAGCAGTGCAGCAGGAACTGGAAGTGCCTTCATCCAGGACAGGAAGTAGCACTTCTGAAATAGGAAGTGGTCTGGCTGGAACTCCAAGTGGCTTAGTCTGGGGGATTGGGGGGTGGGAGGTGGATGGTTCTTACCCTGTGGAGAAAGGGGCAGGAGGAACTTCCTGTTTCAGGAGGAAGCTGGAACTTACTGACTATAAGGGGACAGAGGTGGACTGAGGAGGACTTTCCTAGTATTCAGTGGCACTTCCCAGGATCTCCCTTCCCTTGTGCTCTGTGTGATTTTAGGACAGCTAAGATGACTGCCATCTGCTGTGGCAGGCCTAATTTGTCTTGTTCTTCCCTTTCCATATCCCAATATAATCTCTGTTAATCACAGGACTGCCCCAAGAGCCCATGTGTTCTCCCCCAGTAACCAGATGGCTGTCTTGTTCATCCCATCCTCTCAACACAGCTCCCTTCTTAGTGACCAAAATGGTGGCCTACCTAGACTGGTCTAGTTGACAGTGGTACTTAGCAACAGCTGCTGTTTCCATAGTGACCAGTCTATACCTCTTCCTGCCTTCTAGTGCTCAATTGGCTGTTGCCTCAGTTTCCTCCCAGCTCAGTTTTATTAGATCAAAGCTGCCCTTGGGCACCAAGTTGGCCACCTCAATCACCAGCCAAGATGGTTGCTTTGTTCACCAGAGACCAGATCAATCTCTCTGGTGCTGTAGTTCCCAGCTCCTTCCAGGGAACAGGAAGTTGATATTGCCATGGGGGAGGTGGCGGGGTACAGCCGTCACCTCAATAGTTTTACTGTAAAAGGGAAATTTGAACAACAAAAACCAAAAAAAGAATAAAAAACTTCAAAAGTTGACAAGAAAGACTGGAGAATGACTGGATGTGAGTCTGGTGATGGCTTTGGAGCTGAGGGTTGGATCACAGGAAACCAAGGGGAATGGGCAGAGAGAAGGTTGGTTGGAGTGGTGAGATAGGTGGTACAGTGCATGGGGAGGGAATGCTGGGCTTGGAGAGAAGTCTGGGGAAGGCAATCACCTCTAATCACCTCCCACCCAGGGAGAACCCAAGTGGGAGGGGGCTTGCCAGTATAGTCAAATGAGGAAGTATGTGAATATATAGTCATACATGGCAACTGCCAGTGTCTATCACTAAATCAAAGCACCTGGGTGGCTAGGAAGTTGCAATTAGTAGTGAAGTGATGGAAATGTGTCATGTGTTAAAGTATTCCCTCTTGCCCCTACTTGGAGGACCTCTAACTCAGAGTTTGGCTGTTGGGGACTCACATGGGGAGGCATGAAGAAAGTAGGAAGGAGTCAGGTGTCAAGTGCCTATCTCCTGGCTGCTTGTGTACCCATAGCCCAGGCTTTTCTCCCCCCAAAAGCCCAGGTGCCCAGCCCCCCAGACTCAGTCCTATTCTTCAACCACAAAAGCAGCCGTCAGGAGCATCACTGGAGCGAGTCAGCAGGGGTCACAACCTCTGCCCTCCCCACCCCGCCCCTGACTTTAGGTCCCCTCCTGCTGTCTCCCATCTGCCTGGAGGTCAAGGGGTCCCCCTTCTCCTCCTCTGTCCATTGGGACCCTTCCCCTTGTCTCAGCAAGAGGTCTGGGTCCTAAGAGGTGCAGGCACTGCAGGAGGGGTGTTGAAAATTGGGAGGCCAGGTGCTGGGCTGTCTGGAATTTACTCCTGCCTTCTGAGCCCACACTGGAGTAGCCCGAGGTGGGGAGGCTCGAGGGGGGTGGAAGGGCTGGTCCCTGGCCCTTAGTGGGGGTTGGTTGTCTTGGCAACATCCCCTTCTCCACACAATGGGAAGCCCCCCTCAGCCTCCCACGTGGATGGAGCCGACAGCCCCATCGCTGGCTATCAGCCTCAGGGACTTGGCAACCGTCACTATGGCAACCCAGAGCCCAGCAACAGGGCCCACTGCGAAAGGGAGGGGTCCAAGACTGGGGCAGGGCTGTGTGTGTGAGGGGGCAAGGGAGCTGAGGGAGAGTCTCCCTGACACATACATCTAGAGGTACAGGTGGAGAGACAAGAGGGAAGAGAAGTGGGGACAAATAGTCTCTGTGACAAACACCTCACCAAAGCAGCCAAGACATCATAACAGGCTGAGAGACAGGAAGACACCTGGGGACAGATGCACAGCTGGGGAGAGGAACAGCACATACCCACAGTGCCCTGGGACACACCCCCTCAGAGCACTGGCATCCATAGACTCCCTGCCAACCACCTGACATTATAAACACGACACCTACAGCCTTTCCTGTGTGCAGTGACTTGTGAATCTTTTGAGCTTTTTGAAAATGCTGTCTGTGTTCCACACAGAATGACACATGACATCCTGTTGGCTTTTTGGGTGCAAGTAAATAAATACCCTCGTAGGATAACAACTACAACAAGAAAGAATAGAGGGGCTGGAAGACATTCATTTGTTTGTCCACTCAGTCACTCAACGTCACATCTACTTTGTTCCAGGTACTATTTCAGGTGCTGGGAATATGTGGCGAATAAGACAAAGTCCCTGCTTTCATGATACCACATTGTTTTGTTTTATATTTTCATGCCCCCTCCCCCCCCCGGAGGGTACTGGGATTTAAACCCAGGTCCTCCCACATGCTAGCCAAGTACTCTAACACCAAGCTACATCCCATCTCTGAAGTCCACAGGTGTTTTTTTTTTTTTTTTTTTAATGGGGATTAAACCCAGGGGCACTTCGCTACTGAATTACAATCCCCAATCCTTTTCTTTTTTTATTTTGAGACAGGGTCTCACTGAGTTGCTGAGGTTGGCCTTGAACTTTTGGTCCTCCTGGCTCATCTTCCCAAGTTGCTGGAATTACAGGCTTGAATCTGGCTGCATTGTTTTTGAAGGGGAACAGTATAATGCAATTTCAGGTAGTGAAAGCAGAGTGACAGGATGGAGAGTAAAAGGGAAATTCTTCAGGTTAGGAGGTCAGAAAGACCCCTCTGAAATAACCAGGAACTGGAATATTGAGGACCTGGAATAATGAGAAGGAGTAAGTCAGGCACTATATGAGGAAGAGCATGCCAGACGGAGGGGACAGCAAGTGCAAAGGCACAGAGGTGAAATCTTGGTGTGTCTGGGAATAGCAAGGAGGACATCACACCATACATATATATGGTCCAGATATGTCCTGTTCTTCCCTAGCCTCAGCCTATAGGGGAGCAAGTCACTTAGGGTCTAGAACCTACATTTAGTGAGCTGATCCAACTCCGTCTCCTTTCTGCTCCTTTTGTTTGAATTAGTTGCGTTTTCTTCAAGTATGTTATGAGATCTGGGAGGGCAAGGATGATAAGTTTTCAGGGGCTAGGACACAAAGTCTAAAGCACAGAATCCAAGGAGACAGGCAGAGTGGAAGCAAAGGGACCAAGAGGGCTGAGGACCATGAAGCTAAAATGGTCCCAAACAGCAGAGGATCAAGGTTGTCCTGAGGGCTGAGCTAAAGACAGAGTGCAGATTTTGCCATCTTTCCAAACAGAAGCTGCCAAGAGATACAAATTCCACGTGGGGTGAGGGGTGTTAAAAAAAGAGATACGTGGCCAGGGATTGCAATGTTTTTGGGGTGTGTGTATGTGTGTGTTGTTTTTGTTATACTGGGGATTGAACCTAAGGGCTAAAACTGAAGTACATTCCTAGCTCCTTTTTATTTTTAAATTTTGAAACAGAGTCTTGTAAGTTACCCAAGTGGCCTTGAACTTGAATCCTCTTGCCTCAGCCTCCTGAGCTGCTGGGGTTATAGGCCTGTGCCCATCTTGCAGTGGGACTTCTTTTTTTTTTTGGTACCAGGGACTGAATCCAGGGGTGCTTAACCAATGAGCCACATCCCCGACCCTTTTTTAAAATTTTTAAATTTTGAGACAAGGTACTGCTAAGTTGTTAAGGGTCTCGCTAAGTTGCTGAGGCTGACTTTAAACTTGCTATATTCCTGCCTCTCCTGAGCCATTGGAATTATAGACGTGTGCTAACCTGTCGGCACATTGGAACTTTTTGATGGGGAATGGTTGATATCACATCTGGAATTTTAGTTTAGAATGAAAAAAAATATATAGAGAGCTTCCTACAGGGCTATGTAGACAACCATGGACATAGGGATCCCTCTTATTGGAGAGATTTTTGAGGTCTGTAGGCAGGCCAGGAGAAGTATTGCATGGTGGTTTGGAGGCAGGGGGCTGGCTGGCATGGGCTCAGATAATTGGGTGGGGACAAGAAAAAAGGATTCAAAATGAATGGCAATAACAACTGGGCATGGAGAGTGATGTTTGGAAGGTGGCAGGAAAGGCAGAGTCCTGGAGGGATTTTGGAAGGGACCAGTTCCAGGTACTTCGGATTATCACAGGGAATTAAAGTAGCTGTTGGTTTCCAGGTTCTCCCTCTTACCCCCTGTTGCCATCAGAAACTCAGGCATCAGCTCCCCGCAAACCCAGTGGCTGGTGGTGGTAGGGAACTGAGCAGCCTCAGGGGGCGGCAGCTGGTGAGTGGGGAGGAATCTGTGTGCTCAGCAAACAGCAGCCTCAGTGCCCAGTGGCTGCCTCCTCCCTCATCAATCAGCCCCAGCCAAATGTCCTTGCATTCCCACCACCCCAAGGGGACTGGGGCTGGGCCAGGGTCCCCAGGGGAGTGAGATGGGATGGGGGGGACGGTAGGGGTGGTGCTTGGCTTTCCATCCCTTGGCCTCTGTTCTCTTCTTTCTGGAAGCTCTTAGTTCTTCATGTCATGGAATGACAGTCCTGGCCCCTGCCATCCTGGGGGCATCAGCTACAAATCACCTGTGGGGGGCTGCTGGGAGAGAAAGGGAAAAGAGGGATGAGTCAGGGTTGCAGAGGAATCCACTTTAGTTCTCACGGGACCAGCCCAGAGCACAGTTAGCAGGGAGGCTGTTGGCACGGAGGCCCTGTCCCCACCCACTGCCTGGCCTCTCCATCCTGATGGATGCTCTGGATGGAGACCCTGACCCTTTGAATGTCCTCTCTTCCCACCTTCTCCTAGCCCCCAGCCCTCATGTCCTGCTTCCTGCCAAGGTCTGGAAGTCTGGCACCCCAGCTGACCCCAAATCTGATGCTCCCCATTGATCCTCTAGATTTTAGCCTATGGCTCCCTCTCCCTCTTCTCAGCCCTTGCTCCCCTCAGGGACCCAGGCGCCCTGCCCACTCTCTTCCATAACAACCATTCTTTTTGGAGTTGCTTAAGACTTTAATATCATTTCATTAAGTCAGTAAGTTTAGAGAAGGTTGGGGGCACAAAGAGACTGGGGATGGGCCAGAGAAGGCCAAGGTAGGGGGGAAGAAGGGAAGACTTCTCCCAATCCCCTCTCCGTGGAGATGGCTCTGAGAAATCAAATATTGACAGTGAGAGAACAGAACTTATTAAATGTGGGACAGGGGACTGTGAGGGAGCTGTGGGAATGGCCAGATGCCTGAGTTCTGAGGGTTATGAAGGTTCCAGGCAGCCTGTGGCTGGAAGGATATATAAGGTTAAGGGAATTGAGAGTACAACTGTTCTATCCCTTTCCTTTGGGATGTGCTGTCTTGCTACCCTGATTGTTTCTCAGCTGTCCCCAGTATCCCCTGGGCACAAGACCCCCATCACAGCTGTGGCTGCCCCCCTTCATCTCTTCCCCCTACCTCCACCTCTGTTGATGAGCTTCAGCAGCGTTTAATCGGATTGAGCAGTAATTAGCAAAGCGAGATGTTTGATTACCTATTTAGCATAATGTGGGGGGCTGGGATCCCTAGGCACAGCCACAGTTGAGAGGGAAGTCAGAAAAGAAATGGGGTCTACGCAAAGTTCTTTTCCCTGAGGGACTCATGAACCTGCCCTTGAGGTTCCTCACCTCATGCCTCCCCTCAAATTTTTACTCCTTTGGGGCTTTTCCCTGGGGGTTCTGACCAATCACATCAGCTCTCTCTGCCATCTGGCTAGAAGATCACTTACATGTCCCATCTTTGCCCTGCATGCCTTGCAGCTGGTTTTGGGGTGTGGCAGGAACTTTCTTTCCTTCAATCCCTGCTAACAGCAACAAGAGTCTGGGATGTGTTGGAGGCCTTAAATCGGAGCCCAGAAATCTACCTTAAAGATAATGGTAGTGACAGGGACGGGACAAGGGCAGGGGCTATAGATTCTGGAAATAAAGATGGAGGGTAGTTGGGATGGTGAGGTTAGGGTGTGGATTAATCCACCCGCCTGTCAGTAGTAACAGATCGGCATAATGAGACTGTCAGGTGTGAACACCCATCAGAAAAACGGGGAACTGAGGTGCCAGCTTCTCTCCTCATCCAGCAAAGAAAATGTCATCAATTTAGCTCCTCATGGAAATGTAATCAGTGGGCTCGCTGCTGGCTTTGTCTTAATTAGGCACTATTGATGGAAGCAGGGAGAGCACCTCCCCAACCCTCTGATTCTGCTTCCTCCCAGTGTTTCCCACGTCTCCCCAAAGCTTCTCCGGGGCCCAGGTATAGCTCGGTCTTCTAAGCGCCTTCAAGCGGCCCCAGCCCACAGCGCCCCCTAGCATCCTTTGGGGTCTGCCCCTCTTCTACAACCCCTTCCTCTCGCTTCCCCTGGACGCAGCCTTTGTTCCTATGGAGAGCAAAGCCCCTCCTCGGCCCGGTCACCTTCCCCAGGGAGTCTCCGCCTCCTGTCTCCCCCGCCCCACCTCCCCCCCCCAAAAAAAACCCCCCATGTTTTCCAAAGCCAATCCTCCTATTTCAAAAATTCCAGTTCCAGTCTTCCTTCTCTTTCCCCACCCGCGACACCCAGGAATCCTAGATCCCAGTCCGGACTAAGAAGGGGGAACGCGCTGGAGGGCAGGGGTGCTCCAGCCCCGGTTTTTCTCCCGGACCCAGCTGCAGCCACGGCTGCCTGGAAATCCTGGAGCACCTTTTAGATGGCGAAAGAGCCTTGCAGGCGGGACTCCGGGCGCCATCTGCTGGACCCGTTTGGGCTGTAGCCCACACACCTGGGAGAGGGGTTCGGGCACTTGGGTTCCCTAGTCTTTTCAAGGTCCTGAGGGACCACAGCGCATTGTTTCCAGCCACCGTCTTTCCAACTTGGTCCTCACACACGGCCCCCACACCTTCCAGCCCTCCAGATTTAGTTGCTTTCCCCTAGTCCCCCCAGCCCTTTTGCCCTGGGTCCACGCAGGGTAGACCCGCGCGGGGTGCGGCCGCAGAGCAAGGATCCACGGCGCATGAGCAGGAACTGCGGACCCGCCACTCACTCCTCCCTGCCAGGGGTTGCCATGGCGACGCGTACAGGCGCGGGCCTCAGAGGGCCGAGCGGGGCAACTTCTTAGCTGGTGTGGCCCCATCGGTCGGTCTAGGGAGGAGAGGGTCGGCGTCGTGAGGTGTGTGTCAGGTCAGAGGGAAGGAATGCTGGGGAAAAGGGACTTTAGTGAGAGGGTAGGAAGGGACGGTTGTGGGGGAGAAGAGGCAGTTGTGGGAGAGGGAGCAAAGGATAGTTGTTGGGGGAGGGGAGAAGGAGGGGCAGTTGTTGGGGGGGAGGGGAGAGAAATGGGCAGTTGAGGGGAGAGGAAGAAGTAATTGTGGGTGGAGAGGGAGAAGAAGGGATTGATGTGGGAGAAGAAGAACAAGAAGGCGCAATGGTGCCATTGAGGAGGGGACAGTTGTGATAGTTGACCGGGGGAAGCTATTGTGAAGAGAAATTTGCCTCCTGGTAACCAATTTAAGGAGAGGCCATTGAGGTATTTCCCAGTAATAAAGTGAATCCCAAGGCTAGTTTGACAGCGTCTCCTGGGGTCTGAGGTGCAGGTTCTTGGGGTGAGCCCCATAGTGAATGCTCCTGAGGCTTCAGTTTGAGGCAAAGGGCAGTTTGATGCTACCCTGGAGGCTGGTGGAGAAAGCAGCAGTGCCGCAGTTGGTTTTATTGATTTGTTGGCCTAACAGAACATTTTCCTTGGAGCAAAGTACAATTCCTTCAAGTTTGAAATTCATAACCTATGATCAATGTCTGTGGCAGCCTGTAGGGATGAGGCAGGAAAGCCACAGGTGGCTGTCAGGCTATAGTTGAATGAAGAGGAAATGGCCAGCCAGTCCAACATGGCCCTTGGGATCCCCTCCACCCCACAAACTGGGGACTGAACCTGGTACTGCATACATCCTAGGCAAAAGCTCTACTACTGAACTATACCCTTAGCCTTTTTTATTTTGAGACAGTGTCTCACTAAGTTGCTGAGGCTGGCCTTGAACTTGGCATCCTCCTATCTCATTTTCCCAAGTAGCTGGGATTCATGGCTAGCTGCCCTCAGAGTTCTGCCAGAGGTGCTTCTTTCCTGACATCCTACTTTTCTGAGGTACTACCGGGCCTTCCTCATGCCTTCATTTCCTTTTCCCCTTACACAATTTACAATTCATTATTAGATGGCTTTTGTCCTTCCTTCTTCAGTATGTTCTCAGGGCATTTGGAGTTAAATGATCCTGATCTTACTTATCAACATAGAGTCAGCCAACTGTGCCAAGAAATCTTATTAAACACAAAACAGGGTTCCTGCCCCTCAGCAATTAAAAAGCTAAAAAGATGAGTGGCAAATACTACTCTTCTTTGTTTAAGGCTGTTGTAGATTTTAATGTGGATAACAGGAATATTTTTCCATTTAACTGAGGTGGTACATAGGAAAACCATTTAGTTTGCTACATTAACATGTTGACAAAAGGCAGGGTACTTGGGGACAGTCTTCCCTTCTGTGGGTGGTCTTTCGCTCATCCAAGGTTCTATACAGCAGCTTGGTAGATTGTTTTAAATTTTGGTACCAGGGATTGAGTGGCTTAACCACTGAGCCACATCCCCAGCCCTTTTTAATATTTTATTTATAGACAGGGTCTTGCTGTGTTGCTTAATGCCTAGCTAAATTGCTGAGGCTCTCTTTTAATCTGCGATCCTCCTGCCTCAGCCTCCCAAACCACTGGGATTACAGGCATGTGCCAATGCATCCAGCCCTTGATAGATCTTTTCTGGATTATCCTACATTCTCTATGCCCCAGGGCTGACACAGGGATTCCCAAATCCTCATTAATGGGGTGTCTGTTATCTTTTTTTTTTTTTTTGCTACTGGGGATTGAACTCAGAGGCACTCGACCACTGAACCACATCCCCAGCCCTATTTTGTATTTTCTTTAGAGACAGGGTCTCACTGAGTTGCTTAGCACCTTGATTTTGCTGAGGCTGGCTTTGAACTTGCAATCTTCCTGCCTCAGCCTCCTGAGCCACTGGGATTACAGGCATGCACCACCACGTCCCGTGTGTCTGTTATCTTTATTATTTATTTATTTTTGAGATTCTCTCATGATCTGTGCTTTTTGTTAACTTCTTAGTCTTAGAACCAACCTTTTCATTTATCAATATCCCATCATTTTAAGCTGTCTTAGATACAGTATTCCTGTTTATATATATATATATATCAGAATTCATACTGAACAATGAGTTCTGGATTGCAAAAGAGGATTTATTTTTTGCACTTGTCTACTGTTATCTTTCAACTCTAGTTATTACTAATACCTTGAGAGACTAACTTTGATTTTTTTTTTTTTTTTTTTTTTTTGTACTGGGGATTGAATCCAGGAGCACTCTGCCACTGAGCTATATCTCCATATATCCCCAGCCCTTTTTATTTTGAGACAGGGTCTCACTAAGTTGCCTAGGGTGGCCTCAAACTTGGGATCCTCATGCCTCAGCCTCCTGAGTCCCTGGGATTATAGGCATGCTATCACATCCAGCCTGACTTGGACTTTAACCAAATGCTGTAAAGAAAGTAGGGTATCCCAGGAAAAAAAGCCAGGACCCAAGGCTCCTGTGTTATTTATTTACTTTTGCAGTGCTTGAGACTGAACATGCTAAGCTCTACCACCGAGCTATACCCCTAGTCTCCATGGCCCCCATAGAGTCCAGGTCTGTTGTTGAGGAGCGGGGTAGAAGTGTACCCAGAATAGATGATTCTGTTGGGGGATCTCATTCAATTTGTGAATCCAAAAGGGTCTGTGTGTATCAGGGGTCTGGTTTTGGGGTGAGATCTGGTGGTGGACTCTTCATTCCCATGTATCTCTAGGTTTTGCCTGAACCATGTCCAGCAAAGCTGATAAGAAGCGGAGAGTGGGTGGCCGGGGAGGCACCCTCGGAGGCGCCCGAGGAGGCACCCGAGGAGGTGCCCGAGGAGGCGCCAGAGGAGGCCCCCGGGGAGGCCGGGCAAGTCGAGTTTCTCTGGACGCTCTGGCTGCACGGGATGCAGAGAATGACCAGGCCACCACTCGACCAGAATCTGAACCTGAGCCTGTGCCACTCAAGGAGGAGCATGGTAGGTACTTGATAAGGAAGGGGATTCTTAGATATGGAGGGTAGGGGAAAATTGGAGGGGCTTGAAGGTAGAATGTTTGTATTTCCTGAGTGTCTTAGGGCTGGGGAGCAGGTACTCTCACTTCTGTGTCTCTCCTCACTCTTGTCCGGGCATGAGGACTTAGCAGAACCTCAGGCCTTCTGCGGGGACCCTTTTCTGTGCTTCTTCTTCCTGCTCAGCCTTATTCTTTCTGTCTTGAAATTTCCCACCAATGCACCAGGAGTCCATCAGCCAATCCTTTCTCTAGCCTTTTTCTCCTTATTTCAACTGTTCCTGGTTGTTCCCACTTCACTGCAGAGGGTTTGATCTCTTCCTTTTTCCCATTTTCACCCTGGGTGGCAAAACAAATAATGTTTTTCTCCCATTAAGCCCATCACCATGGAGACTCAGCCTGCTTTGCCACCCTTTGAATCCTAATCCAGCTGATGCTTTCTACCATCTGTTGAAGGCTTCTGTATCTCCGCCCTCATTTTGGCAGGGACTTGGTAGACTGTGGAGGTTCAGGTTCAGGGCGACAGGAAAAGAAATCTAGATGGAGGGAGCAAAGAGTTTAAAGAGGCTGCCTCTGTGGCTTTGATCCAGGAACCAGCAGGTTTGGAAGGCTTTTGGTAGCCGTTACTGTCACTGGGCTTTTGCTTAGAGCACTGGCCAGCATAGATAGGACTGAGCTAAGTATAGACTGGGGCTTCTTGACACTGCTAATAACCTAAAAAGATGGAGAAAAATAGTATCTTTGCTGCCTCACTGTTTTTTTTTTTTTTTGTTTTGATTTGTTTTTGCAGTGCTAGGGATCAGACCCAGGGCCTTGTGCTGCTAGGCAGGTGTTCTACCACTGAGCTACATTCCCAGTTAGAATACCCTTTTAATATTAGTGGCTAAGAGAATAAGGGTGGATGTGAGAGAAAGGTCCAGAGACATAGGGACCTGACCTAGGCTCCAGGACCTTAGAAATGTGTAGCATTTTTTTTCTTCTGAGTTCTTAAGTGCTTATCTGAAAGCAGTTTAAAATGAGTCTGACTTCTAGAAGCTGGGTACCCATAGCAGACGGAGGTAGGAGAGAAGTTAAGGAGTTTCGATTGTGTTTGGAGGATCTGCTGGGGAGCAAAGGGAAGGGAGGAGCTTCCAAAGAAACTCATTGGCCTCCAGACACCAAGGATCTCTCTCACCATAGCCCTAAGCTTCCTTATTGTTTGATATGGAGCCTTCCAGCTGCCCAGCAACCCGGGTAGAGGTTCAGAGAGGACTTGGGCCTCCCAGGCAGCTCTGAAACCAAGATTAATCCCTTTAATGGGACTGAGGCCTATTTACTGGAGAAAGAGGGGGCCTAAAATATTTCTTGGTGGAAGATTGTGGGTTCAAGAGTAGAGAGCCTTTTTTTTGTTTTGTTTTGTTTTTCAGAGCTGGGGATGAAAGAAGGCTTCTCATACATGTTAGGCAAGCACTGCACCACTGAGCTATACCAACAACCCCTGGTCAGCTTTCTAAATTAAATTCAGAGATAATTCACTTACTATAACATTCAACTTTTGAAAGTGTACAAATTGCTGGGTTTTGGTGTATTCACAAAGCTGTGCCACCATCACTACTATCTAATTTTAGAACATTTTCTCCCCTTTAGAAGAAAGCCACCTTTACAAATTGGCAGTAGATGACTTCTACGTCTTTACTTCTTAGTTGCGTCAGAACCTTGCTTTTGATTTTTTATTCATTAAATTAATTAGCTGGACAAGAGCTGTACCACTTAGCTACACCCCCTGTCCAGAATCTTGTTTTTAGTAGCTGTCTTCCAGATCCTGGGAACCACTAACCTATTTTTTATCTTTATGGATTTATCTATACTGGATATTTCATATGCAGGAACTCATATAATAATGTGGTCTACGTGACGTGACTGACTTTCACTTGGCATCATGTTTTCAAGGTTTGTCTGTGTTGTAGCATGAATCACATTCCTTTTTATGGTGTATTATATTTCACTGTTATGACAAGATGACTTTCGTTTATCTGTTCATAGTGTTAATGGATATTTGGGTTGTTTTTACCTTTTGCCTATTGAGATACCAACATCTTATATGAGCTCTGCTTTCAGGTCTCTTGGGTACAAACCTAGAAGTAAAATTGCTGGGTGATATGGTGACCATGTTTAACTTTCTGGGCAAAGTCTTCATTTCTCTATCTTTATTCTTCCTAGAGCCAATTTTGGAGGAACCTGAAGGAAAGGAACAACAATTGGAGGAATCTGAGATGGATGTGGTAGGCTTGGGTCTTCCCTGAGGCTAATATTTCTCCCCCAAGATGGGTAAATCAAAGGATCAGTGGTGGAAATATGTATGAGGAATTCTCAATAATGTCACTTCTCCCTACTTAATCTTTGCTGGTAGCTGACTCATCACAGATCCAGTCCATGAGTAAAGGACAAAATGGTCTAAGATCCTTTCAGAAGAGGGCCTTCAGTGAGGAACTGCTCTCCTTTCTCTGCCCACCCTTGATGGGTTTTATGGGTGGACATGGGAACAACTTGAACAAGCTGAATAATATTGTCCTATTTAGACACTAGTTTCTAAGACTTCTTTCTTCCTTTCATTCAGTTCTTTTCTTTGAAGAATTTTCAGAAGCTGACTCAATCACCTTGAGAAATTGGCACTAACTGCCCTCTACATCTTTATTTACATGTTGCAGCAGAGCTGAGGCATATCCATATTGTTGTGGGTGAGAAGAATAGGGTGGTGACTTGGACATTTTTTTAAAAGGAGAGAGAAACATAATAATCTCCCGTTTTTAAAAATTGGAAGAGACAGAAAATACAAAGAAAGGGAAAATAAAATAGCATTGCTGCCCAAACACATTCAAGATTAAGATCTTGACGTATGTCTTTTTTTTTCTGAGTATAAATTTGCATTTTTTGTGTAATCCTAACTGTACCACACATTACGACTTTTGTGTTCAGATTTTTCATGAAATATTTTATCATTCTTCATGATTTTATGTAGCTTTTGTAAGCACCATTTTTAATGGCTGTATACTGTTCTCTTAGGTGCATGAACCTTAGGCCATTATTCTAGTATGTCTTGCCATTTCTAATATTTTTCTTTGATGATAATACTGTGGTAGATATTGTACATAAAACTAATACTTTTGAAATACTTAATATTTCCTTAAGACAGAGTCTTATATGTGGCGTTACCAAATCAAAGAGTAATTTGATTGCTCTTTTAATTTTTTTTTTTTTTTTTTTGGTACCAGGGATTGAACATAGGGGCACTTAGACCACTGAGCCACATCCCCAGTCCTTTTTATTTTTTATGTTGAGGCAGGGTCTTGCTAAATTGCTTAGGGCCCCGCTGAGGCTGGTCTTGAACTTGTGATCCTTCTGCCTCAGCCTCCTGAGTTGCTGAATTATAGGCATGTACCACTGTACCTAGCATTTGCAATGTTTTTGCTATCTAAAACCAAATTGTTTTCCAAATTGATTGTATTTTTTGCTCTCACATTAGCAACAAACCCTTTCAAATCCAGGGGTTATCAAGTTAGCAAGGATTTTATTAAAAATATAGGCATTAAATGATGTCTTTATTGTTTTTATTTGTATTCTTTGACTTTAAGTGAAACAAAACAATTTTTCACATTTGCATTTCCTCTATTTTTTTACATGACACATCTCTTCATGCCCTTTGGTCCATTTATTTATTGGGGTCTTGGTGTTTTTCTTATTGGTTCATCCATATTGTATGTAGGAAAGGTCTTAGATCACTGCCAATTAAATTGTCTTGACTTGGAAACTTCCTTCTCATCTTTTAAGATCACTGGGGGAAGAAGGACAGGGTGACTTCTCAAGTTCACTGAATTATATCTTTGTCTCTTCCAGTTTCCTTCATTTATTTAGTAGAGTTCTATGGATTAATTTTTTTCTAGCCACCAGTTTTACAATTTATTTTCTATCTTACCAGTATGTTCTTTGGTGCTTTTCAGAACCCCCACCCATTACTTCTTCCTTAATGCTTTGTTGATTGGCTTTTACCTGGTATCATACTTATTTTAGCATCTGTGTATGAGGGGGGTGCTGCTTTAAGAAGAAATTGCTCTGGTACTCTTATCCCTTTTCTGGTTCATCATCTCCTGCTCCTAATTGCTTGATCTAGGCTAACATCCTACATGTTCCCATAATTCCCTTTTACCTTTGAGATTGAGGGTTGCTTGAGAAAGTATTTTTTGCAATTACAGGCATAAATGAAATATCTTGGGAAGATAATAGCCCATCGTTTTCCTCTATGACACATTCTGTTTTCACTCTCAGAGGCAGGAGGATCTATTGTCTCATTTTTTCAAAAGCCTGAAACCTATCATTCAGTCGTCCTCAGTTTTCACTTCTGAATTCTGAGCCTGTCTGGCTTTTCCTCTCATGTCCCATGTCTTAGTGTCTAATTGTGGAGGGGAGAATGGCTCATTCTAATAGCTTACTGATCTGCCTCTCTGTCTGCTCTCCTTTGGTAGAAGCCCCTCTTCCTCTCCCGAGCTGCAATGACAGGACTGGCAAATGCAGACTGGACAGAGGAACATGATGCCATTCTGGAACATTTTGCCCGGGAACCCACGGAATCTATCCTTACCATCTTCGTTGATCCCTATTTTGGGCTGAAGTTGGAACTGGGCATGCCCGTACAGGTGGGTATTCCACTTTCCCACACCAGGGGTGGTCTTCTAGGATGCTGAGGGTTCCTCATAGCTCCAGCATCCTTGAATCTTGTTATCTTCTGTGCCAAGGCCCATGGAGTCCCATTGTATATTGTTGCCCTACCTGGAAGCAGGGGTACAGGGAAGGATGAGACACCACTTTGCTTTTAATATAACATGGGCTAGTGGGGAAGACAGATATATAAATATTTACTATATCTGTATGGGTGTGTGTGTGTGTGTGTGTGTGTATTTTTTACTTTTTGGTGGTAGTGCTGTGGATGGAACTCAGTGCCTCATGCATGCTAAGCATGTGCTCTACCACTGAGCTATACCCTATGATGTATTTTGATGCATGGGCACAATGTTATAGGAGATTCCAGGAAGCAACTAATAGAGCCAGTAGAATTCTGGGAAAACTTGATGGTGATATTTGAGCTGGGCATGAAGGTGGTAAGTAGGATTTCATCAAGACCAGGTGAAGACTGTTTAGTAAAGAACACTTAATGTGGGCTGGGGTTGAGGCTCAGTGGTGGAGTGCTTGCCTGGCATGTGTGAGGCACTGGGTTCAATCTTCAGCACCACATAAAAATAAATGAATAAAATAAAAGTATTGTGTCCATCTACAACTAAAAAAAAATTAAAAAACAAAACATATAATGTGTCAGGTATGGTAGCTCATGCCTGTAATCCCAGTGACTCAAAAGGCTGAGGCAGGAGGATCTCAAGATGGAGGCCAGCCTCAGCAATTTAGTGAGACCCTGAGCAACTGAGTGAGACCCTGTCTCAAAATCAAAACCAGAAAGGATTTGGGAATGTAACTCAGTGGTAAAGGGCCCATGAGTTCAATCCCTAGTACCAGAAAACAAAAACAAATGAACCAAAAAAACCTCCCCCAAATATATTTAATTTACACAGAAGAGTATGATACTGAGAAAGTGGATTGGGGTCAGCTTATTTAGGGCCTTATATGTTATATTAAACAAATTGGCCTGTGTTCCAGAGAGAGTTATTGAAAGTCTTTTTTGGTTTAGATAACTATTTCAACAATATGGAGGATATGTTACAGAAGGGTAGACCTAGGGTAGGGAGTAAAAGAAAGATACACAGTAAGATGTTAATGGTAGAATCTGTGTCACTATTGTAAGATTCTTTTAACTTTTCTGTACGTTTGAAAAAATTTGAAATAAAATATTAGGGGAAAAAGAGGTTGTTGCTTTGCTTTTATTGGCAACACATACACAAAACTTGAAATGATAATGAAGTTTTAGCATGACTCTGCCATGATGACACAATTTTGAAGCATTCCATATTAAACAAAGATAAACAGGCCATGGGTTTTCTTGTGTTGGCAATGATCATCCACAAAACATAATGAAAAAATGATTTCACACACAAAACCCACAAAAATTTGGAAAACTGTTTCTATTTGAATGTAAATATTTAATATAAAGTGAGATTTATGCAAAAGGAAATAACTTTGTAACAGGCCATAAAAGAAGACTTGAATAAATGGTGAGCGATATCTTGTTTCTAAGTGGGAATCTTAATAGCATAAAGATACTTTGCTAGGCATAGTGATGCACACCTGTAGTCCCAGACACTCCAGGAGGCTGAGGCAGGAGGATCCCAAGTTCAAGGCCAGCCTTGCAACTTAGCAAGACCTTGCCTCAAAATAAAAAAAAAATAAAAAAGGGCAGGGAATATAGCTCAGTGGTAGAGCACCCTTGGTTTAATTTCCAGTACCACAATAAAAAAAAAAAACTGTAAAAGATATTTAATCTAGGCCTGGGGTTGTAGCTCAGTGGTAGAGCACTTGCCTAGCACGTGTGAGGCATTAGGTTCAATCTTCAGCACCACATATAAATAAGTAAAATAAAGGTATTGTGTACATCTACAACTAAAAAATATTTTAAAAGAGATATTTAATGTAGAAATTTACCTTTTTATGTTTGTTTTTGAGATAGGGTTTTGCTATGTTGCCTAGGTTGCTCTTGAACTTGTGGCCCAAATGATCCTTCCACTTTAGCCTTCTGAGTAGCTGGAACTATAGGAGCATGGCACCATGCCTGATAAAAATGTATCATTTTAATGCAGCTCCAGTCATAGTGCCAAAATGTCACAGTCCTAGATTTCTGTGTAAAGGATTTTTTTTTTCTTTTCAGTACCAGGGATTGAACCCAGAGGTGCTTAACCACAGATTTACATCCCCAGCCCTTTTGATTTTTTATTTAGAGACAGGATCTTGCTAAGTTGCTCAGGGCCTTGCTAAGTTGCTGAAACTGGCTTTGAATTTGCAATCCTCCTGCCTCAGCCTCCTGAACTCCTGGGATTACAGGCATGCATTATTGTGCCTGGCAAGGATTTTAAATAAGTCCAGGAAAATAGCAAAGATGTTGAAGAAGGAAAATAATGGAGGAGACATATGAATATAAAATCCTTTTTATTAAGCTACAGTAATTAAAACAGTTATACTAAGTCGGAATATGTTATAGCAACAGTACAGAAATGTAGAAAGTGCAAAAATAGATGTTATTGGTAACAGTACAGAAGCATAGGAAATACAGAAAATAGAAGTAGAGAAACAGATATGTAAGCATTTTCTACAAAAAATATGGCATTTTAAAATCTGTGGCAAAGAATGGATTAGTCAATGAACAGAATTTGGAAACATGCAAGATGAAGTGTTCCAATTAAAAAAGAATCTATTTAGCTTGCTGAAATACATTCTAAATAGATTATCAGTTTAATTGTATTCTCCTGGTCAGTTGAAACTTCCTTAAAAAACTATTACTTTTGAGGGTTGAGGTTGTGGCTCAAGTGGTAGACTGCTCACCTAGAATGAGTGAGGCACTGGGTTTGATCCTCAGCACCACATAAAAATAAATAAAATAAAGGTATGTGTCCAGCTACAACTGAAAAATAAATATTTTATAAATAAAGATGTTGTGTCCACCTACAACACACACACACACACACACACACACACACACACATATATATATATATATATACAAATATATATATATAAAACAATAACAAAAAAAATTAGCCTTGAGCTGGGCATGGTGGTACATGCCTATAATCCTAGCAGCTTGGGAGGCTGAAACAGGAGGTTTGTGAGTTCAAAGCTAGTCTCAGCAAAAGCTAGGCACTAAGCAACTTAGTGAGACCCTATCTCTAAATAAAATGCAAAATAGGGCTGGGGATGTGGCTCAGTGGTCAAGTGCCCCTGAGTTCATCCCTGGTAACCCCCCCACCAAAAAAAACAAAACAAAACACTATTACCCTTGAAGAGACATGGGCACAGCTCAGTGGTAGAGCTGCTTTTCAAGCATGCCCAAGGCTCTGGGTTCAATCCTCAGCCCTGCAAAAAACAAAACAAAAAATTATTACCCCGGGCTGAGATGTAGTTCAGCCATAGACTCCTCTAGCATGGAAGAAGCCCTAGATTCCATACCCAGCACTGTGAAAGAACTACAACAAAAATAGACAATAAATAAATAAAAATAAAAGGTTTATCAATGGCAACCTTTAGCACTGAGTCCAGGCACCCACCCTGCCCATAAGAAGGGCACCCACCCCCCCAGCTGAATGGAGGGAACCTTGGATCATTTACAGATTCTCGAAAGAGAGAGCAAGCCTCAAGCCTCAGCGTTTTAACAAAGATTAGATGCTGCCTTAAATTAGCCTTGACCACCTGCTCATTCCCTCAATCAGGTCTCGTAGGCTAGAGAAAAGTGAATACAATATAAAATACCCAATCCTTTCACTTTATCTTCAAGAGGCAAAATAAACTGGTCCTTCACAGTGGGACATCTAGAAGTCGCCCACAGTATGTTACAGCCAAAAGAATGAATTCATAGAGCTGCCCGAGCATGAGCAAAGTGAGGAGAAATTGCATGGCAACGGCAGGCATATTATATCAAGAGCAAAAAAAAAAAAAAAAAAGGAACAAAGCATGCAAAGAAGGAAGACATAACTGAAAGAACAGAAGGAAATTTCTCACAACAGCATTATGCTATAGTGTAACCTAATACGAACATACATTCAATTTTTTTTAAAATGAGAGATGAAATGATAAAAGGTGAGAATGAGATAAAAGGGAGACTATAGATTTTAGAAAACAAATAAAGCTGCATGTTACAAATATGGTAGATTTGAAATGGCAAGGAACTGAAGAAATGATGCTGAAAAACTTGTCACAGACTAGAGGAGAGACTTGAGGTAATCACAGGGCATGCAGGAGAGAAGGCCAAAGTCATTAACATAATTAGAGAGGAAGACCAGCATAGATGATCTAGGGGAGTATAGAGAGCCAGCAAATGACACTGAATGTACATTTAAAGATAAAATACAAAGAATTTCTCCCAAATACAAAAGAACCAAAAGGGCACACTATATTCCACAAAATTTGTTACTCAAGGTTTAATGTCAACACACATCTTAGTTACAATACTAAAATTCAAGGATGCTAATTCTTTGGGAACATCATCTATGGGCTATTCTTGCCAAGAATATTTAACTTGAGGGCTGGGGTGTGGCTCAGCAGTAGAGCGCTCACCTAGCAAGTGTGAGGCCCTGGGGTCCATCATCAGCCCCACATAAAAATAAATAAAATAAAGGTATTGTGTCCAACTACAACTAAAAATTAAATATTTTAAAAAAGAATATTTAACTTGAATGAAATAATGAGGAAGAAATCAGATGAATCCAAATTAAAGGATATTTTGGAAAGCCACTGGCTTGGAATCTTAGAAATATCAATCCTGTGAAAGAACGAAAGGGCTAGGGAATTGTTTGAAATGAAAGGAGACTAAGGGGATAGGACCATTTGTGATACTGGATTGGATTGTGGATGGGGGAAAAAACAGCTATAAATGATATTTGGACCATTGGGAAAAGTTGAATATGGACTGTATTCAGATAAGCTTAAAATTTCTTTTGTTTAAGATAGTGAATTTTATCTTACGCAGATGCTAAAATAAATTTTGTTTTTTTAGATACACATGACAGTAGAGTGTATTTTGACATATTACTCACACATAAAGTATGACTTATTCTAATTAGGATCTCATTCTTGTGGTGGGAGATGATGTGGACAAGCTTAAATTTTCAGAGTGTGATCATTACAGTCGGAGATTATCCTTGCTTTTATGAGACACATGCTGGAGTGTTAAAGGGTATGGTATTGTGAAGTCTGCAGCTCTCTAATGGCTCAGCTATTGAGAGAGGGAAGAAAATACAGCAAAGGATTAACAGTGATTCTAGGTGAAGGGTATGTACTTTCCTTGCAACTTTTCTATGAATTGATTTTTTTTTTCAGAATGAAAAATTGGGAAATAGAACTGGAGATGTAGTTAGTGGTAGAGTACATGCTTAGTGTGCCCTGGGTTTGATCTCCAGCACCACGTTAAAAAAAAAGGAAAACTTGATAGGCCTCTCCTCCAAAACACCCCAAATTATCTACCCAGGGAAAAATATCAGGCTGATCTCTGAACCCAGACCATTCCTACAGATTTTTCCGGGAAAGTTAGTGTGATAAGGATATTATTCCCAGCCAAGATGCTTAAGGATAAAATAAACAAATAGGCAGTCATTTTCAATTCTGAAAGACTCCTATTTTAAAAAACCAAAAGAAAAAACAATATCAGCTGAGGGATGGGAGTAGCTCAGTGGTAGAGTGCTTGCTTAGCAAATGTGAGGCCTTGAGCTCCATCCCTGCAAAAAGACAAACAAATCAACTGAAATCCAGTTAAGTTTGGTTCAAGATATGAATCAAATAAAGGACTCAGGAATAGAGAATTAATGAACATTTAATTCATTTAAATAAAGAACTCATATTAAATAACCTTAGGAACTTATAACTATGTTATAGAAGGTGAAGGTTATAAACCTGGACAATGTAAAAGTGATACTATAACAAAAATGGGCAAGTATTAGTAAAGTGAGAGGGAGTGTGAGGATGTTACCTCTGGCCTTTGTCTTTCAAAGGGTGAGACAATAGAATTTAAAATTGTAATGGTTGCAGTGGCCAAATGCCTGTAATCCCAGCAACTTGCTGGAGGATCACAAGTTTGAGGCCAGCTTCAGCAACTTTGTGAGACCCTGTCTCAAAATAAAAAAAATTAAAAGGGCTGAAGGTTGGGGCTGGGACTGTAGCTCAGTGGTAGCCCGTGTAAGGCCCTGACTGGGTTCAATCTTCAGCATCATATTAAAGAAAGAAAGAAAGGAAGGAAGGAAGGAAGGAAGAGAGGGAGGGAGGGAGGGAGGAAGGAAGGAAAGAAGGAAGGAAGGAAGGAAGGAAGGAAGGAAGGAAGGAAGGAAGGAAAGGTATTGTGTTTATCTCAACTAAAAATATATAAATTAAAAAAACTTGGGCTGGGATTGTGGCTCAGCGGTAGAGCACTTGCCTAGTACAGGCGGGACCTGGGTTCGATCCTCAGCACCACGTAAAAATAGGCATTGTGTTGTGTCTATCTACACCTAAAAAATAAGTATTAAAAAAAAACTTTAAAAAAAAAGGGCTGTGGGTGTAGCTCAGTGGTAAAGCCCTTCTGGGTTCAATCCCCAGCACACACACAAAAATTGAATGGCACTGAGAAAAGTCAATGCTTTAATAATCTTTGTTTGTCACAAACTTTTGGTGTTTGGGGAAGAACTACCTCTTAGGGATGAAGAAATATTTATTTGAAGCCTCAGCAATGCCTTATATCTACTTCAATTTCTTTTTTTTCCTATTAAATTGTATTATAATTAAATGGCAATACTTTTAACTAAAATAGCACAATCCTATTTTAAATCAACTCTCTTTTTTTAATTTTTAATATTTTTTTTTTAGTTTTCGGCGGACACAACATCTTTGTTTGTATGTGGTGCTGAGGATCGAACTTGGGCCGCATGCATGCCAGGCGAGCGGGCTACCGCTTGAGCCACATCCCCAGCCCCTTAAATCAACTTTCAATTAAATTTTCTACTTGTCTATGTCTGTAGGAAAATGTCTGAAAAATATTTTCCCTAAAGCTAACAATATTTAATTTCTGGGCAGTGGAATTTTAGATATTTTTACTTTTATATTTGGGGAGAGAGAGAGAGAGAGAGAGAGAGAGAGAGAGAGTGCGAGTGTGTGTGTGTGTGTGTGTGTGTGTGTTTTGCAGTGCGGGGGACTGAACCCAGCATGTGCGTGCTAGGCAAATGTTCCACCACTGAGCTGCACCCCCAGCTCTTCTGTGTCATTCCATAATTAACATATATCGTATTAACAAAAATAATAATCGTTAAGATTTAAACAAAAGAATATAAAATGCCAGGAATTAGTTCTGAGTAGTGGGCGGATGGATAATTATTAATTTCTTCTTTGTGTTTCATTTTCAGTTTTTAAAATTAAAAAAATTATAAAGAGTAGTTACAAAAGCACTAAAAACCAAACCAGTGAATCCGACCTTAGGATAGGAATGGCCTATGCAGGTAGCCATCAGATCTTTAAATTTGAAATGTTTTAGATATAATTAATGAAAGTTATCTATTTCTGAACATAAGCAGCAGCAAAAACTCATGATAGGCAAAATCAAAGAACAAATGAAAAAATTGGGGGGAAAAACATATACAACCCAAATGGGAAATCCTAGACAATTATTTCTTACTTCTAGTTTCTTATTTCTGCTTTTCCACTGGTCCAAGTGCTTCATTCATTCTATACTGTCCCTCGGTCTATCCACCCAACAAACATCTATTGAGCATAAACTATGTGCCAGGCACTGTGCTAGGTTCTGGAGTCAAGTGGGGCAAAATGCAGAGTCCCTACCTTTAAGGCTCACTCTGCATTTCCTCTCCGTATTAATGGGTACTGAATCGATTACGTCCCTGAGAAGAACAGAAAACACCTTATACACATTTAGAGAAGGATCAGAGTATACTAGGGGTCAGTGACAAAGAACTCAGCCAGGCTTTCACAGTGGGAGCCTTAGATTTCTCTTGAATCATGGTGGGCATCATGGTGGGGCCTGGAGACTGAACTCTGATCTCCTTTCATGCAGACCCAGAATCAGATTGTCTACTTCATTCGCCAAGCACCTGTCCCCATCACTTCGGAGAACTTCGATGCTACTGTGCAGTTTGGGACAGTGCGGGGCTCCTACATCCCAGCCCTGCTTCGGCTGCTCACTGGTGTCTTTGCCCCTCAGATCTTTACAAATGTAACCTGGCCTGAGAGCATTCGAAATCATTTTGCTTCACATCTGCACAGGTTTTTGGCCTGTCTGACGGGTGAGTGCTTGATTTCTCCTTGGTAGGGCTCCTGAGGCAGGTGGATCCTGGTCAGTTTGTGTTTGTTGAGTGAGCGGAAAAGGGTGCAGAATCAGTGTTCTTCTTCTTCCTCCTCCTTCTGTTTTGGTGAAGCTGGGGATTGAACTAAGGGCCTCACATGATCTCTCTCTACCATTGAGCTACACTGCTAGCTGTAACTAACATTCAAATCAACATCTAAAATGATCTGCTCTTTAAGGTTCTGCGGTCTGAACCCAGGGTGTCCTGCATACTAGGCAAGTGCTTTACCACTGAGCTATATCCCCAACCCTTAAAAGAATCTTCGAAAGGAAATCTCACTGTGTATACCCACTCATGTGCACTTCACACACACACACACACACACACACACACACAAGCATTTTGCCTAAGTGTCCTAAATCAAAACTATGAATCTGCTGACTTAAAGAGCAAGGGAAGCTGGGTGCAGTGGCACATGCCTGTAATCCCAGCAGCTTGGGAGGCTGAGACAGGAAGATCAGGAATTCAAAGCCAACCTCAGCAATTTAGTGAGGCCCTAAGCAACTCAGTGAGACACTGTCTCTAAATAAAATACAAAAAAAGGGCTGGGGATGTGGTTCAGTGGTTAAGTGCCCCTGAGTTCAATCTAGGGTACCAAAAAAAAAAATAGCAAGAGACATCTTGCGTATTACTGATTAATGAAGAAAAGTCTCTAATAAATAAATTTTATTGGGGCTGGGGATGTGGCTCAAGTGGTAGGGCGCTCGCCTGGCATACGTGCGGCCCGGGTTCAATCCTCAGCACCACATACAAACAAAGATGTTGTGTCTGCCGAGAACTGAAAAAAAATATATTAAAAAATTCTCTCTCTCTCTTAAAAAAAAAAAACAAAAAACTTTCAGCCTCCTTATAAATAAATAAATAAATAAATAAATAAATAAATTTTATCATAATGGAAAAAAAAAATCTGCCTTCTAATCCAGACAAATTTTGGTACTGTAGAACTGGTTGGCCACACATGTTGGAACTTAGAATTGAAAATTTCTTAGAATACAGTTGGGGTAACGAGAAATGTAGGGTGGTGTGGGATCAGAGGGAGGTTTGCCTGCATCATGGTAGATTCTGGAGGGCCATACAGATCTTTGGAATTATTTTATGGCAATTTCTTGTTATACCTCCATGAGGTTTTTTCTCTTGCATTCTGTTCTTTCCCTTTTCGATATCAAAAAAGCATGAATCATAATTTCCCCTGCCTGCAGTATTCAAATGCATATGTAGTTTGTCCCTTAGTATCTGTGGAGACTGGTTCCAGGACACCCTCAGATACTCCAATTCATGGATGTTCAAATCCCTTATGTAAAATGGTGTAGTATTTGCATATAACCTACACACGTTCTCTTGCTTACTTTAAATCATCTCTAGATTACTTATAATACCTAAATAAAATGTAAATGCTATGTAAATATGTTTTCTACTGTACTTCTTAGGGAATAATGATAAAAAAAGAAAGTCTGCACATGTTTAGTACAGATGCAGTTTTAAAAAATATTTTCCATCCATGGTTGGTTGAGTCTGCAGATGTGAAACAGCTGTACCTCTCAACCCTCCCACCCCACCCCACCCCCGACCAATCATCAATCATGATTGATGCTTGGGCAGCAAAAACTCACGTTCTTTAAACTCCCACGGTCCTTTCCTTAGACACTCGGTACAAACTGGAGGGGCACACTGTCCTCTACATCCCCACGGAGGCCATGACCATGCAGCCGGAGGTGGTAGTGAAGGACAAAGAGCTGGTGCAGCGGCTGGAGAGTGAGTGGCCAGCATTTCCAGTGTCCAGTGGGGATTGCAGAGGAGAGAAGAGGCAGCCCCGATGCTAATCAAGGAGCTGGGTTAGGTGGGCAGGGTGGTAAGGGAAGGGCACAATTGAGCAAAGGCACAAAGAAACACAAGTGGTTTGGTTCTCACCTGCAGCCTCCATGATCCACTGGACCCGGCAGATAAAGGAGGTGCTCAGCTCCCAGGAGACCGTGGAGACAGGCGAAAACTCAGGACCTTTGGAAGAGATTGAGTTCTGGCGCAACCGATGCATGGACTTATCTGGTATCAGCAAACAGCTGGTGAAGCCAGGAGTCAAACACATTGAGTCCATCCTGCGCCTTGCCAAGTCATCCTACCTGACACCCTTTATCAAACTGGCCCAGCAGATCCAGGTTTGTGAGTGGATCAGTAGATGGGAGCTTAAAGCAAAAAGTGGGCAATGGTTGGAGTGGCAAGAGGGACTAAGATCCGGGAGCACACGTAATCATCAACACATACTGACCAGTCTACAGTTTGGACTCATACTTGTGGGAGAAGATAAGAATAGTTGAACAGGGTCCCCAAAGAACTCATAGTTTAGGAAGGGAGACATCTACATGTTGATTACCCTCTGTGAATCTAATCCCTACAATCCAGCTGAGAAAATAGGACTTACAAAAATAGAATTAGTAAAATTACACCTGTATTGTTCAGTCAAGAGAACTTAAAAATAGATACTTCAAAAATAAATTTGAAGCTGGGTGTGGTGGTGCTCACCTGTAATCCCAGTGACTGGGGAGGCTGAGGCAGAGGATTATAAGCTTGAAGCCAGCTTCAGCAATTTAGCGAGATTCTGTCTCAAGTTTTTTAAAGGGATGGGGATGTAGCTCAGTGGTAGAGAACCCCTGGGTTCAATCCCCAGTACTGTAAAAAAAAAAAAAGATACAAAAACCTGATTAAAAACCTGATTATGTTAGTGTAGGGTCATGCAAGAAATGGTCAGTATGATATAGATATCAAAGACCTCTCTTTCCAGGTGAAAATTTCAACTAGGTATTAAGAGAATTGAGCCATAACTAACCAGAGAAATCTAAAGCCTTGGTTGAAAACAAGGCAGCTAAGGGAAACAGGCGATGGGATGGGAGTGATGTCTGATAGTTGATCAACAGCTATGGAATATCTACTTGGTATGGAGTTCTGAATTCAACTGGAGAACAAAGAGGAGTAGACAGCAGACCTGAACTTGAGGAATTCCCATTCTGAAACATTTTCACAAAAGTTGTAAATGAATAAAAGTTGATATGTGCAAACTCTGTTCCCGAGGGGTGCCAAGACCTGAAATGATGGCTCCTGGGTACAGTTCACTGGGAGGGCTTCCTGGTAGAGGTGAGTCAAGAACGTGTTTAAGATGGATATGAAGGGACTGGGGTTGTGGCTCAGTGGTGGAGCGCTTGCTTGACATGTGTGAGTCACTGGATTAGATCCTCAACACCACATAAAAACTAACTAAATAAAATAAAGGTATGTGTCCATCTACAAGTTTTTTTTTTTTAAAGATGGATATGAAGTGCATGCTCTAAATTTGCTCTTTCCAGTGGATATATGCCCTCCTGGGTTCTCTTTACTACCAGGATGGCTCTCGCCAAGCACAGTCGAACCTGACCTTCTTGTCAATCCTGAAGGAACCTTATCAGGAATTGGCTTTCATGCGGCCTAAGGACATATCTAATAAGCTCCCTAATCTCATCAGTCTCATCCGCATCATCTGGGTCAACTCTCCCCACTACAACACTCGGGAGAGACTGACTTCTCTCTTCCGAAAGGTGTGTATATGCAGAGGGCCTTTGGGAGGGGATTAGGAGGATGGCTGAAATGATAGGGCTCAGACTTTCAGAAGAAGGTGGAATTCCCTGGCAGAAGACTTGCTGGTGGCAAGGTGGTAAGAATTGTCCTTATCTTTGACAGACACGCAAGTCTTCTACCTGCATTTTGGCTTTAGTGATGCTCAGAGCTGGGGCCTGGGCTGAGCTTCTGTTTCCAGATGGAAGTAGCTCCCTCAGGAGGAGGGGCTGTGAGAAGGAAGGTTGATGAGCATAGGAAAGGGAGGCAGAAAGGACAGACCTGCTGAGTTGTGCAGAAGGGAATATCTCATTGTCCTCATTTCCTAGGGTGGGGTCTGCAGTTGGGCAGAGGCAGATTTATCAAGGAACCCAGCTCCTGGGGAGCAGTGCCTGGTGCATTTCATCTGGAGTAATGGCTCTAAAGAGAGGGAATGGGGACACTGGGCTGACTTGCTGGGTCAGTGAGACTGTAGAGCTGAGGACCACTAGGGGCAGAGCAAGGGACCACAAGGACAGGAGTGTGTGGGGAACCCAGTGGTGGAGGACCAGGGGTGAGATGGGTCTCAGGAGACAAATCAATGTGGAGGAGGTGGAGGCATGAGGCACGATCAGGGAGCTTGAAGAGATTGGGTGAAAATGAGGCTGGGAATTGAGGCTGTTGGGCTCCCTTTTGCAGATGAGCAATGAGATCATCCGCTTGTGCTGCCATGCCATTTCCCTGGACCGAATCTTTGAGGGATATGTCTCTTCCAGCAAGGAGGACTTACAAGGCTGCATTTCCTGTTGCCATGCTTGGAAAGATCACTACCTGCAGGCTGTACAGATGCATACCCAGTATGATGGGTCTCTCCTACCATTACCACCTTGTCATTCCTACAGAGGGGGAGATTCTAATTCCTTTCACAAGCACTTTTTTTGTAGTCTGTGGATTATATTTTTGTAGACCTAGCTGTTTCTACATCCAGCCAAGATATTCTAGCTCCAAGCTTTGAGTTCTCCTTATTCTCATAACCTTTCCTTCCTGATTCCAGGAGGCATGAGTCACCTTTGGTCCCACAATCTAAAATTCAGTATGTAAAAATCTTCTCCTAGAACTTAGATGCTGTTTCTCCTCTCTGGTTCTTGACATTTTGAGTCTCTTCATTCAGGATTCAGGGAAGGTGCTTCTCGGGGTCTCTATTTTCTGAAACCAGGGCTTGCAGTCTAGTTTTGCATGGGCAGATTGATCCCTCGTGTTTCTGCTTTTTGATTCAGTTCATTTTTCTCCTAACACAGGTTCTCCAGTCGGGGCTGGGTCCTAGACCAGACCAGCATATTTGCTCAGGTTGATGCTTTTGTGCAGCGTTGCAAGGACCTTATTGAGGTGAGAAGACTATCGGGGAGGGTGGGGAAGGCGAATCAAAAGCCAACAACAGAATCAAAAGCCCTCGAGAATCCTGCTTCCCTCCCCCTAGGAACCAGGGCAGATGGGGTGGAGGTTCTGATTAAGTGGCTATAAGTAGAACTTACCTCTTGGCTCTTTCTGCAAAACTGTGTGCTTTCCCACCACCACATTCTTTTTGGCTTTGCCTATTACCACTGTTTTAGCATCTCGTATGTCATTGTGTGGCCAAATTCATCCCAGCATCCCCCCTACATCTGGTTGGTCCTCCCTAGTTCCTAGATATTTGAAGCTAAATCAAAGAGCTCAGGACTCAACTTTTCAGAAAAGAAGGCAGGAACCATCATGCTGACTTCTTTTCAGGTCTGTGACTGTCAGTACCACTTCGCCCGCTGGGAAGATGGCAATCAAGGTCCCCTTCCTTGCTTCTTTGGTGCCCAGGGGCCACAGATTACACGAAACTTGCTGGAAATCGAGGACATCTTTCATAAAAATCTTCATGTGCTGAGAGCTGTTCGTGGGGGGATCCTGGATGTGAAGAACACCTCTTGGCATGAAGACTACAATAAGTGGGTGGTTCACAGGCTGATGTCAGGGTCAGGCAGGAAGACACGAGAATGGGTGGAGTGGCAGAATGTGCAAAGAAGATGGTAGAAGGAAGAACAGCTCAGGGATGGGAAGATGCAAGAGAGTGCCACGGAGGGAGGTGGCTGATCAGCTTCAGGGTTCACCTTTCAGGACTGAGTTTTGGTTCTGCCGAATCTAGGTATGTGACATTGGGCAAATCATGCTATTAGTTGGTGGCCTCACTCCTCAACTATAAAATAAATAGTAGAACCTTTCTCGTAGCATTGTTTAGAGGATGAAAGGATTCAGGGATGTAAATCACTTAGTCAATGCCTGGCATGCAGGAAACTCCAGTACACAGCAACATGCTTCTCCCTAGGGGGATGTACTTGGGGAAACAGGTGAGGGCACCCCCCACACTTTCACATGCCTCTCTGATGATGCAGATTTCGTGCTGGAATCAAAGACCTGGAGGTGATGACCCAGAACTTGATCACTTCGGCCTTCGAATTGGTTCGTGACGTGGAGCACGGGGTGCTGCTGCTGGACACCTTCCACAGGCTTGCAGCACGGGAGGTGTGTCCTTTCTGCCCCTGCCTTGAGTGTCTCTCTGCCTCCCTTAGTTCCTCCCTAGCCTTCCAAATGCCATTTGGGCCAGGCGTGGTGGTGTGCATCTGTAATCCCAGTGACTTTAGAGGCTGAGGCAGGTGGATCACAAGTTCAAGGCCATCCTGGATAACTTAACAAGACCCTGTCTCAAAATAAAAAAGGCTGGGGATGTAGTCAGTGGTAGAGTGCCTCTGGGTTCTGTCCCCATTATCACCCAAATCAAGACAAAATACAACAGATGCCATGCAGCCCACACCTGTGCCCTTTCCCACATGCTAAATCCCAGGTGCCTCTTTTCTTCCATCTGCTCCCCTGGCTTCCATGTCTCTAACGAGTGCAGCTCTCATGGTAGGGCCACTTTCCTCTGGGATAAGTGGCTGAGGGAATCTGGCTCCATGGGGCATGGCACCTGTTTCTTATTATTATTTAGGCCATCAAGCGGACATATGACAAGAAGGCAGTGGATCTCTACATGTTGTTCAATAGTGAATTGGCCCTTGTGAACCGTGAACTGAGCAAGAAATGGCCATACTTGGTACCCTACATGGCCCAGTATTCTGGACAGGCATACTGGATGCGGATCCTTCGGCGGCGTATTGACAGAGTCATGAATGTAGGTGCCTGTCCTCTTCCAAAATCTGTCCTCAGTGAGATGGCAGGGTAGGCGGGCTATGCCATGGGCTAGGAAGGATGGGGGATGGGTCCAGAGAGGTTCCCTAGAGAGTTTTCATGACCAGAGACTAAGCTGCACAGGGTGGGAGCAGACTTAGTTCAGTAAGGCAGGCCTTGGGTCTGGTTTGCAGAGGTGGCATGTGCAGCTGGTAGAACAGGGATCATTTTAGGAATTTCATGTCAAGGTGGAGAGGAAGAATAGTGATAGTGGTAGTATCTGGGAAGTTGGGTGAGGAGAAAAATGATACAACTTGATAATCCAGAGACCTGGACAGGCGAGGCCCTTAAAGGGTCTGGTCTGTCTGGAAAAATAAGCTCAAAGAAATAAGGCAAAGCCAGACACAATGGCTCACACCTGTAATCTCAGTAATTTGAGAGTCTGAGGCAGGAGGACAGTAAGTTTGAGGTCAACCTCAATAACTTAGTGAGAATCTGCCTCAAAATAAAAAATAGAAAGGACTAGGGATGTAGCTCAGTGGTAAAACACCCCTGGGTTCAACCCCAAGTACTAAAAAAATAAATAAATAATCAAAAAGGCAATCAAACAAAAAACAGCAACCTTTAAAACCCTTTTGGGAATATAGGGTGAACACATTGGGTACTGACCTGCTGTTGTCTGATTGATTCTGGTTCTGGGAGAGAATAAGGCAGCCTGCAGATGAGTGGGCTAAGACTGAGGCATAGAAGGGCTGAGACTCATTTTCAACCTTGTACCTCTTAGATCCTTCACCTTCTGTGATTTACTTTTGGCTCCTCAACTTTTCTCTTGTGCTGAATCTCTAGGTTTTTCTTTTCTCACTTTGACTCCCTTTTTCATTGTTCTTTGGTCTCTTCCTTCACATTCCTGTTTGGCTCTGCCTTCCCCTAACAGAATCAATAAAAAAATCATAGTAAGACTTGCATGTATTGTTGGAGTGTGCATGTGCTTGTGAGAGTGCATGTGTGTGTGCATGAGTGTACATGTGTAGGAGGTGTTGGGGGGTTGTTCCTCCTGGGAGAATGTGCCAATAAGCCAACCTCATCTGTTCTCCCCACTCAGTGCCTTTCTGGTGCCCATTTCCTGCCCCATATTGGGACTGGAGAGGAGAGTGTACATACCTATCAGCAGATGGTTCAGGCCATTGATGAACTGGTTCGAAAAACCTTCCAAGACTGGACAGCCACGCTGGACAGGGACTGCATTCGACGACTGGACACCCCATTGTTACGAATCAGCCAGGAGAAGGCGGGCATGCTGGATGTCAACTTTGACAAGTACAGGACCCAACCTGGTCCCTTCTTCCTATCCTTGGTCCAGTCCTCCTCTTCAACTCTCCCAAGAACTTAACTCCCATCTTTTGATTTCTCTCTCTGTTCATCTCTCTTTCTCTGTCTCCCTCTCTTTCTCATACTGTAATATGATTGCTATTGCTTCTGAATTTTAACTTTACAGTTTATCTTTTAAAAATAGAGCTAATAGACAGATGTAGAGGCACGGGCCTATGATCCCAGCAACTAAGGAGGTTGATGCGGGGAATTGCAAGTTTAAAGCCAGCCTGGACAACTTAGTAAGACCCTGTGTCAAATAAAAAGGACTAGAAATGTAGCTCAGTGGTAGACGCCCCTGAGTTCAATCCCTAGTAACACACACCACACAGACACAGACACACACACATAAAATATAAAAACAAAGGATAAACCCAACCAAAACACTAACCTAATAAACCAGTGATACAGATGTTCTGCCACTAGATGGCCATGATGGCTCAGCTAAGTCGTTCAAACACTGAATCACGGTCTGGACTTGCCTGAGAATTGATGGATAGGGCTGGAAGATCATGCCCTCTCCCACAGCTTTAAAATTATGATATTTTCATACTATAATTTAAAAAGATTTAACCAGTCCATTAATGAATTTATTCAAAAACATACAGTGAGTGTCGTCCACGTGTTGGGAACTGGGGTAGACCCAGGGAATGTGTGGATGGCAAAGGAGGAGGCATAGCTGTCACTCTGTAAGTCAACAGTCCTACCATTGGAATGGAGCTGGCTTCCTGTCCACATGAGATGCAGAAGAGAAAAAACAACAAAGAAGCTATGTAAGGCATGTGTCCACAGAGATTGCAGACCTTCTGGTGACAGGGTTTTCCTAATCAGAATGAAATAACTTTCCATTTGATTGGCTTTGGCAGGCTCTTGTTATCAGCTCTGCCCTGTAGGAGTGTTGCTTTTTATACTCCTAAGTTGTTGCTCCAGCATTGGCTTTAGCTCATAAAGTATCCTTAATTGTTGGGGGCAAATGTATAAGGGACTTTGCCAGAGAAGGCCTGTGTGGAGATGGAGTCCCAGAGGAAACTGCAAGTGACTGTCCTGGGCAGCTGAAGGAGGCCTAACCTGGGGGACATGCATACTATGGTTGAGAAAGGAGGTGACAGAACCAACATGGGCTGAAGTGAAGCATTAGGGAGGAAGACAGAGCTGTCAGAAGCCACACATGTGAGGGAGCAGTTAAGGAACAAAGTGTGAGAAAGGAAAGGGTAAGAGGTTTGGGATAAGACTATGACAGTGATGGGTATTAGGACTGGATTTGGTTTTGTGATCTGTGGCTTGAAGTACAGCCAATTAGAACCCTATGACAATTGCCTCATAAATTGATGATAAAGTTCTGAAGAGAAAGATCACTAGGCCAGAGTTACCCTGGTAATAACATTTGCAGGCACACAATGGGATTGAATCTACAGGACGTATTCTCCCACCAAGCTGCGTACCCCTGAAGGCACTGTGCTGGGGAGCCACTTGGACACCCTTAGATTAATATGAATGTGGGCATACACAGTCCAACAGTTGCCCCTTTTCCCACAAAATAAGGAATTGTATTTAAATCATAGAATTTTATTGAACATTGATGATCGATATTTACATTTTAGATATGAGGGGGAAAAAAACAAAAGTTGAGGCAGAGAAATGCCCTCTGTGACACTGGCTGGGGGCTCCTTGCTTCTAATCCTTAGGGCCAGCCAGTGAGAGTGGGTATAGTACAGCCTTCAATCCTAGGAGGTTTGGAGTCTGACCTCTGCGGTGGCGGGTCTATTTTGCCATGTGGCCTTAGGCAAGCCACCTAATTTCTCTGAATCTGAGTTTCCCTCATTTACTTAAAAAAAACATTTCTGAGGTTGTCATGAGGCAAGATGACATATGTAGGAGTCCTCACAAAGAATAAACGATCAATCAGCATTATTTTCCCTTAAAAATTGCTTCATAAAATTCGGTGAACACATTAATTTCAAACATTTAGGAAACAGTAGGTGGTGTGGGCTTGTAGTTCCAGCTACTCACGAGGTTGAGGCCACCCTGGACATCTTAGTGAGATTCTGGATCAAAATGAAAAAAGGATACATAAAAATAAATAGAGATACTGTGTGTTTATCTACAAATAAATAAATGTTTTTAAAAAAATGAAAAAAGGAAAAAGGGCTGAGGCTGGAGCTCAGTGGTAGAGCACTTATCTGGCATGAGAGAGGCCCTGCGGTTCAATCCTCAGCACCTCAAAAAAAAAAACAAAAACAAAAAAACCCCCAAACCCCCCAAAATCAAATTTTGCAGGTTGGAATAACAGTTTTAATTTCTAAAACATTTAAGCATTTTAGAAGGGCTAACATACATGTAATATAAAATTCAAAGGTTATGAGATGGTAGAGGCTGAAAAATCTCCCTCTGCTGCTGTTCCCAGTAATCAAGTTTCTCTCTGAAGACTCTGCATTCCCAGATTCTCTTGTAACATTCCAGAGATAATTGTATATGCCCACACAGAAGTATCCTCTTTTTATATAAATAGTAGCATAATATACATCTTGTTCTGCATAATCAAAATATTTAATATTTCAAAATATTTGCTTCTAAATATTTAATATATCCATTATAAAATTAATTACCAACCATTTTAGAAAATTTGCAAAAATGAAGGAAATTAGAAGAAAGAAAACACATAAAGGGCTGGGGATGTGGCTCAAGCGGTAGCGCGCTCGCCTGGCATGCGTGCGGCCCGGGTTCGATCCTCAGCACCACATACAAACAAAGATGTTGTGTCCGCCGAAAACTAAAAAATAAATATATATATAAAAAAAGAAAAACATAAAAATTATGTGTTTATATGTGTATGATGCTAAAGATTGAACCCAGGCCCTGTTCGTGCTAGGCAAACACTCTACCACTGAGCTATCTCCTCTGCCCGTGTGTGTGTGTGTGTGTGTGTGTGTGTGCGCGTGCGCGCATGCACGTGTGCGTGTGCACACACATACAAAATACATATATACATATATATTACACACATATAATTCCCTGTTTTAGTATAGTTGTTTTCCTTTAATCTTTTTAATTTTTACTAGGTATTTTGAAATAATGCTCATTGTTAAAGGAAAATAGAAAAGTTATGTAAAGGAAAAAGTAAAAATTCCATACACAGTCCCAATCCCAATGATGACCATATAATTACCAAAACCAAACCCAAAACCAAAACTAAAACAAAATGTACTGCACACACAAAATAAGATCACATTATGAGAAGTTTTTTTTGTTGTTGTTGTTGCTTTTTGTGGTGCTAGGGATGGAACCCAGTACCTTGCATGTGCTAGCAAATTTTCTACCACTGAGCTGCATCCCCAGCCCATGAAAAATATTTTTGCAATTTGATTTTTTAAAAAGTTATTATATAAGTGAGATTTTTTTTTTTTAATTTTTTATTGTGGGTTGTTCAAAACATTACAAATTTCTTGACATATCATATTCCACACTTTGATTCAAGTGGGTTATGAACTCCCACCTTCACCCCATACACAGATTGCAGATTCACATCAGTTACACATCCATTGATTTACAAATTGCCATACTAGTGTCTGTTGTGCTCCCCTGCTATAAGTGAGATTTTCCATTTGGTTTGTATAGAATTACTTGACTCTTTCATGGCTGATAGTATTCTAAGGTAGGGCTCTGTTGTAATTTACTCAATATATCCACTATTGATGGACTTTTTCTAAGTTGTAGTTTCCAGGTTTCTTCTTCTTCTTCTTTTTTTTTTTTTTTTGGTACCAGGGATTGAATCCAGGGGTGCTTAACCACCGAGCCACATCCCTATTTATGTATTTTATTAGAGACAGGGTCTTGCTTAGTTGTTTAGGGCCTTGCTAAATTGCTGAGGCTGGGTATGAACTCCTGATCCTCCTGCCTCAGTCTTCTGAGTCACTGGGATTACAGGCATGCGCCACCACACTGGACCTCCTGGTTTCTTAATATTCTGCTGGGCTTCCTGAACCTGTTCCCTTTCTTTCTCCAGTGCTGTGCTTTCTGGAAGGTTGATTTCAGTGTCCTTTTAGGTAGGAAAAATTTCTGCTATAATCTTTGATCTGGAACACTTTTTGCACAATCTTTTTTTTTTTTTTATGGTATTGGAGTATTGGGGATTGAACTCAGGAGACCTCTACCTCTGAGATACCTTTCCCAGCCCTTTTTGAAATATTTTATTTTGAAACAAGGTCTTGCTAAATTGCTGAGGCTGTCTTGGAACTTGTGAATCTCCTGCCTGGTCCTCCTGAATGGCTGGGATTAGAGGCTTCCCCTACCACACCCAGTGCATAATCTTTATAGTAGAGCTTAACAAGGCAATTTTGGACCAAATATTTATGACCAGGGTTTGTCTGAAACCCAAATAATAGACACTTCTTCCAAATAGAGGTAACTGTTCCTGTCCTTTGGCAGTTGTTTTCTAGAGAGATATAAGATGCTTTATACTTTGTGGTTTTAAGATAAGCCTCAATCCCATAAATAATGGATGAGAAAGAACATGATTGTAGTGAAGGATTTTGAAAAGTTTGGGCTCATTAAGCCTGTAAAGAAATCCAAGAGAATTTCAGTTTCCAAACCTTATTAACACTCCCCAGGAGCACAGATAACTTTATCAGGGTTACTCTTCATGTTCAAGGTCTGGTTAAGATCTTGAAATAAGCATATTTTTTTAAAATGTCCTGATGGTCTTCAGACTGACTCTTTTTTAGTTCTAGGAGATTTCCAGTCCCTAATAGTATTTATTTTATGCCACAAGTGCTTTTTTTATCCCACCTTATATCTCAAATATTTGAACTCTGAGGTCCAAATCAGCTTTTACCACATTTTATGACCAGACCAGCTTTGCAGATGGCACTTAACACAAACATATTCCAGATGTCGTCTATACCCTGTTATCACTCTTTGAATAGCAGAGTGGAATTTCCCCAGAGCAGGAGAGGGGACACTGACGCCTCTTTGATTTTTGTTCTGAGGGATTCCCTCTCTTTCTTTCCCTGTTAACCAGTACAGTCTCCACTGATCTGTTCTGACTAATCAGCACTGAGCTCAGCTGGTCTCACCTGTCCTATCTCTGTTACCTAACCATATATCTGGGGATATATTATAAAATATTTCACAAAAACAATTTCCCAAATGCATTTTTTAAAGAGAAATTATATTTGTAAATAAAATAAAATTTTGGGCTGCACTTGTAGCTCAGTGGTAGAGTGCTTGCCTAGCATGTATGAGGCACTGGGTTCAATCCTCAACACCATATAAAAATAAATAAATAAAATAAAAGTATTGTGTCCATCTATAACTAAAATAAAATAAAATAAAATTTACATTCTGAAAATTTATTGACAAATTTCTGAAAGACTGAATGTCATTATAAAAAAGATTCCTTATAGGATTTTCAGTTCAACCTCAGGAAGATATTGTCTGAGTTTATCCTGTTGACTAATTAAATTTTGATAATTTGTGTTATTTTGAAAATTGGGTCAAGATGAGAAAAATCAAGAAATATTTTGATACATTGTTGGCCAGTGTACTTACTCAAGTGGGTGTGTCCTGATGTTTATGAGCAGGGACAAATTCAAGGCCCTCAGTTTGAAGAATATATGAAAATAGACTTATGTTACTAGAAGTGCCCATATATATTCAAGCCCCTCAGTAGCTGTAACACAATTTTTGGTTAAATTGATATTCTGTGTTTATTTTATTATGATTCTATTTTATTGTCCACTACTGAGCTGAGTGATTATATATTGATACACAGTGGTTCCTCCTTAACAGCGCTCAGAAAATATTAATTAGTCTTGAATTGAGAGAGTGAGATCACACATAATGAAAATGATTATTACAGTATATAGTTATAATTGTTCTTTCATTATTATTGTTGTTAATCTCTCTTTTGGTACTGGGGGTTTAACCCAGGGGTGTAGCCATATCGTCAGCCCATTTATTTATTTATTTAAATTTAGAGATAGGGTCTCTCCAAGTTGCTTTAAGGCCTAGCTAAGTTTGCTGAGGCTATCCTTCAACTTGCAGTCCTTTTGCTCCTGAGCCACTGGGATTATGTACCCAGTTTGTTGTTAATTTCTTACTGTGCCTAATTTATAAATTAAACTTTATCATAGGTATGTATGGATGTGTAGCAAAAAAATATAGTACATTATGTATAGCTGTAGTTTCAGGCCTCCACTGGGGGCCTTGAAACCTTTCCCCCATGGGTAAGTGGAAGTTCCTGTAGTTCTTTCCTTGTTTACATGCTATCTTGTCTTTTTTTTTTTATCTTTATTTTTGTTTATTTACTTTTATGTGGTGCTGAGGTTTGAACCCCGTGCCTCACATGTGCAAGGCAATTGCTCTGCCACTGAGCCACAACCCCAGTCCCTGTTATCTTGTCTTTTTGGGATGGATAGTTACTATTTTTGTCAGCACACTATTCACTATTAGTTCTTCCAAACAAACCAACAAAATTCCTTTGAATAATATTTTTTCTGGCAATCTGACATGTCAGATGTGCTGTTTCATAGTTTTCTCAGATCTGATCCGTCACTCCCATGTTTGGTCTGACTGGTTGATTTCAAGGTCTGTTATGGAGGGGTCACCCTGGAACTTCCCTGAGTCTCTTTTCTTGTTTGATCTTTTTTTTTTTTCCCTTCTGTGGTTCTGGGGATTGAATTCCTCATTTATGCTAAATAAGTGCTTTACCATATAGCTATATCTCTAGCCCCCTTGTTTGATGTTCTGTTTCCTCTGTCTTTTGATTTATGCCTTTAGATAGAGTGTATCCTTTAGTAGCTTTCCAAGCAATAATGAAAAGGAGTTAAATTTTTTGAGTTTTTGAATGATTGGTAATAACTGTTTTGTTTGTATGTTTTTAACAACTGTTTTCTGCCTTTTATTTACTAGACATTTGGCTGGGTTTGGAATTCTAGTTTGAAAGTAATTTTCCTTGATTTTGACTTTCTACTTTTACATCAGAAGCTTTTCTCAAATGTCTGGTGATCCATTGGTCGGTCATTTGTACTTGGGAGAGTTTTACTCACTCTGAAGAAATTTTGATAGTTTCAGAAAGAATGCATACTTCAGTGTAGTTCTTCAAAGTGAAAAAAAAACATTTTTTCTACAATCTCTTAATGCATGTATCACAAATAAATGAACACTTGAAAATGATTTCATTCATTAGGTCATTTTCCTATATTGAAGATGAAAATATAATCCTTTGCAAAGTTTAAAGTGGACATTATTTCCAATATTGTTACTGCAGGGCTTGCCTGTAGAACAGACAAAAAAAAATATTCTGGAATTTTCACCTCAATATTCTTTCCAAGTCACATTTCAGTAATATTCAGGGTGCAGTTTTATAAGCATATTTTTAGGTTGAAAATTCTTTAATCCTTTGTGATTAAATGGTGAAATTTTATTTAAAAAGATTTTTTAAGTCAAGTGATTTTATTTAATATTTTAAAAATGTTCTAATATTCTTCAGGTATTCTCTGATTTTATTCTTTACATTTAGATCTTTGATCCTTTTGAAATTTATTTGGTTAGGGAGAAAGGTACAGATTCAACTAGAGTTTTGTATTTAAAAAAATTTTTTTTGTAGTTGTAGATGGACTCAATACCTTTTTAAAATTTTTTATTTTTACTGAGGATGGAACCCAGTGCATCATACATGCCAGGCAAGGGCTCTACCACTGAGTTACAACCCCAGCCCAATTTTTATATGTTTTTCAGATTGCTAGCCAATAGACCTAATTTCACTTATTTTATTATTATTATTATGTTGTTGTTGTTGTTGTGGTGGTGGTGGTGGTGGTGCATGGTGCCAGGGACTGAGTCGAGGGCCTCACATATGCTAGGGAAGAGATATAGCACTGAGCTACATCCACAGCACCCTAATCTCTTTTATTGAACTGCTATCTTTATAATAACAAATTCCCACATCTATCTCTTATTTTGGAATTCACTGTTCTGGTCTAGTGTTTCTGTCTAGTCATGTGCAGGATCCACACTGTTTTAATTATTGTCCTCATTACTCTCCTTTTTTTCCATTTCCTTGGCTATTTTTAATCTTTATTTCCCATAAGAATTTGAACCAATATATTTTGTTCTAAAAAATAGTTTCATTCCTATTTTTATAAAAATAGAGATTGGATTAAATTTATAGGTTAACTTTAGATTAATGCGTATCTTCATGATTTTCAGTTTTTTCCTATCCCAAAATAGCATTTTCTTTTTAAGACCTGCTTTTTGTTCATAAGTCAATATATATATCGATGTATCTAGTGTGTGTATAATAACTTCTAATTATTGTTTTAATTATCATTATTTTCTTTCCTCATATGATAATGTCTAACTGGTTACAGTTTTTGTACTTGGGAGCTTGGATTTTTTTTTTTTTTTTTTTTGGTACCAGGGATTGAACCCAGGGTCTTTACCACTGAGCCATATTCCAATCCTTTTTTATTTTTTATTTTGAGATGGGGTATTGCTAAATTGCTTAGGCCTCACTAAGTTGCTGAGGCTGGCTCTGTACTTGTGATCCTCCTGCCTTACCTCCTGAGCTGCTGGGATTACAGGCATGCATGCCCTGCCACAAATGCCACACAAGGCAGGAGCTTTGATTTTTATGTTAATTTTGTACTCTGCCACTTTCTACAAATATCTTGTTTAAAATATTTTTTCTTGTAAAAGATGTTTTTTATCATAAAGCATACCATATACATAGAGACCTGCTTAAAATTTGTATGTTCAGTTTAATAAATAGTCTTATAAAATAAATGCCCTTGCATCTACCACCCTAGTCAAGGACAGAATACTGCCAGCAATCCAGAAATCCCTAATAATTATTTTCAATAGAATTGGTCATTAATACTTAAAACTCAGGGCTGGGGCTGTAGCTTAGTGGCAGAGCACTTGCCTAGCATGTGTGAGGCACTGGGTTTGATCCTCAGCACCACATACAAAACTAAATAAAATAAAGGTATGCTGTCCATCTACAACTATAAGAAAGAATTTCAAAAATACTTAAAACTCAGGAGATTTAACAAAAAGATCCACTTTCTCTTGAAAAATCAGAAAGCATGGCCACATTGGGGCCACATTCCCAAATGCCACAATTGCAAGGAGCCCTTTGGCCATGGCCCTTTTAGATGGAGTGTGCACTTTTTAGCTCAGCTTTAGGCCAAGTGTCAGTTGCCATTTTTCATCACACTGGAGTTACACTTTCCTTGGACATTTCTGAATTTCTGAAGTTTGCTTTAGAATATAAAACCAAAAGGAGCTGGTAGGAGGTTGGATGGTGAGGCTGAAGGAGAAGACTTGGTTCTGGTGTAGGCTAGTGCTGCTCTCCTTGGGGTGCTCCAAGTTTTTGGACTAGATGATTCTTCTACTTATGAATGCATTGAGTTTGAGGTGCCTCTGGGACAAACAGAAGAGATGTCTAGCAGACAGGAGCACATGCAAGTACAGAATTCAGCCATTTAGGAGTGATCAGCTTGTAGTTGTGGCTGAAGCCACGAGAGTGGATAATGCCACCCAGGGAGAGTTATTGGACATGAAGAACCTTGAGAAGTCCACAGTTAAAGAAAGCATCAGGGAAAGCATATTCTTTACTGTGATCCAGCACTTAGCTGAATGATTTCCAGGGACTCTGGAGAGAGGAGGGTGCTTCTACGCAGGCAAGAGCAGAGTGGGGAGAACTGTGTTCCACATGTCAGGGAAGAGAGTTGGAAGAAGGTGGGGAGTATTTCACTGGGATGTTAAGACCTACAGAGAGATGAGGAGAAGTGCTGAGAAGCATCCCCAAGGGAATCTTAGCTATAAGAATCCTTGGTGAGCTTGATGAGAGCAGTTTTAGAGTTGGGGTGGGTGGGGAGCCTCCTCTCTGGGGGTGAGAGTGAATGGGAAGAAAGGAAATAAAAGAGAATATTTTAGGAGGATTCTTTAAAGAAGGCAGGTTGTGAGGGGGAGGAAAATGTGTTGCTTGCAGGAGGATAGGAGTCAAGGGAGGGTTGCTTTTCTTTTATTTCTTTTTTAAGGCCACAGAAACTTGGCTGTATTTCAATCATGGGAAGAAACAAGTAGGTTGAAGGTAGAGGAGAGTTCGAGAAGATGGCAGGAAACATCGGTAGACCAGAATCCGGGAGGAGGGTTCAGCTTCTGTGGGAGGAGGGACTCTCCTGCTCTCCTGTCATAAATGGAAAGAGTCTAGCTGTGGAGACAGGTAAGTTTACAAATTTTATAGCAGGAAGTGGATGGAGGTTTTTTTTTTTTTTTTCTCCTGTGACTAGGAGGTGAGGCTTTCTGTTGGAGATGTGGGAGAACAGCTTTGAGAAAAGGGGAAAGGGCTTGCAAATAGTCCCTTGAGAGAGCAGGAGGCAGCCTGGGGAGCCTGGTGGGAGAGGGACCTTGAGAGGGCAGTGAGCTAGTCTTCATGGCCTGGCAGCTTTCTCCAGCATTACTCAGGGCTCGGTGTGAAGAACATTGGATTTCACCAGTATTGGGGTTTATGTTAGGTGGTTTAGACTAAGCAATGAGATGGAAGAGTGAAGTTTGGCAAGAGAATGGTTAAAATAAAGGGCAAAGGTTGGGGTGTAGCTCAGTAGAGAAAATGCTTGCTTAGCATATATGAGACCCTGGTTTCAATCATGAGCACCAACAAATAATTAGATAAATAACAAAATAAAAGACACCTGGGAGTTGTGGAGGAAGAAGTGAAGATAGGAGGGGTCTGAGAGCCAGTACCATGGCCTGGGGCCTGAAGGTCCCACTGAGGTCAGAGAACTGATGGGCTGAGGAAACTTGAAGAAAGTTCTGGAGTGGGAGGGAGGAGGATGCATCTGCACTGAGGTTGTGTGAATGGGTATCTTAGATGTGGAGGAACTGTGAACAAGTTCCAGGATGTGACAGGGTAGTGGCAGCTGGAGTAGGAAGGAGGAGAAATTCATCAGATGTGAGAAAATTCAGGCGCTTAGGATGAAGGTTGCATATGCAGCTTAAAATGTTCTGGTATGCCATTTAATAAGGAAAAATGAAGTAAAATTAATTTTAATTTTTAACCCAGTATTCCCAAAACATTACCATTCTAGTACATTAAAAAAATTATTAATGGAATGTTTCCTATTCTGTTTTCCTCAGAAAGTCCTCTCTCCTTTCCCTCCACTCCTTTTTCTCTACTTTCTGAGAGATTTCTGTCAATTTTATGTCTTTCAATTTTTTTTCTGTATTTGGGAGTGAATCCAAGGCTTTGCATATAGTAGGCAAGCACTGAGCTACATCCCAACCCTTTTTATTTAATTTGGAGTCAGGGTCTCACAAAATTGCTGAGGCTGGCCTTGAACTTTTGATTTTCCTGTCTCAGCCTCCCCAATGGTTAACAGGGATTACAGGTGTGTACCATCATGCCTGATTTTTCTTTTGATTTTTAAATGTTTCCACTATTATTTCTAACTTCTAAGAGTTTTTATAATGTTCCTTTTTTTAAAAAAATTATTTATTTATGTGGTGCTGAGAATTGAACCCAGTGCCTCACATAGTGTCTACTACTGAACCACAACCCCAACCCTTTTAGTGTTCCTTTTTGTAGCATCATATTCTTGTTTCATGGATCCTCTTCTCTGTCTCTTTATTTCTCTGAGGATGTTAGTGACAATCTTGTTGGCTTTTCTTATTTGAGTTGAGCAGTCCTCTTGTTCCCTTCTAGCTTCTGTTTGTTTGGGCTTCTACCATCAGTGCTAGGAAAGGCAGATTCTTATGTCTTGTGATCCTTGGTGTTGTGTGAAAAGGAATTGGAATCAATTGGAAGCTCTGGTGAGAGGCAGGTAGGGCTTGTCAATTGTGAATCTCACTGTGGAGTCATCTGGGTGGGCTGTTTTCAGGGTGACTCTCAAGGTCAACATCCTTAGATTTGTTCTTTTAGGCTGGTCAGAGGCCACAGAAAAGAATCTTCTAAACTGTTCCTGGGAGCATAGGTCCTGCTTCCAGATTGTGGGTTTCTGAGTGGGAAAGAAGGCTGGGTCTTAATGTTCAGTATATAACCCCCCCTGCTTTCAGTAAGTTACTCCCTCCTACAACTCAATCTGAGGCCCCCAAACCAAAGGCCCCCTGTTTGTCTCTGTACTGCTTTTGCCAGACAATAAACCTTCAGTGCCTTTCTTGGGTGAGGGAAGGGTACTTCTTTACTGTGCCAAATAGGGAAGAGACAGGGAGAAAACTGTTTCTTCAGCTTTCCACTGGTCTTCCTCTTTGAGTCCCAACTTCAACTGCTCTTCTAAGAAATTTCTTTGAAGCCACCATCCCCTGGCCCTTAGAAAGCCAGTTGACAGCTGGGTGCGGTGGCGCATGCCTGTAATCCCAGAGGCTCTGAAGGCTTAGTCAGGAGGATCACAAGTTCAAAGCCAGCCTCAGCAATGGCGAGTCACTAAGCAACTCAGTGAGACCCTGTCTCTAAATAAAATATAAAACAGGGCTGGGGATGTGGCTCAGTGGTTGAGTGTCCCTGAATTCAATCCCCAGTATCCCTGCCCTTTCAAAAAAGAAAGCCCCATCCCTGGGGCTTGTCCCCACCCCTGGCTTGTGATTCCCCCTCGCTCCTTAGTCATCAGCTTTTCAATTTCCAGAGTTCCTTAATTGTCATCTCCTCACACCTGTGGGCTATGCCTTTGACACCTGGAAATCCACTTTACTGTTGTTCTAATATTTTTGGGAAAGAGCAAATGTAACTGTGTCTGGTCAGTCTTTGTCACTTGGAAGTTCCACTTCATCTCCTAAACTCTGTTCTTTTGTGCTTCCCAATCCCAAGCCCTTTGTTCCACTGTTGGTTCCAGTTTGTCCCCTTGAGCAGTTCCCCTCAACTGCTTTGCTTTTTTTTTTTTTTCCTCTCAGGACCCTTCTGATTCTCTTTTTGGAGATTGACTACTGGGAGCGGCTGCTGTTTGAGATACCCCATTACGTGGTGAACGTAGCTGAACGAGCGGAGGACCTGCGCATTCTGCGGGAGAATCTGCTACTTGTTGCCCGAGACTACAACAGGTAGGGCTCCAGGCCTCACTGCAGCCCTTCTAGATGTTATTGCATTCCTCCTCTTTGTCTTCTCTGCCCCACGATGTTGTCCATTTCCTACAGTTTGTCTTTTACATTTTGTCCATCACATACACAGAAGTTTCCCTATGCTTTCTCATAATGATTCCTGTCCTTTGTAGTTGTGTCTTCCAGCTGTAGAGAAGAGAGCAAAAACAACCAGATTCCTTCCTACCTCACAGGGCATTTCTCTAAGAATGAAACTGGGCCACACTGGGGTCATGGAGACAGAATGACAGCAGAATCATTGAACCAGGGCCATGCTGCTCCCATCTCACCCCTATCCCCTTGGTCTCTGAACCCCTGTTACCCATCTCTGGAGTGAGGCTTTGTCCTGGGTTAAGTACTATCTTAGTAAGTTCAGGTTGCTGTAACAAAATACCATAGACTGGGTGACTTATGAACAACAGAAATTCATTGTTCAGAGTTCTGAAGGCTGGGAAGTTCAAGGTGAAGTTTCAGGTAGATTCAGTGTCTGATAAAGGCCCATTTCCTGGTTCATAGATGATTACCTTCTCACTGTGTCCCCATGTGAGATGGAAGCTTTCTCAGGCCTTCTCTATTTATCCTCATGACCCAGTCACCTTCCAAAGGCCCCGCTGCCTAATACAGTCACCTTGGGAGTGAGGATTTCAACATATGAATTTGGGGAAATCAATCATTCAGACCACAGACGGTATCTTTCTCAGTCTAGTGAAAGTCTTAGGGGATGGAACAAAGCATCTGAGTGTCTAGAACTGCCGTATTCAGTATGGTAGCTTCTACCTGTATGTCGTTATTTCCATTTAAGATAATTAATTAAAATAAAAAGTAATGAGTGATGTGGGTCAGTGGTAAAGAGCACCCACCTAGCATGAATGAGGACCTGGTTCAATGTTCAGCATCATAAGTAAGTAAATAAATAAAAATTTCAGGTACCTATAGCACAGGCCACATTTCAAGGGCTCCATAGTTCTCATTTCCCAGGATTTCCCCTGTTTCCCCTGTGACTAGTGGATACAGTATCAAACAGCACATATTGTAGAACATTTCCATCACCACAGAAAGTTTGTTTGGAAAACACTAGTCTAGAATTGAACTTTCAGATCTTTCCAGGTGTGGAGGAGAGGTCTTCAGAACTTGTCCCCACCAGCTACTAGTCCTTTCTTATATGCAGGATTATAGCCATGCTGTCTGAAGATGAGCAGGCCCTGTTCAAAGAGCGTATTCGATTCCTGGATAAGAAGATTCACCCTGGACTCAAGAAGCTGCATTGGGCCTTAAAGGGGGCCAGTGCTTTCTTCATCACGGACTGCCGCATACATGCCAGCAAGGTAAGCCATAACTGGGAGACCCTAAAGGGCTGCAAGATTGAGGGAGAGGCTGGTGCATGGCAGCCCCATACCTGAGTCTTGGGTAATGGTGGAGAGACCTGAGAGTAGTGTAAAAGAAATTAAGTGTGCTTAGGAAAGCACTGTCGTGTGTCAGCAACTCTAGGTGGAGGACAGATGAGAGGGTAGAATCAGGTCCAGAGGGTCTCTTTCCCAACTGAAACTCCCCAACAGGAGGTGTGTCCAAGTATGCATGGTGCTGGGGCAGTTCAGTGGGAGATATATTAGTTCCTAGAAAGTGGCCATCTATAGACCATGGGTGGGGTCTGACTCCAGGTGCAGATGATTGTGAATGACTTCAAGGCTTCCACTCTGACCATTGGCTGGAGGGCCCAAGAGATGTCAGAGACACTGTTGGTTCGAATTAGTGGCAAACGAGTATACAGGGACCTGGAATTTGAGGAGGACCAAAAAGAACATCGGGCAGCTATACAGCAGAAATTGATGAGCCTACACGAGGATGTGGTGGCCATCATGACCAACTCCTATGAAGTCTTCAAGAATGATGGCCCTGAGGTAGGCTCCTGTGGCTAGGGCTTTGTGGTTTAAAAGGCCACAGTCTTCAAGTCCCATTGGACCATTCTCTTGTCCTCACCATCCTCCATTTTTTTTAAACAGTGTGTGTTTCTTAAACATCCTACTGTAGTCCTGCATTCAGTCCGCTTTCAATCTTCCTGTCAAACTCAGCATCTTGCCTTTTTATTTAAGCACCTGTTCCTTTCCCTATTGGCTGGTTCTCATTTCCCAGGATTTCCCCATTTCCCCTGAGGGCTTCTTTTGCTCTTGGCTCTTTTCTCACCAGATTCAGCAGCAGTGGATGCTGTACACCATCCGGCTGGACCACATGATGGAGGATGCTCTGCGCCTGAATGTGAAGTGGTCGCTGCTGGAACTATCCAAGGCCATCAATGGGGATGGGAAGTCCACTCCAAACCCAGTTTTCCGAGTCCTTGTCATTTTGCAGAATGATGTGCAGGGAGGTATAGCAAAGGTAGGGACCAGTGTGTCAACATCCCAAAGCTATCACACCTTATTTACCAATTTTCCTCGATTCCTAAACTTGGTCCTTGACCTTGATTTTCAGCTGTGGCCACTGGATCTGGTTCTGAAGCGTTCAGCCTTACCAGTCTTTTTTAAAATTCCATATTTTTTTATTGGTGCATTATAATTATATGGGGAGATTTGTTGTTACATATTTGTACATGCAAACAATGTAACAATATAATTTCCCAGTATTACTCCCCAGTATTTCCCCTTTCTCCTCCTTACCTCCCCCGGTCACTTTCCTCTACTCTATTGATCTCCTTTCAATTTTCATGAAATTCCCCCCACTCAACTTTCTTTTCCTTTTTCCTCTCTAGCGTCTACATATAAGAGAAAACATGAACCTTGACTTTCTGAGTTTGATTTATTTTACTTAACATAATGTTCTCATGTTCCATTCATTTTCCTGCAAATGGCATAATTTCATTCTTCTGTATGAATGAATAAAACTCTCTGTGTGTGTGTGTATACACATATATATATATATATACACATACATATATATGTGTTTCACATTTTCTTTATGCATGCCTCACTAATCTTGAGGCTTGTCTCCTCCATGGGCTGTGCTAAGGTCCTCTCTGTTGTGCTCCTCACAGGTGGAATTCTCACCCACTCTGCAGACTTTGGCAGGTGTGGTCAATGACATTGGCAGTCACCTCTTTTCTACCATCTCTGTCTTCCGCCACCTTCCCGAAATCCTCTCCAAGCGCAAATTTCACCGGGATCCCATCCATATAATCGTGGGTGAGAGAGCACTAGGGGGAGTGTCAGGGGTGGAACTATCAGAGGCTTAGGCCTCGGTGGAGCTAGAAGGAGAGACCAGGGATGTTTGCAGACATATTGGGCCAGTCATCTCCATGAAATATCCAGTCAGGGGACCAGATTAGGGAAGGGAGCAGGGGTGGGATGGTGGAGAGATTAGGTGACTGATGCTCGTGATATTTGGGAATTGGGTGGGAAATGAGCAGAGACAAGTTTGAGACTGTAGCTTGCTTGAAGAGGCCCCACAGGAGAGATCTCTGATCTTGTGGAGGAGACACTAACAATCATACTTTCACTTTCTTCCTCCTCCATTGTTTTATAATTGTCATGTTTGAGCAGTACTTCTTTCAGGAACTGGTGTTATAGAGGAAGGTTGAGGGCAGTACCCAGGGGCTAGGCTGGAACTTGGGCTGGGGTGGATATCAACGAGAAGTATCTTTCTGGATCCTTTCAAGAGCGAGATGAGGACATAAAGAAGATCCAAGCCCAGATTAGCAGTGGCATGACTAACAATGCTAGTCTGCTGCAGAACTACCTCAAGACCTGGGATATGTATCGGGAAATCTGGGAAATCAACAAGGACTCCTTTATTCGTCGTTACCAGCGCCTTAACCCCCCTGTCTCTTCTTTTGATGCTGACATTGCTCGGTGAGTGAATAAGGTGGAACATAAGAGGATTCTTTACCTCTGGATTAACTGGAGAAGGAGGAAAGAACCCAGAAACTAGGGAAAGGGTCTGAAGAGGGCAGATGCAGGCACTGTATGTCTATAGATATTAGATATTATGCTACCTACCTTAGAACATTGTAAGATCATCAAATATATGTGAGAACACCTTGTGAACTCTAAGGAACTGTGCAAATGGACTAGTTGTGGTTATGCAAGCTTCAGTGTGATGCACACTATGACTAAGGTGTACAAGGTGCCAGGACAGGTCAATGGAAGTTGTGATATCAGCTTTCTGTTACTGTAACAAATACCTGAGGCAATAGACTTATAAAGAGAAAAGGTTTGTTTCAACGACAGTTTTGGAGGTTTTAGTGCATGACCAGTTGACTCCATTGCTTTGGGGTCTATGGTCTCTGATGGCAGGATGCAAAGCAGTAAATCCACAAGGGTGTGTACCCAGGGACCAGTAAGCTTCCTGCTGTGCCCACCTCTTAAGGTATCCACCACTCTCAATATTGCAAGCTGAGGTCTAAGTTTGTAATACATGGACCTTTGGAAGGACATTTAAAATTCCATATTACAGCAGAAAGAAAAAAATTTCAACTGGGGGCATCAGGAAAGGCTTTATGGAGTAACTTTGAGGCTGCTCTTTATAGGGTAGGTAGGATTTCAGCATGCACAGAGGGGAGGGCATTGTTTGTAGAGGAAATAGCACAAGCAGAGGTAAAGTTGAGCTCCAAAAGCATGTTCCTCACATAGTGAGAAATCTAAAGCATGGGAAGTATGTGAAGGGACTTATATCCAGAAGCCAGTCCTCTAAACAACCTCATGAGATATGTTCCATTATCACTGCCATGTTACAGAAGAGGAAACGAAGATTCAGGACAGTTAAAAAACAACAAAACAACAACAACAACAAATACTTGGGCTAGGCACAATGGCAGGACCCTGTAGTCCCAGTTATTTAGGAGGCTGAGGCAGGAGGATCACTTGAGCCCAGGAGTTCAAAGCCAGCCTGTGCAACATAGTGAGACCCTGCCTGAGGTCATAAACTAGAAAGCAGCAAAACATGAGCTCAATCCAGACCCATGCCACTCTAAGACCTTGGATGTCAGAGGAAGGAGTTTGACCACTATTTCGTCTCCAGTGGTTGGGCTTTGTTTTATTTTTTGCAGTGCTGAGGATCAAACCCAGTCCTTGTGCATGTTAGGCAAGGGCTCTACCACTCAGCTGCATCTCCAGTCCCTTGTAGTGGGTGATTGGGAAATTGACACAGTCACAGTTGTCTTCTGGGGATGGGTGGCCCAGGAGACACCTGGAAGTAAGAGAACCCTCTAGAGATGGAAGGAAATAAGAACTTGAACCAGTATTGGGACAAGGGGCACATCTGGGAAGAAAGAAAACATGCTAGTGCAAATCTGGGGCTCTTACAGCTACACAGAAGTGGCCAACAATGTGCAGAAGGAGGAAACGGTCCTCAACATCCAGTTCGTGCTCCTGGACTGTTCACACCTCAAGTTCTCGCTGGTGCAGCATTGCAATGAGTGGCAGAATAAGTTCACAACTCTGCTCAAGGAGATGGCAGCGGGGCGCCTGCTGGAGCTGCATACTTACCTGAAGGAGAATGCAGAGAAGTAGGGCGGGCTCCCACAGGTGTGAAGGTGGGGGCGGGGGAGGTCCTACGCTTTCTGCCTACGGTGCTTCCTTTGCTGGCCTTTAGAATCAGCCGCCCTCCCCAGACACTAGAGGAACTAGGGGTCAGTCTGCAGCTCATGGATACACTGCAACACGATTTGCCCAACGTGGAGAGCCAGATCCCTCCCATCCACGAGCAATTTACCATTCTGGAAAAGTACGAGGTGCCGGTTCCAGATGATGTAAGTTCCAGCAGTTCTTTGGTGCACCCAAGTTAGACCCATACCTGTGGCAGCAGTTTGTGGGGGACTGTGGTGCTGTCAGGGGGCAGAGCAGAGGAAAAAGAGGAGGAAGAGGCTCAAGATTCAACCCCTGAACAAAGCTAATTCAAATGGTATTTCTGTTCAGTGTATAGGTTTCTTTGAGGCCCAGCAACTCCCTGCTTGATTTCTTGGGTCCTCATTGCCCCTGTGAAACTCATCCATGAGCTGCATGTAGGGAAATGAGCCTGTAATCCTAGCTACTCAGACTGAGTTGGGAGGATCCTTTGAGCCCAGGAGTTCAAGGCCAGCGTGGGCAACACAGTGAGACCCCATCCTCCCCAAAAAGCTTGTCTATGAACTCTAATCTAGAGAATCAAAAAAGAGACCTTAAAAACATTAGCGAAGGACTGGGGTGGATCTCAATGGTAGAGCAGCGCTTGCCTAGCAGCACAAGGCCCTGGGTTTCATTCTAGCAACAACAAAGCATTTGTGAGAAGGACAGTCGTCCTGTTCATGGCTCTTCCTCCTCTCTCTGATGTACCCAGGTGCTGGAGATGCTGGACAGTCTGAATGGGGAGTGGGTCGCTTTCCAACAAACTTTGATGGAAAGTGAACAAATGCTCAAGAAACACAAGGAAAAATTCAAGACAGGCCTTATTCACTCTGCTGATGATTTCAAGAAGAAAGCACACAACCTTCTGGAAGATTTCAGCTTCAAAGGTACTCTTGCGCCACCTCTCCGCCTTCTTCTTCTTCTTTTCATAATAACTATTTGTTTATGTGATGGTGCTAAAAATCGAACCCAGTGCCTCACAAGTGCTAGGCAAGCACTCTACCCCTGAGCCCCAGCCCCAGCCCTCTTCCCTTCTTTAGCTTCTGTCCTGGGAAGGAGAGAACAGAATGGGAGGAGGAAAGAGTCCTCAGCAGGGAAGAGGATGAGCGCAGCTATTGTCACTGGTTTTGGGGTGAAGGCTGCAGCCAGGCTCATATCTCCAGTGTTCTTACCTTACCTGCCCATATTCCATCTATTTCTGATTCTCCAGCCACACTTATCATTTTCTCAGTGCTGCCTGTATTCCCTCTTACTCTCCATCCTTTCCCTCTCTCATGTAAGAAGTGAGACTTGCCTACAAAGAGATAGGAGAACCATAGCCATCCTTTCAGGCTACCAGGGAATTGAGCAGGAAACTGAGCTGCCCCTGAAACTCCCCAGGCCCCTTCACCAGCAGCGTGGGCTACGTGGTGGCCCTGGAACAGATCGCACAGCTGCGGGCCATGTTGATGGCCATGCGTGAAGAAGAAAACACTCTCCGCTCCAACCTGGGCATCTTCAAGATCGAGCAACCGGCCTCCAAGGACCTTCAGAACCTGGAGAAGGTGTCCTGCTGAGATAGGCCCCTGAGGGAACCAGGGATGAGGAACAAGGGTCAGGAGAACGGTACCCCAGGGTCTTGAAAACATAGCTGGACTGGGGAGATGAGCTCACATGTAGTTTTTTAAGAATGTACTGGCATTCTCATAACATGATTAGCCATTTTAAAATGAGCAATCATGTGGCATTCACAGCCATTGCTTCTGTCTAGATCCAAGACATTTTATTACCCCAAAAGGAGATTACGAATGCCTTAGCAGTCACTCCCATCCCCTCTCTCCTCCATCCCTGTCAATTACTGATTTATTTTCCATGTATATAGATCTGCCCATTCTAGACATTTCACACAAACAGAACCACATGTGGCCTTTTGCCTCTGGACTTCTTTCACTTGACATAGTATCTTTCAATTTTCATCCATGTTGTAGCATGCATCAGTACTCCATTCCTTTTTATGGCTTAGTAATATTCCATTTTTTTTTATTCACCCCATTTTGTTCATCCATTCTCCAGTTGTGGGTGTTTGGGTTATTTCAGCCTTTCAGCTGTAGTGAATAATGTTGCTACGAACATGGGTATACTTATATTTGCTTGAACACCTGTTTCTAATTCTCATGGGTGTAAGCCCAGCAATAGAATTGCTGGATCATGTGGTGACTCTGTTGAAGTGTTTGAGGCACTGCCAAAGCTATTTTCCATAGCAGCTGCACCATTTTATATCCCCACTAGCACTGTACTAGGATTCCTATTTTTTCTCTGTGTCCTTGCCAACGCTTATTTTTCTTTTAATTTTTTTTTTTTTTTTTGGTTCTAGCCATCCTAGTGGGTGTGAAGTGGTATCTCTCACTGAGGTTTTTAATTTGCATTTCCCTAGTGACTAATGATGTTGAGGATCTTTTTATGTGCTTATCATTTGAAGAGCCCTTAAGGCAAGCGAAGTGAACTGGGGAGGCAGTGCTATACCCTGGAGGGACAAGCTCTGGAGAAATGAGAGGAGCAAATGAGCAACTGTCAGGGAGGAACAAGACTGGGGCCACTTCACCTGATGACTTGCTGCCTGCCATGCAGGAGCTCGATGCGCTGCAGCAAGTGTGGGAGATCACCCGGGACTGGGAGGAGAACTGGAGTCAGTGGAAGACCGGCCGGTTCCTGACCCTGCAAACGGAGGCCATGGAGTCTATGGCCCACGGTCTGTTCCGTCGCCTCACAAGACTAGCCAAAGAGTATAAGGTGTGTGGAGACAGGACAGGGACACGCAGATGGGCCATCTGAGGAAGGGGGACTGGTCTGCAAAAGGCCTTTTGGGTCTTCTAATTCTTCCCACTTCTGCTCAGGACAAAAACTGGGAAATTATTGAAACCACTCGCTCCAAAATAGAGCAGTTCAAGAGGACCATGCCTCTCATCTCAGACCTGCGGAACCCTGCCCTCAGAGACAGGTGAGGCTGCCCCTCGGCTTCCAGGGCAACTACTCTGCTCGCCTGGCCTGGGCTACCTCCTGCTCCTTTCAGTCCTCCCCGCCACAGCATCCACAGCTTGAACATTCCCTCTGTCCTCTTGGGTGCATCTGTTTTGTTTGTTTTAAATGCTTTTATTTTTCAGGGCTGGGGCTGGGGCTCAGTGATAGAGCACTTGCCCAGGACAGGCGAGGCCCTGGGTTCCATCCTCAGAACCACATAAAAATAAATAAGTAAAATAAAGGTATTGTGTCCAACTACAAATAAAAAAATAAATTTAAATGTTTTTCTTTTTCATTTTTTATATATTTATCTTTTTCAAGGTGCTGGGGATGAATACAGGGCCTCACACACGCTCAGCAAACACTCTGCCCCTGAGCTACACCTCCAACCCCCCCCAATTTATTTATTTATTTACATTTTTAGTTTTTGATGGACCTTTATTTTATTCATTTATTTATATACACTGCTAAGAATCGAACCTAGTGGCTCACATGCTAGGCAAGCACTCTACCACTGAGTCACAACCCAGCCCCCAAATTTACTTTTTTTTTTTTTAAGAGAGAGAGAGAGAGAGAGAGAGAGAATTTTAATATTTATTTTTTTTAGTTTTCGGCGGACACAACATCTTTATATGTGGTGCTGAGGATCGAACCCGGGCCGCACGCACGCCAGACGAGCGCGCTACCGCTTGAGCCACATCCCCAGCCCCCAAATTTACTTTTTAATTGACAAAAATTACATTATATTTATAACGTACAACTTGCCTTTTTTAAAATATGTATATATTGTGAAATAGTTAACTTGAGCTAATTAACATATGGATTACCTCAGTACTTATTTTTTGTGTACGTGGTGAGAACGTTTAAAATCTATTCAGTGATTTTTCAAGCATACAATACATTGTTATCAATTATTTTCACCATGTTGTATAATAGATCTCTCAAACTGTTGCTCCTATCTAACTGAAATTTTGTACAGGACCAACATCACCCTTCCCTCCTCCCACCCCCAGCCCCTGGGAACCACCATTCTACTCTGCTTCTGTGATCTGACTTCTTTAGATTGAACATATAAATGAGATCATCTAATATTTTCCTTCCTGTGCTGCCTCATTTCACTTCACATAAAGTCCTCCCGGTTCATCCATGGTGCCACAAATGGCAGAATTTCCTTTTTGTTAAAGGTGGAATAATATTCTGCCACATTTTCTTTATCTGTTTGATGGACACTTATGTTGATTTCACCCATTTTGGAGAAATAATTTTAATTCTTTTGCATTGCCTCCAGTGTAATGTTTTTGGCAACGTTTCACCTATGTGATGAGACTGCCCAAAGCATTATAACCTAACCCCTTTATTTTCTTAAGTTATTTAACTCTCTAAGCCTCAGTTTCTCTGCTTTCAAAGTGGAATAGTAATACTTTCTAATTTATGGAGTAGCTGTAAGTATTAAATGTGCTGTTTTACATAAAGCACTTGTCTCAGCACATGATCCGTGTAAACCTGCAATGATTTATTGAGCTTTCCGTCTTAACTCCCTCTCCAGAGAATCAACTCCTGGAGGGTGGCATCAATCTTTGTATTCCTCAGGGTGTCTAAGATTGCACCTTAGAGCCTATCTAGTAAAATCTGTTGAATCATGAATTAATAAATACCCAGAATCATAATGTCCCAGTGGGTAGAAGCACAGGGAGTGATTTTCTTTTATTCGTGTGTGTGTGTGCGCGCGCGTCTGTGTGTGTTTGTGTGCGCTTGCATGTGTTCTGGGGATGGAACTCAGGGCCACAAGCATACTAGGTAAGTGTTCTATCACTTGAGCCCCAGGGATGATGTTGACCCTTTCAGGAGGCCTCGTGTCTGGCCTCTCAGTCAGACTTCCTGTTTTGGGCTGCAGGCACTGGGACCAGATCAGGGATGAGATCCAACGGGAGTTTGATCAGGAATCTGAAAGTTTCACCTTGGAGCAGATTGTGGCACTTGGGATGGATCAGCATGTGGAGAAAATTGCGGAAATCTCTGCCTCAGCAACCAAAGAGCTGGCCATAGAAGTGGTATGACTCAATCCTCTCCCATCCTCGCTCCCACAGGCTTTCAACTGTTTCTAATCTGAGGGCCCCTTTCAGCTAGTCTTCCCCTTGGGGACTATATAGTGATTGTTCTTTCTGTCCCTCAACTTCTCTGCACAGGCCTTACAAAACATTGCTAAGACCTGGGACACGACACAGCTAGATATAATTCCCTACAAGGATAAGGGCCATCACCGCCTCAGGTAGAGAGGGACCCAGGGCTACAGGAGAGGGGAGGGCCATGTGATCTGGGCTGTGGAGTGGGGACCCAGTTTTGGCAGATGGGCATGGACTGTGACTTTGACCCCTTGTGGCCCAGAGGTACAGAAGAAGTATTCCAGGCACTGGAAGATAACCAGGTAGCTCTGTCGACCATGAAGGCATCACGTTTTGTGAAGTCCTTTGAGAAGGATGTGGACCACTGGGAACGTTGCCTCTCCCTCATTTTGGAGGTTATTGAGATGGTGCTCACAGTGCAGCGTCAGTGGATGTACCTGGAGGTCAGGACACGGTGCCTGAGCTCTTCCTACTTCCTACTTCTACACCTTTGTGTGCTTAGGACCTAGACATCTGTCTTGTTGTCAGCTTCATTTTTCTGTCTCTCAAGTTCATACCTTATCTAGGATCCAGCAGTCCAATCCTTGGTTCTTAACCCTCACCTTAGATTCCCTTCCTGGCAGGCCTTAATTCTTCCCAGAGTTTTATTTCATTTTCCTTCTTGGACCTAGCCACCTGACTTTCCAATCCCAACTTCCCTTCTAGAACTTGAACATATCGCCCATTGGTTCCTAAAGCTCTGTGTCTTCTATTCATTTATCATCCCTGGTCTGGGAGCAGGGAGCAGAGGAAAGTATCTGAGATACAGTTTCTCACCCCAATTCCATGGCCCCTCAGAATATCTTCCTAGGAGAGGACATCCGCAAGCAGCTGCCCAATGAATCAGCCTTATTTGACCAGGTCAACAACAACTGGAAATCCATCATGGACCGAATGAACAAGGACAATAATGCTCTTCGGAGCACCCATCACCCAGGTCAGAGCTCCATGGCCTCTTGCTTAGACATAGCTTCAGTTGGGTCTATGTATATGGCCACGTTTTATTTATTGAAAGACTGATTTTATACCTGACCATTATAACATTTCCTGTCACCATTGCCTCTTCTAAGCATTGAATAAGAATAATTTAGCAAATCAAATGCAATAAGTATGGGAATGGAATCCAACACAGAGGTTAAGAGCACGGGGTATGGGGTTTGGAATCAGACAGCTATGCATTCAAATCTGAAATGTAGTCTTGGGCAGCTTGTGTCCTCTATACTACAGTTTCCTCATCTGTTCTAGGAGGTTAGGATAGCAGTCTCACCAGGTTTTTGTAAGGATTATAAAGGAGTATGTAACAGTCCCAGTGTAGTTTTTGGCACAAAGGTAGTGTGTGATTAACAGCATCATATCTCAGTGGCCCTGAAGGAGAACCATTCTTCTTCTCTAGCTGATTCATTCAGTGAGTACACTTTAGTAAGGTGTTGTAGGGAAATGAGATAACACAAGTGAAGCACTTCTAGCCTTAAATGGCACCTAGAAAACCCTTGGTTATTTTAAACTATTGTTATTATTACATTGGCTTTAATGAGCTTATCAAATTAACTAGTCTTTATTGTAGATGCTTTGACAGACATGGGGTTGGGGTAGGGACTGGGGAAGAAGGATCAGGGGTATACATGTTGAGGCCTAGATGACTGGGGTGAATTAGGTAAAGAATCAAGGAGTCAGGGTTGGCAATGAGCACCTAGAATGACAGATACCCTGAGAAGAACATTTCCAGAGGGGGTGTGGAGGATTTCTTTATTTTGCCTAGGACTAGTCTAATGATTCTTCATTTTCCTGAGCAACTTGAGTGTACACATCCAAAAAAATAACTTTAATTATCCTAATAAAATGTAAGTCAACAAATGCAAAGTGAGTGACAACAACTGACAATATTTGAGATAATTAAAAAGATTATATTTTGGAACAATTTATAAGCAAAGCTCTAAGAACAACAATCCTCCTGTTGAATGCACAGAACAAATCCATCTGGTCTGAGACTACTGAGTGGCCCCATGGTCTTCAGGGTTATTCAGGTGGTCTCTCAAGGCTCCAAAAGCCTGGAGACACTGTTTGAAATCACAGCATCTTGAAAAGACTAGAAACTGGGAAGACAGGGGAAAACCAAGAACTAAGGGATAGCAAAATAGGCTGGGAGAAAAGTGAAGACAACCAGGAACCTACAAATAATACATTTTATTAATATCTTGAATTGTCCTTTGAGATGGATCTTATTGCTATTTTACAGACAAATAGGTCAAAACTTAACAAGGTTAATAACAAGCTAGTAGATGTAAAAACTGCCATTAGAGTGGCAGTCTTCTGTCTCCCAGTATAGTACCCTTTTTACTATGTCATGAGGGACACCGGCAACCCCGTTGGTTACAGACCTCTTTCATTGTGTGCAAGTGATAGGTTTTTAAATTGGTTGATTTAACTTGTTGGATTATGTAAATGGAGAATAATCTCTAATTTTCAGAAGCTGCTGGGTTGACTTGTGGAGCCCCAAGTTCTTAGGTAGTTAGGATAGTTGTTCCAAGACTGATGGGACAGTGAAATTGTGAAATCACATATGATGTATAACGAATGTATAATAGCGCGTAATGAATACTTAATGAGTTAATGATGAGCATGGGCTAAACATGACAGAGGGATTGGGGATATTTCTCTGCTTTCAAAAACCCTTATGGCAATCTATAACCCAAAATTCCATATCTGGCAAAGTAAATAGAGATGGGCACTCCAGATCTACTCAGGACAATGGTAAAAAGACCACCAAATGTCATTCACTGCTCTTCTTCCCAGGGCTCCTGGACAAATTGATAGAAATGAATACAATCTTGGAGGACATTCAGAAGTCTCTGGATATGTATTTAGAGACCAAGCGCCATATTTTTCCCCGCTTCTACTTCTTATCCAATGATGACCTACTGGAGATTCTGGGCCAGTCTCGCAACCCAGAGGCGGTGCAACCACATCTCAAAAAATGCTTTGACAATATCAAATTGCTGAAAATCCAGAAGGTCAGTAGAGGTGGCCATGATGGGATGGAGGGCAGGGAAGGGATGGTGATGTCAAGGTGTCCAAGGTTTTGGAGGGGACCATGCCCTCCCAACAGGAGTGATGTTAATGATTCTAGATTGTCACAGTGCCGAACTTTTTAGAATTGGTAATATTGACAGGAGGAGTGAGAAGAAGAAATTACCCTCAAAAGGCCCAAATACTTCTAGGCAGATATCAAACTTGGGCAGGCCAGTCTATTAAGAACTTCTCTTTTCTACAGATTGGGGGGTCCGGCGGCAAATGGGAAGCTGTGGGAATGTTCTCAGGTGATGGCGAATATGTTGATTTCCTCCACTCAGTACTCTTAGATGGTCCTGTGGAGGTGAGTGGTGATGAGGGTCTAAGAACCAAGTTGATTCTTTTTCCTGTTAGAAAGTCTGCTTGGTTCTACAAGGTGAGAACATCTCCATGAAGAGATGAATGCTAGTTGCTTTTTCAGTGACCTGTTCCCCTCCCACCCACCATTTCTGTCAACCATAACCTCTGCCTTGAACTTAAATTTCCTCTTGAAAATCAGATACTCTGCACCCCTGGCCTCCATTTCTCTTGGTGACCCAAGCCAGATGTTGTCCAGGTCTTGCTTTCCTCCTAGTTCCTAAGCCCTGGAGTGCTTTTTCCCAAGTACCTTCCCTTTGGGGAGTCTTGCCTCTGACCCTGAAGCCACACCATCCTGTTCTTCCACCTCTCTCCAGTCTTGGCTTGGTGATGTGGAACGGACCATGAGGGTGACCCTGCGGGATCTTCTCCGGAGCTGCCGCATGGCCCTCAGGAAGTTCCTCAATAAAAGGGACAAATGGGTGAAGGAATGGGCTGGACAGGTAAGCTGTTTTCAACAAAAATGGGGAACAAGAAGATGGAGGTCACAAGCAAGTGGATAAACAGATTCTAGAGATGCGCAAAACAAAGAAAGGTTTCTTGCCCCACTTTGTGGGCTGTGGGTGTGTATCCTACATGCTGGACCTATAGCTCCTGACCTGAGGCACATACATGCCCCATCCTTTAGAGCAGAATAGGCACAATGAGAACCTGGTTCAGGAAGCTTCTACTCCCCAAAAAGGCTGGAACTCAGGAGCTGTGCTGTGTGGGTGACCAAGAGCAGGGCCTTAGAATTGGCTTCTGCACCTGCTCAGATGGTGATCACCGCCAGTCAGATCCAGTGGACAGCAGATGTCACCAAGTGCCTGTTGACAGCTAAGGATCGGGGAGATAAGAAAATCCTCAAGGTCATGAAGAAGAAACAGGTAGGAAGCTCTTCAAGTATGGGATAGGCCTGGAGTAGGAATTGCTGGGAGGGAGGTGATTAGCTAGAGAGAAAATTAGAAAAAAAAAGAAGGAGGAGGAGGAGGAAGGGGAGGAGGAGGAGGAGGAGAAGCAGCTGGTGCAAAAGGGCTAGAATGAGGGTACTTTGTGACAGAATTCCAGTGAGGAGAGTTTGGTGTGGAGCAGAATTTGATTTTCCCATGTGGCTGTTAGGTGTGGATGGGATCAGCTTTGGGGTTGAAGTGTTAAATTGGGATAAGGTGCAATTTGGCTTGGGAGCCTTGCTGTGTCTGTTCTGCCCTGCTGCCTCATTCTACAGGTGTCAATACTAAATAAATATTCAGAAGCCATCAGGGGGAACTTGACCAAGATCATGCGGCTTAAAATTGTGGCTCTGGTGACGATAGAAGTTCATGCCCGGGATGTATTAGAGAAGCTTTATAAAAGTGGCCTCATGGATGTCAATGCCTTTGACTGGCTCAGCCAACTTCGATTCTACTGGGAGAAGGTATCCTACTCTCTTACCCTAAAACTGATCTTATTCCCAGAATTAAAATCATGTTTCCTAAATGCAATAACAATCTAACCCAACCCTTAGCCCTCTCATAATACCCTACTCCAGTTCTTAATAGTGTTTCACCTCTTAATTCAGGAGGGGTAAAAAATTGTTCTAGGCAGTGCTCACAACAGGCATTGCTTGATTGGGACTTAGCTGCTGCCATGGATCAGGGTGGACATGCAATCTGAAGCCCATTTTCCATGTTGATAATAAACCATTTCCTCCTACACTGGGCATGGTGGCGCACACCTGTAATCCCAGCAAATTGGGAGGCTGAGGCAAGAATTCAAAGCCAGCTTCAGCCACTTAGCAAGGCCTTGAGCAACTTAGTATGACCCTGTCTCAAATTAAAAACAAAAACAAAAACAAAACAAAAAAACATAAAAAGGGCTGGGAATGTGGCTCAGTTCTTAAACACCTTTGGGTTCAATCCCTAGTAGTAGTAGTAATAATAACAATAATAAACCATTCCCTCCTTCTAGCTCTAAAGTGGAAATCCTAATCTATTTGCAACCCCCTTCCCTCTGGGATCCACAGCTCTCCCTCTTCCTACCAGACAATTTTCATCTGGTTCTGACCTCTTTCCCCAGGATCTTGATGATTGTATGATCCGCCAGACCAACACACAGTTTCAGTATGGTTATGAGTACCTGGGTAACTCTGGCCGGCTGGTCATCACCCCTCTGACAGACAGGTCTGCTCTCAGGGAGGAAGGAGGTGGTTGGGGTTGGGGTGAGGAGTTGAGAGAGACTTTTAGGAGTCTTACCAAGTCCTGTCCTCAATTCCCAGGTGTTACATGACCCTGACCACGGCATTGCACCTTCATCGAGGGGGCTCCCCCAAAGGCCCAGCAGGAACTGGGAAGACAGAGACTGTCAAGGACCTGGGAAAGGCCCTTGGCTATTATGTCATTGTGGTCAACTGCTCGGAGGGCCTGGATTATAAATCCATGGGCCGAATGTACTCAGGCCTGGCCCAGGTCAGCATCCTGATTAACCTGTCCCTTCTACATCTTTTAGTATCAGAAAATCAACTGAAATCCAATTCTGGTTCAGTGTTTCATAGCTTCCATCATTGTGTAACCTGAGATAATTCTAAAAATTTGAGAAGCCCTTGTATCTCCCTGAATTTCATGTTGCTTGTTTACAAAATCAAAAGATTATATAAAGATTAAACAAGATCATACACAGATAGCTGGGTGTGGTGGTGCATGCCTATAATCCCAGTGGCTCGAGAGGCTGAGGCAGAAGGATTGTGAGTTCAAAGCCAGCCTCAGCAACAGTGAGGTGCTAAGCAACTGAGACCCTGTCTCTAAATAAAATTCAAAATAGGGCTGGGGATGTGGTTCAGTGGTTGAATGCCCTTGAGTTCTATCCCCAGTACCCGCCCCCCCCAATCCTTCCCCACCCTCCCCACCCCCTGCCAAAAAAAATCAAACTGTCTGGCACACAGGAACTCAGTACACACAAATTCCCTGCCCCAGTCTCTTTGCAACCCAGCCTATCCTGTTGGATGGAAATCTCTGTCCAGAAGCCATGATAGTGCTACTCTGGTGCCCTCTGGCATCTCCAATTTTGGAGCCACCTCACCTACTGAACATTTTAAGGAAGAGTATGGTAGCTGTGCTTTCTAGTATCCTGGGGAAATTTTCTTGCTCCCAGTGACTTTGCCTCCCTCCCTCTATAGTCTGGAGCCTGGGGCTGCTTTGATGAGTTTAACCGCATCAACATCGAGGTACTGTCTGTGGTGGCCCAGCAGATCCTGTCCATCCTAACTGCTTTGGCTGCCAATCTCACTTGTTTCCATTTTGAAGGCTTTGAAATAAATCTAGTGTGGTCTTGTGGAATCTTTATTACCATGAATCCTGGTAGGTATAAGGGAGTGGATGGGACTTCTGGGAATGTGACTGGAGAGCTGTGCTTGTCCAGGGCAAATAACTGCACCTCTTGTTTCCCCTTTCCAAGGGAAAATCTGGCTAAAGATAACAGAGAGTGAAACTGGGGATGCAGCTTGGTGCTAGAGTGCTTGCCAGGCTAAAGACTACAAAGGGCAAGAGAAAGATATGCATGCAATTTTCTAGAAGAAGGAACACAATCTCTCTAAAGGGATCAATAACCACTTATGTGTCTATATGTAACCTTAGTCTTAGCTATCTTCTCCCATTGGGCTAACTCCCAGAGTTCTGGTCTACCAGCTGTCCCATGTGTAGGAAGCAGAATCTCCTAAAGTGCTAGGCCTGGAGTCTCTCATTACCATCCCATAGCTCTAGGGGAAGGTGTAGGAGAGAACATAGAAAGAGTTGAGGTCCTGAGAAGAATGAGAGAAACAGCTGTGATTTCTATCAGGACTGATGTTGAACTATGTAGAACTTGGAGAGATGGGAAATAAGCAGCCCTGTAATTTCAATTTGAAACAGGCCCATGCAGGAAGTAAGGAAAGGACAGAGAGGAAAGAAGGTCACAGTACAATGGGAAGATTCAGGGCTGTAATCTTAGAGTTGGACTTGGAGAGAAAGTTAAGGATAGAGCTGGGGTTGGGCAAAATGGAATTGATAGGGAAGTGGGTTTTGGGAAGCAAGTCAAAATAAGGAAATGCAGGGATTCTAAATAAATGGAGTTGTTTTCCAGGTTATGCTGGTCGTACAGAGCTTCCTGAAAATCTTAAGTCCATGTTTCGTCCAATTGCCATGGTGGTGCCTGATTCTGTACTTATTGCGGAAATCATTCTTTTTGGAGAGGGCTTTGGAAACTGCAAGGTATCTCTAGAATCCCTTTATTCCAGTTATTTTATTTCCCTTCCATAATTATCCCCTGAACAGAGGAACCCCCTGAAGGTCTCACAATCAACTTATCCTACAAGGAACTAGACCATTATCAGTAGGATGAAGGCAGAAGAATTCAGAGGAGGGAGGTGTGCCTTCCACCATGTCACTAACTAATAATAGGACAGTTCACCAGATCTTCCCATCAGAACTGTCCACAGAACACCTCCCAGGTGCTTCAAGTCTTTGACCCAGCTTCTGGTATCTGTAATTATCCTTAGATGAAGAAGGGGGTTTTGGGGGGGATGGGTTGTTTCCTCCTCTGTTTGGTTCTCAGGTTCTGGCCAAGAAGGTGTACACGCTCTACTCACTGGCTGTGCAGCAGCTCTCCAGACAGGACCACTATGACTTTGGCCTCCGGGCCCTCACCTCCCTCCTACGCTATGCTGGCAAGAAGCGTCGCCTAAGGCCAGAAATGACTGATGAAGAGGTACGTCAAGGACATGGCCCTTGGACCTTAACTTCTATTGCCACTGGTCCTGTGTGCCTCCACTAATGTTTTTCAGACCCTTTCTTGCCCCTGATTGAGATTCCCACCCTCATGCCTTAAACCCTGTGTTGCTTGAGTTTTACCTGTTGTATTGCTAAGGACTTACTCTGGTATATCCACTGTTCTTGGTCTCCACCCCTGAGCCCTTTGGAGAAAGGCCTCATAAGAACCTAGGAACTCTCTCCTCATGGCTGAGTCTCTGTCTTTTCCCATCCAGGTTCTGCTACTCTCAATGAGAGATATGAATATTGCCAAGCTTACATCAGTTGATGTTCCACTGTTCAATGCTATTGTGCAAGATCTTTTCCCCAACATTGAACTGCCAGTCATTGACTATGGCAAGGTATGTATGCCTTAACACTCTCCTAGCTTCATATGTGAATCCTGGAAACAGAGAACCTGGCTTCCAGGCCTTGTTCTGTCTTTTACTACTGTGACTTTGAGTAAGATAGTGGACCTCTCCTTAGGTTTCCTTATGTATGATATGATATAGACTATCACATATTCTCCTCTATGACTACAACTCCCTACCCCCTGATTTACCCATTCAGGTTACTTCCATGACACACTTCTTTGATTTCATTGGAAACTTGAATCCATTGGCCTTTTCATTTTCTCAATATCCACTAGCCCTCCCCTGTCTCTCCTTCAGTCTTCATCTGGGGGTTTTGAGGAGTAACTGTGGAGAGCTGTTTGATATGAGGGAAACATGGAGTGGAGGAAAGAAAAAGGAATTTTAGAAAGGATACAAACTTTCTTCTCCAGTGTTACAATAGTCTAGCTACCCTGAATGGTCCTTCCAGTTGAAACCACGAAAATGCTGAATAAAAACAGAAAAAATACACCGTTTTTTTTAAATGCGTTGTTTAACTGGCAAAAATTTCAGGGGGTCCTGTGGGGGGGCGGGTAAAAGGCAAGAACCCTGGGAGGGACGGTAAATGGGTTCCAAAGATGACTTCTCCCTGGAAATTTCTGTGAATTCTAAAGCACTGGGGATAGGAGAAAAAGCAGCCCAAGTTTGGAGGTATAACAAAAAGCCCAGTGCTGCATAAACCTCAGGCCACAAAGAATAATACCCCAATAAATGGAAAAATGAGACAACTACCAATTAGAAAAGATGTATATGGAAAAGAAACTTGCCTGTCTGAACTCTGATGATGGAAGGAAGGGGCAAAAATCTCCTTTGAGATATCTTAGCCACAAGATAACCCCTCACATGGTTTATGGTCATAATTTATTTGACTGTATGCCAAAAAAATTCAAATTTTGTTTTGGTTTGGTTTTTTTGGTACTAGGGATTGAACCTAGGGGCACTTTACCACCTTTTTATTTTGAGATAACATCTCGACAGGTTGCTGAGGTGAGCCTTAAACTTGTGATCCTTCTGCTCAACCTTCTGAGTCACTGAGATTATAGGGGTGTTTCACTGTACCCCACTCAAGCTTGAATTTTTAATTTTAAGTAGTTCTAGGTTGTTGGTGCCCTCAGGTGACTGGCAGAAGTAAAAGCAAATTGTTTCTGGAGGAATGAAACATTAACTTAGGCCTAAAGGAATTTCCACAGATAAAAGCCCAAGAAAATGGGCAACTTGTGGTAAAAAATCATAAAACACACATCATAAAGCAAAATACCATAAATGGAAGCTTGAGAAACAAGCAGAATCAGATCCATGAAGACTTCAGGTATTGAAACAAAAAGATACAGAATTTTTTCAAAAAAATCTGTGTTTAATGTTTAAAGAAATAAAAGAGAATCTTGAAACTATGAACCAGGAACAAGAGACTTGTAAATAAGTAGATTTGAAAAAGAACCAATAGTATTTCTAGAAATTAAAAATAAGATTATTAGAGAAGCAGCACAAAAAATCACAATAGAAAGATAGGACTTCCAGGGCTGGGGCTCTAGCTCAGGGGTAGAGTGCTTGCTTGCCTAGCATATGTGAGGCCCTGGGTTCGATCCCCAGCACCACATAAAACTAAATAAACAAAATAAATATATTAAAAAAATAAAGGACTTACAGGTAATGAAAGTAGATTAAAACACACTACAGCTACACTAAAGAAGTTTGTAAGTCATACACATAAAGGGATGGGGAGAATGAAAGAGGAGGTAACAACTAAGTGTCAGATGTAGGAAGCAAATGGGTAAATTGTGGCTTACTTAGCAAGCCTGATAAAACTGGGGAAAATTGAAAGGCAATCTTCAGAAGGCTCAGCATTTGTGAAATTAGGTGCCTCTGTAGGTTGGGAGTTGGCTGAGATGGGAGGATCACTTGAGGCGTTCAAGCCTAGCCTGGGCAATATGGCCAGACCCTTTCCAAAACCAACAAAAAAGCAATAAGCAAACAAGCAGAAACTACCATTAATATTCTCAGAGAGTGAAATGCTAGTGAAATGTTATTTAAAGGGCACTATTCCATGAGATGGACATCATTACCCTAGATACATGTTTGACTGCACATATGGTGCGATGCTGCATCATGTACAGCCAGAGAAATGAAACGTTGTGCTGCAGTTGTGTACAATGAGTCAAAATGCATTTTGCTGTCATTTATACCTAATTAAAATACATAATAATAATAATAATAAACCCTAAAAGGCACTATTCCAGAGAATAGAGCAGAGAAAGGGGAAGGAGAGAAGATTCAAAAGCAAATCTAGGAAAGACTATCCAAATAAAGGGTTACAAAAATAAAAGCAAAGGAAATATTGGGGGTGAGATAATAATGAAATAATTCAAGAAGACTCTCAAGAGCTGAAGGATAGAAGTTTCCAAAATGAAAATGTCCATAAATGTGTGACATGATGAACAAGAATATATTCTTATGAAAGCCCATCAATGCGAAATTTCAAAACACTAGGACAAGTACAGGTTCCAAAGAGGGCAAAAAAAAAGATATATTCCAAAGGTAAAAAATCAGAAGACTAGGCCTGGTATGGTAGGACACACCTATAAGTTTGAGGCTAGTCTCAGCAATTTAGTGAGGCCCTAAGCAACATAGAGAGACCCTGTCTCAAAAAATAAAAAGGATTGGGGATGTGGCTCAGTGGTAAAGCACCTTAGGGTGCAATCTCAGTCCTAAATAAATAAATAATCAGAATGCTAGACTTCTCAATAGCAATATTAAACTTATAAACAATCAATGGCACAATCTTCAAAATTGTGGAGAAAAATTATTTCCAGCCAGGTGTGGTGGCGCACACTTGTAAACCCAGAGGCTTGGGAGGTTAAGCCAGGAGGATTGAAAGTTCAAAGCCAGCCTCAGGAATTTAGGAGGCCCTCAGTGAGGCCCTGTCTCAAAAAAAAAAAAAAAAAATATATGTATATATATATATATATATATATATGTATGAACTGGTGATACCAAAAAAAGAAAGAAAAAGAAAAGAAAGAAAATGATTCCCCACCTTAAATTCTGTATCTACCCAACCTGTCAGATATGAGGCAAGATCAGAAACATTTTCAGACATGCTGACTCTCAAAACAACAACAAAGGAAACAAAGAAGATATCCCCTCTGATATCTCCTTTCTCAGGCAGCTACTAGGGAACATGTTGTGCTAAAATGCAGAAGTATACCATGGAAGGAGAAATAGAGCAAAGGAGAAACAGAAGATTCAGTGCAAGAGAGGCTGAAGTGATGCTGGCCATGGTGGTGAATGGAGATCACAGGTGGCAGCATGCACAGGGCAGAGAGATAAACCAATACAGAGTGGAGCAAATCTGAAGCAGAGATTCTTCAAAAAGAAAAAATTGAGCCAGGCACAGTGGCACACAACTATAATCCCAGTGACTTGGGAGGCTAAGACATGAGAATCACGTTTAAGGCCAGCCTAGGCAATCTAGTGAGACTCTGTCTCTAAAATTTAAAAAGGTGGGGAATATAACTCAGACCTAGAATGTCCCTGGGTTCAATATCCAGTGCCACCAATAATAATAATAATAATAATAATAATAATAATAATAATAATAATAATAATACCTGACGTGACAAATAATTTTTTTTTTTGGCTGGGAATTGAACTCAGGGGCACTTGTCCACTGAGCCACATCCCCAGCCCTATTTTGTATTTTATTTAGAGACAGGGCCTCACTGAGTTGCTTAGCACCTCACTTTTTGATGAGGCTGGCTTTGAACTCGCAATCCTCCTGTCTCAGCATTCCAAACCGCTGGGTTTACAGGTTGCCACCATACCTGGCAACAAATAATTTTGAGAAATTTAGTCAGTTGGCACAAATTTGGAGCTGAGGTAGAGAAGTGTATTAAAAACCAAGCAAATGAAAAACATAGCAACTATTAGCCCCCCTACTGGGGGAAAATTTTGTATAAGAATGGAAAAGTTAATCACACCTTGAGTGGTACACATTGTTACAACAATACTTGGTACTGTTTACAAGAGGCATACCTAAAACCTAAGGACAAAGGGTTAAGAGTGAAAAAAAAATAGAAAAAGATATGTAAATACTAATCAAAAGAAAGCTAGGCTAGGTATCAGACAACAGAGACTTTAAGGCAAAAAGCATTACTGGAAATAGAGGGTCCCTACATAATCACAAAAGGTACAATTCACAAGGAAGACATGGCAATTCTAATTTGAATGCACCTAATAAAATAGACTCAAAACAAGTTGCAGAATTACAAGAAGAAATAAACAAATTTATCGTCATAGTGGATTTTGTAACATCTTAGTAACTCATAGGTCAAACAGATTGAAAATCATTTAGGTCATAGAAGATTTGAACAATTAAGAATCTTGATTTAATTGATATCTATATAAATTTCACTTACTAATTGAAGAATAGTCTTTTTTTTTCAAGCATACATAGAATATTAGGCCAAATAAAGGTCACAAATCTGCCTCAAATATTTTAAAAGAATTTATTCAGGCCATATTTTCTGATCACAATAGCAACTCTACTAATACTAGGCAAAGCAGACTTTAATGAGAAAAGCAGTAATAAAGGTAAAGGGGAGCTGGGTATGGTGGCATGCACCTGTAATCCCAGCAATCCAGAGGCTGAGGTAGGAGGATGACAAGTTGAAGGCCAGCTTGGGCAACTTAGTGAGATCCTGTCTCAAAGTAAAATGGAGGGCTGGGGTTGTGGTTCAGCGGTAGAGCGCTAACCTAGCATGTGCGAGGCCCTGGGTTCGATCCTCAGCACCACATAAAGATAAATAAATAAAAGTATTGTTTCCAACTACAACTAAAAAAATAAATGTTTAAGAAAAGAAAATAAAATGGAGAGGGCTGGGGATGTAGCTTAGTGGTAGAGCACTGCTAGGTATAATCCTGTCACAAAAGGTAAAGGGGAACATTGCATAATGGTAAAAGGACCAATACACAAAAAGATATAACAGTAATACATTTGTATGCCCTTAAATATAGCTACACAATTCATAAAACAAAATTGACAGAGCTAAAAGGAGAAATAGATAAATTCATAACCCTTGTGGAAGATCTGGACATGTTCATTTTAGAAATTGATAAAACAGGTAAAAAATTCCACAAAGATATAAATTTGAATACTTTTTAACAGATTTTGACCTGACACACATAGAACATTGTATCTAACAATTGCAGATACACATTCTTCTCAAGTATACATGAACAGTTGGCCATAATTACCATATGCTGGTTTATTAAAGCATTAAGTCTCTGAAAATATACAGAGGATGATCTCTGACCACAATAGAATTAAATTAGAAATCAGTAAGAGAATAGAAAAAGCCCAGATATTTGGAAATTAGGTAATACAATCCAAAATAACTCCTGGGTCAAAGAAGGAATTAGAGAATAAATAGAAAATGTATCATTACACTTTCAGTATGGACTAAACACACACACATATAAATATACCAATAAAACTAATTCTCAGATAGTTGAAGGAAGTACTATTAGTGTGGCCTGTTAGTGATCTTTAAGATTTATAAATAAAGCCAGGTGCAGTGGCATATACGAATAATCCCAGCAACTTGGGAGGCTGAGGTAGGAGGATGGCAAGTCTGAGGCAAGTATCAGCAACATAGTAAGGCTCTAAGCAACTTAGCAAGATCTTGTCTCAAAATAAAAATAAAAAGTTTTTAAAGGGCTGGGGATGTGGCTCAGTGGTAAAACACCCCTAGGTTCAAATCCAGCACACGCACACATACACACACACACACACAGAAATCTAAGTAAAGATCGTGCACCTGTTTGAAATCAGTTGGTTGCATGAACTGTGTTTAACAGTGTTATACTATTCTGGGACTGATTCATATGGGTCACAGTTCTATAAGCATTACTTCTTAACTTAGGTTTTTAAAATACATCAGGGCCGGGGATGTAGCTCCATGGTAGAGTGCTTTCCCAGCATGCACAAGGCCTTTGGTTTATTCCTCAGCACCGCAAACTAACAAACAAAAGCTGATTAAGGTTTCCTATCATGCTGTGAGCTCTGCTGTAAGTTAAACTCTATTTTGTTTCCAGCCATATCCCTAGCACCCAGCACAGTGCTCAGGACATACTGTAGAGACTTACTAAATATGTGTTGAATTATAATAGAAAAAAATGTGTAGAGCTATGTGTCAGACATTGTGCACCCGAGGAAAGTGAGGTTCAGAGAAGTAAGTCATTCGGGACCACATAACTGAAAGCTGAGGAACCAGGCTGGCTGACTCCAGAGCCCAGTGTCTTTACTCTGAATGAACAATGGCCAGAGTGCAAAGCTCCAGTGCCACTTTTAATAGTTTGAACATATCCTCCCAGGAATTGAGGGAATTTGAAAGTCCATTGGAGGCCCTGTCCTTTTTATTCTACTTCCTGTATTTTCCCTTCCCTCAGCTGCAAGAGGCTATCGAACAGGAGATTCGGGAGATGGGCCTGCAGATCACGCCATTCACCCTCACTAAGGTTTTCCAGTTGTATGAAACCAAGAACTCCCGCCACTCCACCATGATTGTGGGCGGCACGGGCAGCGGCAAGACTACCTCCTGGCGAATCCTGCAGGCTTCCTTGTCCTCCCTGTGCCGTGCTGGAGAACCCAACTTCAACATTGTTAGAGTATGCATTTGAGTTCATCTTGGGGGTGAGAAAGCTCAGGTATCAGGGAGGGCCATGCCGGGGGCCAGGGAACCCTGGGAGGCCTGAGAGAGAGAAGTAACAAACACAGGTACCTAAGAGGGGAGCTGGATATAAAGGGGGATCTTGGGAGTTTTATCTACCAGCAGCTCAAAAATCCTTTGTGGTGTCACTTTCAGGAGTTCCCTTTGAACCCCAAGGCATTGTCCCTAGGGGAGCTGTATGGGGAATATGACCTCAGCACTAATGAATGGACAGATGGCATCTTGTCCAGCGTCATGCGGGCAGCATGTGCAGGTATCCAAAGGATTGTGGGGTGGGGAGATCAGATGCCTGGATCTCCTAAAGGAGTGGGGAGTGTGGGGATAGGAGGTTCCATTGGGGGAGAGAAGTATGGGGGAATGTTGAAGAACAAGGAAGCACAAGGGCTTGGCTCTCAGAGGAGCCTGAGGGAGGTGGGAGAGCAAGGGGAGGAGGCTCCTGGGTCAGTCCTCATCATCCACCTGCTACTAAGACGAGAAACCTGATGAGAAGTGGATACTTTTCGATGGCCCTGTGGACACATTGTGGATTGAAAGCATGAACTCCGTCATGGATGACAACAAAGTGTTGACCCTCATTAATGGAGAGCGTATTGCAATGCCTGAGCAGGTAGGGGATGTGTTCCTGCCTAGGCCCTGCCCAGGAGACAGTGGAGGGCATGAGGAGGGGGTGGGAGGAGACCAGAATCCTAAGAGAAGAATGAATTCCATAGGGTATAGCTGGGGAGGAGGATGTCTGGATTCAGGGAAAGCTGTGATAAAGAAAAAAATGCTTTACCTAGGCTGGGGTGCAGGTCAGTGATGGAGTGTTGTTCTGGTGTGCCTAAGGCCTACCAAGGAGGGTGGGAAGCAGTGTATAGACTTTGACCCTCCTTAGCCTATAAGGCATGGTGTTTGTCGTGCACCTCAGCTATAAGTTCATGGGCTGCCACGCCCGCCCTTTCCCACAATGCAAGCCAGAGTGGTTTTTCCTAAGGATAACCTGGAATAACCTCTATTTTTTTTTTTTAAAGCAAATCACTTATGAACCTCAGGTCTTTATTCTTCTTGCCATACTTTAGTAGAGACACGTTTTGGGAATCAGGGTTCTGGGGTGTTGTTGTTGTTTTTTTTTACTACTAATGGGGAGTCAGAGGAAAATGGGGTTCTGACCAAAATATATATACCCTTAGGTGTCTCTCCTGTTTGAAGTGGAGAACTTGGCAGTGGCCTCTCCGGCAACTGTCTCTCGCTGTGGGATGGTCTACACTGACTATGTTGACCTGGGCTGGAAGCCCTATGTTCAGTCATGGCTAGAGAAGAGGCCAAAGGTATAAGGGAACTGAGGAGAGAGAAAGTGACCAGGGCAGCCTACCAGACATAAGAGCAAATAAATAAAGATCCCTTCTTATTCACCTCCAGACTGAGGTAGAGCCACTTCAACGCATGTTTGAAAAGTTCATCAACAAGATACTGGCCTTTAAGAAGGATAATTGCAATGAGCTGGTGCCTGTGCCGGAGTACAGTGGCATCATCTCCCTCTGCAAGCTGTACTCAGCCCTGACCGCATCAGAGAATGGGGTAAGGGGTGGACCCAGGCCAGGGCAGGGGCAGGAGAAAGGGCTCACAACCTCATGGGGATAGCTTCAGTTTGAGCACCAGGCTTGAGTGGAACAGAGACTCCAAGGGGAGGCCTCAGGGATGACTGTGGAGGAAGGGGGGCTGTTTGTGCTTGTGTGTGTGTGTGTGTGTGTGTACATGGTGACCTGGAAGCTCAGATTAGAGATTCTAAATTGCATATAGCAAGGGCTGAGGATGCAGATCAATGGAAGAACATGCATAAGGCCCTGGGTTCCATCTCAAGCAACACACTTGAACAGTAAATTATAACACACAATGGCATCTCACTGTTATTTCTCACCAATATTCTGGGAGCTGAGGATAGTTCATTCAACTTCTCATTTCTCCATCCTTTCAAGCTATGAATATATTAATTCTTGGTACATGTGGGGCCCTGGGATACCATTTCGGCTAGAAGGAGCCCCCAGCTAAATCTGATAAGGGATGGGTTCTAGAATATTTCAAATGAATTGATATTTAAGGAAAATTTTGCTCAGTTTAGAATTTATGGAATAGTGACTAAAATTTGGTATTTTCTGTTGAGATTAAATTGCTACCTAGAAATGGTTCATACTGTTTTTAAGGACATTGCCAGATAACTAAATATATTATGAACAACAATTAAGATCTATAACAGTGTGAGTCATTCCTTGTGCAGTTAATACAGATTTAACATATGTAGATGCACTTGCAAGGTAATGTGTGGGATGAAAACAAATCACATGGTGTTAATGGCATTCAGGTGTCAAGGAGAACTGCCTGAAGAGGGGCAGCTTCCTGGGGAGCCGAGGGGGATGACAATTGCATATTGGGGTCAAGCTGGAAGGATAGAATTAGGATTCTGGCTTAGCACAGCAGACCACAGATTTTCAATATACTTTCCCACCCATATTTTGAGAGTAGGAGATTATTCTGAAACCAAATCCAGCATTCTGTATTTGGACAGCTGTAATTTTAAACATCTTCATTCAGAGCCTGTTGTCAAGCCAGGCCCAATGGCACATGCCTGTAAACCTGGGAGCTCAGGAGGCTGAGGCAGGAAGGAAGATTGCAAGTTCCAGAATAGTGAATTTAGCAGGATCCTGTCTCAAAACAAAAAATGAAAATTGCTGGGGAGGTAGCTCAGGTTCAATCCCCAGTGCCCCCAAATAAATAAATAAATAAATAAATAAATAAATAAATAAATAATTTGGTTACATACAAATCCATAGTATCTACAGAAAATGCAGTATTTAAAAAATGGATTATGTTGCTGGGCGTGGTGGCACATGCCTATAATCCCAGTGGCTCAGGAGGCTGAGGCAGGAGGATCACAAGTTCAAAGCCAAGCCTCAGCAACTTAGTAAGATGCTAAGCAACTCAGTTCAGTATGACCCTGTCTCTAAACAGAATACAAACAAAGGGCCAGGATGTGGCTCAGTGGTTAAGGGCCCCCGAGTTTAATCGCTGGTACCAAAAAAAAGAGGGGGGGATTATGTTCTATACAATATGCATGGTAAACCAACAATATGTTTTTGGGTTCTGTATTGCTATGTGTAGATTTATTTCATTGCTCTAACTGCTATGTACTATTTCACAATAGAACCTTGTGTTTTATTTTTTCATTCCCTTCCTGGTGAATGTTTAGGGTATCTCCACATTTTTACAATTGCAAACAAGTCACCACACATAGCCCTGGGCCTGTCTGCTTGAACACCCATGAGTGCTTCTCCAGTGCAGGTCTGGTATGGTCAGATGACAGTTGTGTTATTATGACTTGTCACAGAGGAAGCTCCAGGCAGCTTCAGGGAGCTTGAGATTTGTCTGAAATGTTTCAGTAGTTGTAGATTAATACACACATTTGGAAGACAATATGTGGTTTTCCAACTAGAACCAGGAATGGAGAAAGGCTCTAGGCCTTCATGATGATCCCTCCGTCTCTTATAGGAGTGTCCTCTAATCTTCTTCCTCTCAGATGAACCCAGCTGATAGTGAATACTATGTGACTATGGTAGAGATGACATTTGTGTTCAGTATGATCTGGTCTGTGTGTGCCTCTGTGGATGAGGAGGGCCGCAAAAAGATTGACAGTTACCTTCGGGAAGTTGAAGGCTCCTTTCCCAATAAGGTCAGTGCCCTCAAACCCAGCTGTCCTATTTGTCCTGTTTTTACCGAACCCACTAACATTTCTGATCCTCAGACTCTGCCTGATCTTCTGATGGTGGACCCAGCTCTATTTCCCTCAGCCCCTGAGCATTCTGTGAGCCATGTCTCTGGGCTGGGGAGGGCTGGAGGAAAGCTTTGGTAACCAGACACACATGCCCTCCTTAGGACACAGTGTACGAGTATTTTGTGAACCCCAAGATACGGAGTTGGACATCATTTGAAGATAAGCTCCCTAAGAGTTGGCGTTATGCTCCAAAGTAAGAGCATGGTCTGGGGGATGCAGAGGGACCCCAGGCTGCAGTTGGTGGGAGATGTTGCAAGAGTGATGGGGTCCAGAAGCAACAGTGAGTCGTAGAAGGAGAGGTGTGCCAGAGAGAGATGACTCTTGAGTAGAGGAAGCAGCATTTAGAGGACTTGGGATGGGGTCTTTAAGGAAGATGCCTCTCTCCAGGCTTCACAGGAGGCAGGATTAGTGACCAGACCATGGTGACACTGGAGGAAGATAAACACTGGGGGGAAGAATGGAATGGGAGCTGCAAAGAAGTGAATGATCCTTGAGATAGTTCCCATTTCTTTGGCTAGCATCCCCTTCTATAAGATCATGGTGCCCACCGTCGATACTGTTCGTTACAATTACCTGGTAAGCACCTTGGTGGCCAACCAGAATCCTGTTCTGCTGGTGGGTCCTGTGGGGACCGGAAAGACCTCCATAGCCCAGACTGTTCTGCAGTCCTTGCCCCCCAGCCAGTGGACGGTGCTCATTGTCAACATGTCTGCACAGGTGTGTTGGGGATCCCAGGCCACCAGCTCCCTGAGCTCTCCCTGCCTTCTACCTTCCCCTGGGATCCAATTGCCTGGTTGACACTCCTCTCTGACCCCATATTTCTCCTGGAGGATTCAAGCACCCATTTTATGCCTTTCCACCAGACCACATCCAACATCGTGCAGAACATCATTGAGAGCAGAGTGGAGAAGCGAACCAAGGGTGTCTATGTGCCATTTGGGGGCAAAAGCTTGATCACTTTTATGGATGAGCTAAATATGCCAGCTAAGGACACTTTTGGGTCCCAGCCACCCCTGGAGCTGATTCGTCTCTGGATTGACTATGGCTTCTGGTATGATCGCTCCAAGCAGACCATCAAGTACATTCGAGTAAGTATCTGAGAAATTGTGCTCAGGTCTTTGTTCCCTCCTGTGACAGGCTCAGTCTCCACTCCCCTGGGACCCCAGGCTCTAATCCTCTAACCCTGTATTCCTTCTTACACAGGGGTACCCTGCATTTTCTCCCATGAAATTCTGAGCATATTGTTTGTTTCTCTTTCTTTAATCAATGGACAGTACCCATTCAGTTCTGATTTGGGGGTTGCCCATTCACCTGACACTCAGGGTTAAAAATCTGCCTAATAATATATTCATGTGTTTCTGAGAGTACCCACACATGCACATCCACATGTGTGTGTAAACATATACAGTTTAAAAACCAAAAAAAAAAAAGATAAGATCTATAAGACATAATGAAAATGTTTTACTTACCTGAATTTTGTAATTTGGGTACATTGATTTTAATGATGAAATAAAGGCAAATATGTTATTTTAATAATTCTAAAAGAAAATTTCCCCAACCTCTTCTTTCTCTGGATCTTTCCTGCCCACATTACTCCATACTTCTCCCTCCTTACTCTGTCCCTGTCCCTCTTCCCTCAATTTCCTATCTTCTTCTCCACTCCTTTTTTATCCTCTCTATTCTATTTTTTCTTTTTGGTTATTTAAATTTAAAAAGTTTGTTTTGGGGGGGAGTACTAGGGATTGAACTCAGGGTCACTCAACCACTGAGCCACATCCACAGCCCTATTTTATATTATATTTAAAGACAGGGTCTCACTGGGTTGCTTAGTGCCTTACCTTTGCTGAGGCTTGCTTTGAACTTGCGATCCTCCTGCCTCAGCCTCCTGAGCCGCTGGGATTACAGGCATGTGACACCATGCCCAGCTAAAAAGTTTTAATTGACACATATAATTATACATATTTATAGGATATAATGTGACATTTCGATATTTATATACAATGTGTAATGATCAGATCAGGGAAATTGGCATATCCATCACCTCAAACATTTATCATGTGTGTTGGGAACATTTAAAATCCTCTGTCCTAGTCTTTTGAAGCATCCTCCCTATTTCTGTGCCTCATCTCATCCTGTCTTCCCCCTGTCTCTGCCCAATCTTGTCTTTGCTGTATAGGACATGTTCCTGATGGCTGCCATGGGCCCTCCTGGCGGTGGACGGACTGTCATCTCCCCAAGGCTTCAGAGTCGTTTCAACATTATCAACATGACCTTCCCCACAGTGAGGCGATAGTGGGAGCTGCCACGAGGGGGACTGTACAGTACAAAACTGACCCTGTACTACAGAATGAGGGAGCAAATCAAGGAGAGGGCTAAGGAGCTCTGAGCAGAGTTGCATTCAGGGAACTGTGACACAGGCAGGTGGGGCCCTTGCTGGTCTTCTGAGCCAGGAGAGCTATAGGATGGAGTGTGGCTTACTGGCTCTGGAGTATGGATCCTTGTGGCCCCAATGGGCAGAGAAAGCCTGGGGGCCCAAATAGACTTAGGAAGGTAGATCCTGCAAAGCTGAGAGCTGAAAGCAGCGCCAGGATTAGGGTGAGGCATGAGGTGGATGAGGCATGAGGTGGGTGAGGCACTCGTCTCAGTGCAGAATTTAAGGGGCACCAAAACCGAAACAAACAAAAGGCTTACCTCAAGAGAAATGACATTTAATGCAAAGTGGTGTGTGTGTGTGTGTGTGTGTGTGTGTGTGTGTGTGTTTGGTACTGGGCATTGACCCCGGGGTTCCTACCACCGAGCTACATCTCCAGCCTTTTTTATTTTTTATTTTGAAACAGGGTCTCACTACATTGCCTAGGCTGGCCTTGAACTTGTGATCCCCCTGCCTCAACATTCTGAGAAGCTGGGATTACAAGAGTGTGCTACCATGTCTAGCAATATTTGTAAAAACATTAAAAATCAATACCAAAAAATCATGAGGAAGATACTGAAATTTTATATAAATACAAGATCAGCACAGTGTAGTGCTTAGCCATAGTGAAGCCTAAGGCAAAAGGAGAAATCCATAATACTGATCCAGCCTTTATTTAGAAGATTTGTATTTATTCATCATGGAGATTTTGCGTAATTTTTGATTTTTAAATATTGTACTAAATTTCCTCTCTCTCTCTCTTTTTTCTTTGTGGTGCTAGGGATCAAACCAGGGCCCTGTGCATGCTAGGCAAGCATTCTACCACTGAGCTACACCCTTAGCCCAAGATTCATTTCTCTTGATTTCAGAATTTCTAATTTCCTTTTACTTTTTTTGTGTTGTTGTTCTGTTTTGTTTTGGTGCCCCCTTAAATTCTGCCCGTATGGCAAGCCGTGCACTGCCTCATTCTGCTCCAAACCTAGCCGTAGGCCAGAAGCCTTGGAAAGTGAGTCTGAGGTCTCTTTCTAGGAGTCCCAGATCATCCGTATATTTGGCACCATGATCAACCAGAAGCTTCAGGACTTTGAGGAAGAGGTGAAACCCATTGGGAACGTGGTGACAGAGGCCACCCTGGATGTGTACAATACGGTGGTACAGCGCTTCCTGCCCACACCTGCCAAGATTCATTACCTCTTTAACCTTCGAGATATCTCCAAGGTAAACATGAGTCTGATCTTGCCTCTTTTATCTCCTTGTAGGTATGTCTTCTCAAAATAAGCCTTGGAACTTCATAGTAAACTGAACACTCAAAGCCACCCCTTCCTAAAATGCCATGTTCTCTACCCTGGCAGCCAAAACTCCTACAGGGAATCTGTTTCCTCCCTCCATCCCAACAGTCGCTTCTCTTCCCTAGGTATTCCAGGGCATGCTTAGAGCCAACAAGGACTTCCACGATACCAAGTCCAGCATCACACGACTCTGGATTCATGAATGTTTCAGGTGACAGGAGTGTGTCAGACTCCGGCTTCCTCAACCTTGCTCCTAACCCCTTCCTTCACCTCTGCCCAACTCTCCCTTCCCCAGGACCATTCTCCTTCTTAGTCTCAGATCTCATCCCAGCTGCCTCCCAACAGAGTCTTCTCTGACCGACTGGTTGATGCAACAGACATGGAAGCCTTTGTGGGCATCATAAGTGACAAACTTGGCTCCTTCTTTGACCTTACATTTCATAATCTCTGTCCCAACAAACGTCCTCCCATCTTTGGTGAGCTGGGAGCTGTGACTGTTGTAGGACTATAGTCTCAGCAGATTGGGGCTGGAGGGAGGGTCACAGGACATGGAGTCCTGATGCCTGAGAACCCTTAGGGGATCTCTGGGGAGGACCAGACACTGGAGACTGATGTCCTCTTCTCTTGGCCCAGGGGACTTCCTGAAGGAGCCCAAGGTCTATGAAGACCTGACAGATCTGTCGGTACTGAAGGCAGCCATGGAGACTGCATTAAATGAGTACAATCTGTCCCCCACTGTTGTACCAATGCAGCTGGTGCTCTTCCGAGAGGCCATTGAACACAGTAAGCATTTGCTACACCCAGGCCCTCACCCACTGTTCCAATTATAGGGAATTTCTAAGAAAATAGATTTTCCTTTCCAGGTCTCTCCCAAACTGGGTCCCAAAAGGTGCCCTGCTTCCTGGCCCCAGATGGCCCTTTGTCGATGGGTGTTTCATACACAGGGAGAAGGTTAAAAGTTTCAATTGCTTTCAGGTGTTCTCACACCTCTTGGCTCATCCACTTCAGTTTTATGGCTTTTTTTATCCCTAGCCAGGGGCTTGGAGGTCCTCTTTGAGTTTTTCAGCCAATTCATTACCTTCACCTTGGTCCCCAGTCACACGGATCGTGCGGGTGATTGGACAGCCTCGGGGCAACATGCTCTTGGTGGGCATTGGAGGCAGTGGACGCCAGAGTCTAGCCCGCTTGGCCTCATCCATGTGTGATTACGACACCTTCCAGATTGAGGTCACCAAACATTATCGGAAGCAAGAGTTCCGAGATGGTACTGAACAGTTGGGTTTCTGAAACAAAGGAGGGTTGGGGCTTGGGATGATAAATGAGATGCTTCAGTGCCTGCAATGACAAGAGGGGAGAGAGGAAAGCACCTGGCTTGTGTGTGTGGGGGGGGGGCTGGGGAAGGGTTCCTGAATGTCAGAAAAGGAATCAAGGGCAGAATAGGGAATCTGAAGTGAGTCTGGTCCCTCTCCTCTTCTCCTTCCCTCATCTGGCTAGATATCAAGTGTCTGTATCGCCAGGCTGGGATACAGCTCAAGACCACGTCCTTCCTTTTTGTGGACACCCAAATTGCTGATGAATCCTTCCTAGAGGACATAAACAACATCCTCAGCTCAGGCGAGGTCCCTAATCTCTACAAGCCTGATGAATTTGAGGAGGTAGGATGCCTTCCACACCATTTGGGTTTTTTGGTCTTCCTAATTAATCCCTGAGGAACTGTAGATCCAGAATATGCCTCTGGCAATCTCCAACATCCATTTTATGGGCCAGGAGATTAAAGGATGGTTCCTCTTCAGTCATCTTCCCCAAGGAATGATGACTGGGAGGGGCTACTTTAAACTCCACCCCTGATCAGTCCAGCCTAATCCGCTGCCCACTGATGCTGCCATGGATTTCAGCCCTCTGACCCTTTGTGGCTTCTCCAGATCCAGACGCAGATCATAGATCAGGCCCGGGCAGAGCAAGTTCCTGAGTCCTCAGACAGCCTCTTCGCCTACTTCATCGAGCGTGTGCGGAACAACCTGCACATTGTGCTCTGCCTCAGTCCTGTGGGGGACCCCTTCAGGTAATTCCTCTTATAATCTTCTTCTCTTATGGATCCCAGAACTCTTCACGTGGTCTCCTTCCCTCTTTTGGCCTTCCATGGCCTTCTGGAAGTTAAGGTCATGAATAGCAGTATGCTCTCCCACTTTGGCTCCACCCCATCTCCTTTCCATAGACTGCCTTCTTTCAGGAAATCCCCATGGCTGAGATGGGAGTCCTTCATCCCTTTTGTTAATTATTATTAATCATCATTAATTATTAACAATTAATTATTAATTTATTAATAATAAATTTTATTAATTTAGTTGGTGATTTAAAAGTTTTTTGATTAGTTGTTTTTAATGTTTAAATGTATATGTGTGCATGCTTAAACACACACACACACATACACACACTGCCAGGCATAGTGGGGCACACCTATAATTCCAGTGACTCTGGAAGCTGAAGCAGGAAGACGACAAATTCCAGGCCAGTCTCATCAACTTACTGAGACCTTGTCTCAAATTAAAAATAAAAAGGTGTGGGGATGTAGCTCAGTAGTAAAGCACCCCTGGGTTCAATCCCCAGTGTTAGAAAGAAAAAAAAGAAGAAAGGGAGGGAGATAGGAGGGAGAGAAAAGAAGGCACAAGTATATAAAGACAATTTGGGTTACTGTTTTTTGTTTTTCTTTTGTAGCAGTATGTATTAGTACTGGGATTGAACCCAGAGGTACTTTACTACTGAGCCACATCCCCAGCCCTTTTTAGTTTTTATTTTGAGACAGGGTCTCACTAAGTTGCTTAAGCTGACTTTGAACTTGCAATCCTCCTGCCTCAGCCTCCTGAGTCACAGTGATTATAGATACCCATTTTTTAAAATATTAGTTTTCAATGGACCTTTATTTTATTTATTGATACGTGGTGCTAAGAATTGAACCCAGTGCCTCACACATGCTAGACAAGCACTCTGCCACTGAGCCACAACCCCAGCCCTAGATACCCATTTGTGCTTTTAATATTATGGCATATGGTGTAGTGATCATGTGCTAAGTGCTATGCTAAGTATTTTACACGTGTTACTTTGTTGAATCCCCCAACAGCCTTAGTTTGTATTATTATGCCCCTTTTAGCAATGAGGAAATTGATGTTCAAAGAGGCTAGATAGATATTTGCTCAAGATTCACGCCTAGCAAGTGTGGATCCAGGACTTTCTGGCCCCAGAGCCTGTTTTTTCTTTTCTTCTTCTCCTTTTCCTTTTCCTCCTCCTTCTTTCCTCCTCTCCTCTTCCCTTCTCTTCTCTTCTATTCTCTCTCTCTCTTTCTTTTTTTGACACCAGGGATTGAACTCAGGGGCACTAAATCACTAAGTGACATCCCTGGCCCTATTTTGTATTTTATTTAGAGACAGGGTCTCACTGAATGGCTTAGTACCTTGATTTTTGCTGAGGCTGGTTTTGAACCCACAATACTCATGCCTCAGCCTCCCAAGCCGCTGGAACTACAGGCATGCACCACTGTGCCTGGCTCTTTCTTTCTTTCTTTTGAGACAGGGTCTCACTAAGTTTCTTAGGGTCTGGCTAAGATGCTGAGGCTGGCCTTGAACTTGCAATTCTCCTGTCTCAGCCTCCCGAGTCACTGGGATTACAGGTGTGCATTACAGCACCTGACTCAGAGCCTGTTTCTAAATGCTATGCTGGACTAGCTCTGAGGGGACCAAATTTGCAAGAGGATAGGTGTTTAAGTTCCTGGAAAGCAAGGGGATAGTATTCAGCTTTAAAGCCAGGAGCTGGAGGCTACATTGCAAATAGGCTTGATTGTCTCTAAAAACCCTTCCTTACTCAGGAACTGGATCCGCCAGTACCCAGCCTTGGTGAATGGTACAACCATCAACTGGTTCTCAGAGTGGCCCCAAGAGGCCCTGCTAGAGGTGGCTGAGAAGTACCTCGTGGGAGTGGACCTGGGGACACAGGAGAATGTGAGTCTCTCCTCCTCCTCTCTCATTATACCCCTGACCCGCCACCCACTTCGCCTCCATCTCTTTTGTCTTTCATTCTCTGTTCTTGGCCTCAGATCCACAGGAAGGTGGCCTGGATCTTTGTCACCATGCACTGGTCAGTGGCTAGGTATTCTCAGAAGATGCTGTTGGAACTGCGGAGATACAACTATGTCACACCCACCAACTACCTGGAACTGGTGTCTGGATACAAGAAGTATGAAGAAGAGCAGGCGGTAGAGGGCCAGGAGCCTTATGAGGGAAACTAGTGAAATTATGTCATAGGAAATATTCAGGAACTGGCCAAGGGGACCGGCTTGGGGACCTGGGTGCCGAGACGGGATGGTCAGATGCAAAGGGTCTTAGTTCTGCCCCAAAAGTTAATATGAGAGAGAGGTGGGGCTTAGGTGGGAGGGGCTGCCACTAAAGTGCCCTGGTTGTGTTCCCCAGGCTCTGAACCCTCTCTACATCCTCTCTGCTCTTATTTTCTGGACAATGTTTCTCGTTTTCTGAACATAATATGATTGGAATATTGCTACGATATACCTAGTCTTTTCACCTCTGCCTTTGATGTCTTCTAGACTTGCTGCCTGCATGGGACAGGCGGCAAAAACAAACTATGTTCCCTCCTACACTCAACACAGTTCTTTACAACTGACTCCAGATTGTATTGGGTTTCCCCCACATACCTAGCAGTTTTCCAGTGGACACAGGCTGGGAGGGGAGGTCTTACAATCCATCTCAGTCTTGATGCTGTCTACCTTCAATTAGAGTCAGATCCCACAGGTTAAGATCTCAGTCCCACAAAACTGTTCTTTACTTCATATGCCAGTCCCAAGCCTCAGGTTGTTTTCACCTCTGCTTCTTACCAGCTGACTCTAAATCATGGCTTCCCTGACCTCCTAGCATGGCTCAGAGAACTCAGGAATTTGCTACGTAGGATATTTTTATTGGTGCATTATAATTATACATAATACAAAGTATATCTTAAAGGATATGTGTGAACATAGGGTGAGGTTCCGAAGGAACTGGAACACAGGAGCATCTGTCCATGTGGAGCCAGGGCACGTCACCCTCCCAGTACATGGATGTTCACCAGCCTGATAGCTTTCTGAGCCCCCCCTCTTGGGTTTTATGGAGGCTGCAATTCATAGCCAGGACTGATTAACTCATTGGCCACTGGTGATCATCTCAACCTTCAGCCCCTCTCCACTTGGAGGCCAGGGGGTGAGGCTGGAAGTTCCAATCTTCTAATCACAGGATAGATTCCCTGGCAGCCAGCCCCTAACCTGAGGCTATCCACAAGCCCCCAGTTCATTTCACTAGCATACAAAAGACACATTACATTGAAGAGTCCAAGGGTTTTAGAAGCTGTATGCCATATGGACTATATAAATATATATCTTACTTTAAAGCACAATATCATACCAAAGTTCCCAACAGTTTTATATTTATTAAGTTGCTGAGTGTCTTTTCATATACAAAGCACAATAATTTGCTTTGAAGAATATGATAAATGTAAAAGAAAAACCCACCCATTTATTGGATTCAATATTTTAATTAAGGTGAAAAAAAGCCTTTTTTTTATGGTACTGGGATTTAATCCAAGGGTACTTTACCACTGAGCTATACCCTGCAGCCTCCCACATGGCAGGGATTATAGGTGTGCACCACCATGCCTGTCTAGAAAAAAAGTTATTTTTAATAATGTAATAATGATAGTCAATTCATTCACTCATTTACTGTGTATTTTTGAGCACCTACTATATGTTAGGCACTATGTTAGATACTTGTAAGATGCCAGAGATCCTGCCATCTCTGGGGATGTAGGCTTACATTCTACCTTCTGTTTTCTGTTTGTCATTCATTGTGATAAGCCCTTTGGCTACATTTTCACCTAGTCAAGAGAATACCCATGAAGTTATTTTTTTGCCCTGAAGAATGTCGAAAACTTTTTGAATGAGTTGTCCACCTTTAAAACTTGAGACACTTTGAAAAATCCAGATTTCTAGCTTCTCTTTAAACATCAGAAATGGTGGCAATCCTGGGCTCCCATTCATTTCCATTGCGGGGGGCGGGGACAGGCTGGAGTGAGGAATGACTGCTCCCTTTGGGGGATTCGTGTTTTCTGGTTCACTGCAGCTCACCTGCCTACTGCATACTGGGGAGCAGGGGGAGATTCTCAAAGAGAGAAAGTAGTGTGATGGAAACCATCTTTAACAGACTAATTTTGAAAGTGGTATATAGAATAAATCAAAGGACAAGGAGACAGACTGGTTGGGAAGCTGTTGGCAACCATCCAGGCAGGAAATGATAAGAAACCGGGTGGTAGGGTTGATGGTAGCAACAGAAAAATAACAGGGTCCAAGACACACAGGAAAGGAAGATTATGTAAGCACCCCCTTCCTGGGACCCCAGCTTTTCCACACACCTTATCCCGCTCTCACCCCCAGGCTGCTGGGAGAAAAAAGGCAGGAGCTACTGGACCAAATCAATAAGCTGCGGACGGGATTGTCTAAGATTGATGAAACTAGGGAAAAGGTGGAAGTGATGTCCTTGGAGCTGGAAGAGGCCAAGAGAAAGGTGGCTGAGTTCCAGAAGCAGTGTGAGGAGTACCTGGTCATCATTGTGCAACAGAAACGGGAAGCAGACGAACAGCAGAAGGTCCCAGCCCTGCCCCTTGTGCCCCATTCCTCCAGGGTCCTCTGGAAAGAGGCTTTGGAGTCCCCATCAGTGGCTGCGCTAGGGAATACTCCTTCCACTTTGGAAATTTTGTTTAGCTTTCTCTTTCACCCTTCCTACCCCATCACCCCTACCTTTCCCCAAAGCAAAGACAAGACCCCCTGATTCTCTTTTTATCCTTAGGCTGTAGCAGCCAACAGTGAGAAGATTGCTATTGAGGAAGTCAAGTGTCAGCAGCTGGCTGACAATGCCCAGAAGGATCTAGAGGAGGCATTGCCTGCTCTGGAAGAGGCCATGCGGGTACCAGGGGCTGGTGCCAAGATGGGTTCTGGGAGTGGGATAGAGGCTGGCCTTTGTCTCAAAGTCCCTGGGAAAGTAGGAAGAAGTGGTTCCTCAGTTAGGCCCTGTATCTTACTGCCTGAGTTGGCTCTGGCCCAGCTCCCTGAGTGAACCCCTTTTCCCAGGCTCTGGAATCTCTGAACAAGAAGGATATAGGCGAGATCAAGTCTTACGGACGGCCCCCTGCCCAAGTGGAGATAGTGATGCAGGCAGTCATGATTCTTCGGGGCAATGAGCCTACATGGGCAGAGGCCAAGCGGCAGCTAGGTAAGCAAGAGAACCACAAGGCAATTGGCTTCTGTTCACCCAGTGTTCATTTATCCACTGCTGTGCATCAGAAAGAGCAATAAATGAGGCATCATACTGACCCTCAAGGGCATAGAGCGAAAGAGGAAAGAGAAGATGTAAATATCAGTTAGGATTCTTTGGTTATAAGTAAAAGAAACAGCTATCTTACTATAAACAAACAACAACAAAAAGATTGTCATAAAAAATATAGGAATGTATTGCAGAATCCAAGAACAGGAATATCTTTGGCACCCCCTCCTCCACCCCAAGGGGACAAGAATCAGGGAAGGAGAAATAGACTCTTTTCATTCAGTGGTTTTTTTTTCTGCCCTGGAAGAAAATGCAAACCACATAGAAAGAATGGTGTGTAGGCCTCAGTGTTTTAAAGGTAAGTGATGGGAGATAAGGCTGGGGAGACTGTGGTGGCCCTAGGGGCTGCGAGGTTACTAGAGAAGGGAGCAAGGTCAGAGAAGTGAACTAGAGAGGAGGTCGGATATCTTGGCCTTGGGAACTGAGCCCGGGAGAAGCTTGGCTATGCCTAAGTAGTGGCAGTAAAGCGTGACACTGAGGATGAGGTTAAGCCTCTTGCTGAGGCCCTTACATCTGTCACCCCACAGGGGAACAGAACTTCATCAAGTCCCTGATCAACTTTGATAAAGACAATATCTCAGATAAAGTGCTGAAGAAGATCGGGGCCTACTGTGCCCAGCCTGACTTCCAGCCTGACATCATTGGCCGTGTCGCCCTGGCCGCCAAGTCCCTTTGCATGTGGGTGCGGGCCATGGAGGTGAGCTGTGGTTGAGGTGGCTGGAGGCAGGCCCTGGAGAAAGCTGGGGCGGGCAGCACACTCAGACAGAGGGAGGCTCCCCTGTGTGTGAGTGGGTTGGTGGGCGACCCTCAGCCTGATTCTCTCCCTGCAGCTTTATGGGCGGCTGTATCGGGTGGTGGAGCCCAAGAGGATCCGAATGAATGCTGCCCTAGCCCAGCTTCAGGAGAAGCAAGCCGCCCTTGCTGAGGCCCAGGAGAAGCTGCGGGAGGTGAGCCTCACTCCTGTTTTTTTCCACAGGTGTCTCTCACTCTGATTTCTGGAACACATCCCCATCTGATTCCACCCCGCTCTCCTGCGACCTGTGTTTTCCCAGTCCTGTCCCCCTCCCACTATATGCCCTGTTTACATTGGGCTGCCTCTGGCTTAGAAAGCTGAGCCAGTTGCAGTGTTGAAAAGGCTCAAAGGACACTGTCACCCAGGAAGTCCTTTCAGAGATCCACTTGGAATCACTGGTCTCTGTCACAGTGTTTGGAGATAGGCCCTGGGTTATTGACTGATAAAATCTATTTGGAAAATCAGTCTTTGCCTGGAGAATGGAAGGAGAGAGAGAGAGACAGAGAGAGAGAGAAAGAGAGAGAGAACCTTTGCCATGGCCCTGGCACATGTGAGGATACCTGTGCCTGTGCTTGGGTAGGGCTGTGGCTGTGCCAGATGCCAAGGGGATTAGACAACCCTGACGGTGATTTCCTACAAGATGTACAGACAAGTAACTCTCAAACCAGGCAGAATGGTCAAATGCTTTTACCAGAGTAATTCAAGCTTGGTATGATGGTACACATCTATAATCCCAACTACCTGGGGGGCTGGGGCAGGAGGATCCTAAGTTCAAGGCTCCAGGGGCTGCAAGGTTACAGGGGCTATACCTTCATTTATGTAACCGTTCTCCCTTTGATGGACAAGATTGTTTCCAATCTTTTGATCTTCACTATCCTCTAATTTTGTTGATGCTATCTATATAATATTTAAAAAATATTTTTAGTTGTAGATGGACACAATACCTTTATTTTTATGCAGTGCTGAGGATCAAACCGAGTACCTCACACATGCTAGGCAAGCACTACCACCGAGCCACAGTCTGGTCAACTTAGCCTGTCCTAAGATTTAAATAAATAAATAAATAAACAAAAAAAAAGAAAGAAAAGAAAGAAAGAAAGAAAAGAAAGAACCAGAGATATAGCTGAGGGTAGAGCACAATATATGTGACAACATATGTGAGACCCTGGGTTCCATCTTTAGCACCACCAAAACAACAACAACAACAAAAAATGTAAACAAAAAGCCTTCAGGGACTGGGATTGTGGCTCAGTGGTAGAGCACTCACCTAGCATGCATGAGGCACTGGGTTCCATCCTCAGCACCACATAAAAATAAAATAAAGATATTGTGTCCACCTAAAACTAAAAAATAAATAATAAAAAGCTCTCAGAATTCTGCCAGTCTATCATTTGATTTTTCTACTGTTGACTTAATAGATAATACGACTATATCCCTAAAGTAATACAGCCACATGGTTTGAAATTCAAAAGGTCCAAAAGAATATCCGATAAGTCTCCTTCCCACTTCTGCTCTGTAGCACCCACTTTCCCCCAATGAAAGCAATTGATATTACAAATTCTTGTTCCAAAGGTGTCTAAGCTTATATAAGTAAATACATATATTTTTTTTCTTTTTTTTCTTACGTTATACACACTAGTCCAAACCTTACTATTTTATTTACCTATAAACTGAAGATTTGTTTTGTATCAATATATTACAGAATTTCTGTCTCTTTTTATTGCTGCATGATATTCCAATGGATGGTTACACCATCATTTATGTAACCTTTCTCCCTTTGATGGACAAGATTGTTTCCAATCTTTTGATCTTCACTATCCTCTAATTGTGTTGATGTTATCTTTATATAGACATTTAAAAAAAATTTAACTGTAGATGGATACAATACCTTTATTTTTATGCGGTGCTGAGGATCAAACCCAGTACCTCACACACGCTAGGCAAGCACTACCACCCACAATCCCAGCCCCTATATACACAATTAAAGTTTTTGTATAATGGAAGCTGGTCATACACCTTCAATTACTTCAAAACATTTGGAAAACATCTGATCCAACTTTCTCAAATGGGCTGACCAGCCCGAGGCTTAGTGAGACTAAGCACCTTGCCCAGGTCACTGGCTATTTCCTGACAGAGTAGGGGTTCGACCTCGTGTTTCCAACTCCATGGCACACTGCCCAGGGTTTGTTCTTGTCTTTTATTGCAGTAAGTGTCTTTACTGCCAGAAGTAGAGCTACCCTTAGGCCTCTTCTGTCCTGCCTGTGCAGAGAACCCTACCAGGCCAGGTAAACAGGCTTGTGTCTGTACCTGCTCCTCCCTGCTCCATTCCTGCTGCCACTGGCCCCTCCCGACCTCTCAGGAAGCCTTCACTCTTTTTACTCTCTCTTTTCTGAGAGTGAATAGTCACAGGTGTGGCAATTCACTTGGAAAGGTTTCTCATTCAGATGAATCATATCCTGGGCTAAGTAATTAGGGGTTGTTCCCTTTACATGTGAAAAGATGAGACCTCTGAAGTAAACTGCCAACAGTTCATTCACTGGACAAGCACTCAGGGTTAGGTCTCTTGGTGGAGGATCCATTTACACCCGAGAATCCCTAATTGATAAGACTATGCAGACAGGAGATCTGGGCGCAGTGGTATGTACTTGTTGAACTAGCTACTTGGGAGGGTGAGGCAGGAGGATCACTTGAGCTCAGGGATTCAAGGCCAGCCTGGGCAACATAGCAAGAATCCATCTCAAAACAAAATAGAACAAAACAAAAAGAGTAGGCAGACAGAACCTAATGTTCTCCCCATTACTGATAAAAGGCTGTATAGTTTAAGAACCAAATGCATCTTTTAGCAGAACCTCAGATCTAGGACTGTGCCAATACTAGAGCCCCACCCCAGGCCCATCAAGTAATAATCCCTGGAAGAGCCTAGGAATCTGCATTTTAAGAGCTTCCCTGTTAGAGCCAACCAGGGATAGGAAGGCCAGTACACAGTGCTAGGGCCCCCCTAGACTACATATCAATGCCAATCCTGAATGAACAGTTAATACTTGTTTGGGGTCATGAAAATATATTTTCCCCAATTAAAAAAAATTTAGTTGTATATGGACACAGTACCTTTATTTTATTTTTATGTGGTGCCAGGGATTGAAACCAGTGCCTCATGCATGCTAGGTGAGCGCTCTACCACTAAGCCACAAACCCAGGCCCCCAATTTTTAAAAAATAATTCAGTCCTTTATTTTAATTGTATGACACTTTACAAAACTACTTTCACTTGTTGTTGTTGTTGTTTCACCAAACCTATTGGGACCCCCTGGTGTTGAGGATCTCACAGAGATACAAGCTTGCAGGCTTTGCTTCAATCTGCAAAGACTACCATGCTTGAAAGCTGAGAGAATTGTGTTTATTACAGTCAGAGAGCATGTGTGTGGTGAAGGTTCCACCTGCATTCTCTACAGCAGTTCTCCCCTGTTAATGCTCAAGGTTTTCCCTTTGAATAAATAAAGAAGCCTTCAATTTTATGAAGGTAGTAAGTCTTGGTTAAATACTAAGCACCTTATTTCCCCTCTTGAGTCCAAACACACAAAAGTAACAACGTAATGAAGACAGTGAAAAATCTACACGCCTTTAGTCCTGCATGTACTAGCTGGCAGACTTTTTGCACAATACTGAATCGCACCAAATCTCCATTTCCTCATCTCCAAAATAGGTTTATCATGATAGATTTCTTCTTCATGACGTTATGAGATTTTATTTAAATCCCATGATAACCCATGTGTAATAATTGCACTAAATAAATAAATGGTAGTTATTATGATCATCAATATTACAGATTACAATATGCCAGGCCTCTGAATACTCTAAAGCTTTTGTACTAGATATGATCTAATCTGCTGTCTTACATTGAAACTTTGAATTTAATTCCAGATGTCATTTGCCCAGGGAAGGGCTAATAAATAATAAATAAACATACTATTTTGTTTAAGATTGGGGAGGTCACAGTCCCTAAGTACCCAAGCCCAATTTTGATAAGCAGCAAGGGTTACAAACCACTGGCTTAGAGATTGCCCCCAGAAGGCTCTGAGATGGATCAGAACAGGATCTTAATCTACTTCAAGGCAACTGTAGCCCCAGCGTTGAAAATTCACTTTCATTCCTATTTTCCATTCCAAATTATGTTTGGTCACATGGTTCAACATAGTATATCCAGAGGTTGGCAGTATGACTAAATGACAACATTAAAGCAGCAAATCTAATATTCTGTCCATTGGCACCTAAAATGACCTAACCCTGCTTCTACCTCATCAGCAGTAATGGCTGTGGTTCTATATTGTTGCTCTAGTGGTCTTTATCCTGAGACTTCCCCTTCTGTGTTAAGGTCACCCTTAATATTTCTTCCCTTTGCCCAGGTCAAAGTGATCTAAGCCCAGTTTCCTTGAAGCTGCCCTGCTTCAAACTGTGCTGCCTCTGTAGAAGTAGCACTCACCTGTGAACAAAGCCGCAGTCCCCTGCCAAGGTCAAAATAACACATGGTTGGCATAAAGCCTTCTGCTCTGGCTACGTGGTTAAAGGTCAACCCCATATGATCTCATACAAGCCTCTATAAACCACTTTAGTCCAGACAACTGTGCACACCTACAAATTCTAGCCCCAAGCAAATCTTCTCAGTGGGTTTTTTTCTGGTTTGCAGATATATTCTTGAGAAGATCCAATAACTGGTAGCCAGGTTCTATGCCTTGGTTCTAAACAAATTCAGAAATAGTTTGACAGCACATGATAGCATGTGCCTGTAGTTCCAGTTACTCCGGGAGACTGAGGCAGGAGTGTCATCTGGGCCCAAGAGTCTGGGGCCAACTTGGGCAAGATTCCATTTCAAAACAAAAACAAACAAACAAACAAGAATAAATAATAAAAAAAAAAGTTTGGCCAAAATGTCCCCTTTATAACCTGTAGGTACACAAGTTGAAGGATATAATATCTGTAGGCAAGTGGCCCCACTGGTAGTAGCCCCAAATTTTAGATGGAATTTCCTGATCTTAGGCAGTGCTGAGTGGGCAGGCCCCCCACACCCTGATGGAGCTGAGGGGAACTTGTACTTTCTGTGTTCTGCTCATTCCTAAAATGAAACTGAGTTTATTTGAACATTCTTAGTTTATTCTTCCCAGTTTCAATTAGAGCAGTCCTATGCCTTTCCTGGAGAAGGTGTAATTGAGTAAAAGAGTGGAAGAAGTCTTCCAATAAGCAAGGGAACACATAAAAAATTGTAACAAACTGAGTGTGGTGGCACACACCTGTGATCCCAGTGACTCAGAGAGGCAGGAGCGTTGTAAGTTCAAGGCCAGACTGGGCAACTTAGAGAGACCCTGTCTCAAAAAAGAAAAAGGACTTGGGGTTCAGCTCAGAGGTAGGGCTCAATCCCCAGTACAAAATCAGTCCTCCATGCTTATCTTGAAGCTGGTTACAAAGGTTGAATGTCACAATGCCATTACAAAAACAAACAAAATATGATCCCAGAGAAGGGAAAACATTACATCAGTTTACAGAGAAGAATGCAAACTTAATCTAATTGGTACCATCAGAATGAAGAAATCATATACACAAAACAAGGATTGGGATGGTAAGAGGGAAAGTCCAAACACAGAGAAAGAAAGATTTGTGGGAAAAATTTCCCCCGACAGTGCTGGGGATGGAACCCAGGGCATTTGCACATGCTAGTCAAGTGCTCTACTACTGAGTTATATCCCCAACCCCTATGGGATATTTTAATATTATTGAAGTATGACATCCAAAAGAAGAGTGGCAAAATAGTGTCAATGAATATAATATAAAAAGACAGAAAATATGATAGGGATATGAGAGACAATCCAACCAATGAGAATTTCTGAAAGAAAAAAACAGAATCAAGGGTAACATAGAAATATTTAGCAATCGGTTCGATGTGTACATGACTGATTCAAGAATGCCTGGGTCAGAAGCAACTGAGTCAGACACTGGTGCTCAGCATCTGGGCATCTGCTCAGATCATGATACCATCAACACTGCTTGTGACATTCAACTTTTGGAATCTGCCTGGAGACAAAACATGAGGACTCATCTTAGACTCTGAATGTAGGTGTGGTCAACCCTGACAATGTAAAAATGAAAGTACATCTGAAAAAGTTGAAGGGGGTGCAGAGATTGGTGAGGGAAAAAATAGGCAATACTTCTGAAGCTGAAGGTTTTTTTTTTTTTTAATATGTACGTGTGTGTGTGTGTGTATTTTTAGTTGTAGATGGACACAATACCTTTATTTATTTATTTATTTTTATGTGGTGCTGAGGATCGAATCCAGGGCCTCACACATGCAAGGCAAATGTTCTACCACTGAGCTACAATCCTAGCCCCAAGGGTTTTGTGATGCTGGGGACTAAACCCAGGGCCTTGTACATACTAAGCACACACTATACCACTGAGCTATATTCCCAACCCCATAAACTGAGGTTTTTTTGTATTTTTGTAACAGGGATTGAACCCAGGGACACTTAACCACTGAGCCATATCCCCAGTCCTTTTTTGTATTTTTTAAATTTAGAGACAGGGTCTTGCTAAGTTGCTTAAGGCCTCGCTACGTTTCTGAGGCTGGCTTTGAACTCGTGTGAAACTCTTGCCTCATCCTCTTGAGCCACTGGAATTATAGGCATGCACCACCATGCCCAGATAAACTAAAGTTTTTAACGTTATTTAAAGCGAAAAAGGTAACCAGTAGAAACAGGTATGGTGGCGCATGCCAAGCCCAGCTACTGGGAATGCTGAGGTAGGAGATTACAAGTTCTAGGCTAGCCTAGGCAATTTAGCAAGATCCTGTCTCAAAAAAATAAAAAGGACTAGGATTGTACCTCTGGGGTAAAGCAGCCCTAGGATCAATCTCTAGTTCCAAAATAAATAAATAAATAAGGCTGGGAATGGGGACTGGGGCTGTAGCTCAGTGGTAAAGTGCTTGCCTTGCACATGTGAAGCACTGGGCTCAATCCTCAGCACCACATAAAAATAAAGAGAGAGAGAGAGAGGAGAGAGAGAGAGAGAGAGAGAGAGAGAGAGAGAGAGAGAGAGAGAGAGAGAGAGAGAGTGTGTCTATCTACTAGAAAATACTTGAAAAAAAAAAAAAGCTGGGAATGTAACTCAGTGGTAGAGTGTCCCTGAGTTCAGTCCCCAATCCTGGTGGGAGAAGAAAAGATAACCAGTAGAAGAACTAAAACTATTAGTAAAGAGAAAGGAGAGTGGTATGGAGGTATAAGCCCCTGGATTCAATAATATAAATTGATATGTGAGGAAAAGCAGTATTAAATATACTCTTGTATGTATAGAAGACCTTTGGAAGGAGATAAAGAAGTGGGTTACATTGGCTGCCTCTAGAGAAGAGGTCTGGGTAGGTGGGAGGTAGGAACAAGATACGGAGGAAGACTTTCCTGGTCCTGATGTTCTTGTGCCTTTGGAATTTTTAAATTCCTATTCACAGAGTAAACAATTAAACTTAAAAAGAAAAAGCAGTATAAAGATGTGCTTAGGCATGTTCAAGGATATTTATTATACAGCATGCTGAATAATAGAAGGTTAGAAAAAGACAAATGTGTCTCCATAGATTGGTTAACAAGTTATGGTTCAATCACAAGAATTTTTTTTTTTTTTTTTTTTTTGCAGCTGTTCTAAAGAATGAGGCAGGGGTGGGGGAGGGCATAGCTCAGTGGTGAGAGCAGCGCTTGCATAGAATGCACAAGGCCCTGGATTCTGTCCCCAGCACTGATAAAACAAATGAAAACACCCCCAAAATAGTAATCTGGGCACTGTGATCCCTGCATGTAATCCCAGTAACTCAGGAGGCTGAGGCAGGAGAATAGCAAGTCCAAGGCCAGCCTGTGCAAATTAGCAAGACTCTGTCTCAAAATAAAAATAAAGAGGGTGAGGATGTAGCTCACTGATAGAGCACCCCTGCATTCAATCCCCAGTACCACATTAAAAAGAGAAAATAAAAGATTAAAATAAAAAAAATAAAAAGGAGCAAAGTGCAGAACAGTGTCATAGTGTGTAACCATTTATTTAGAATTCCATCCATTTGGGTCTGGGCAGTGTGGGACATACCTGGGCAGTGTGGTGCTGATCCCAAATTCAAGATAAGCCTCAGCAACTTAGCAAGGCCCTGACTCTAAATTTATTTATTTGTGCTTGTGCTTTCATACTGCTTGCTTATCTGGGCAATATGCTACAATCCACATTTATTCTCATATATAACAACCCAGACAAGGCTCCAGAGGGTTGAAACTCACTTGGTATCACTCAGTAAGAACTGAGTTATTTCTCCTTTATAATAGTGTGAATATTTCCAAGGTTGCAGGCTGATTCTCCCAGTGGGGAGTGGGGCACAACCGGGGAGGGAGCTCATGTTTATAGTATGCACTCAGTGTGTCACCCCACCCCCATGTTCCTCAAGGCAAAAAGAGCAGGCAGTACAGTCTGTACTCTGGCCCAGTGACAGCTGGCCATCATGGCCCACACACAGGATCTTGGACAAGGCTGCACCAGTCCTTTGCTTTTGAATGAGGTGAAGGATTCAACCTTCCTAGTGGCCGTGGGTTGAGGCAGGCTTATCCAACATACACAGGTCTTCCCAGGTGCCCAACTCTGGTGTGGGCAGGGCCTGAGACTTGGCTCTTTCTGTTGCCCAGACTCTCTCTCCTTAAGAGTTTGTTTCTAGCTTTTACTTCCTCTTTTATGCTTCTTCCTGAGGTATGGCCTCTGGCATAGAGCAACAGTTGTTTCTACACTATCTGAACCTAGCTTGCCAACCTATATAATGTGTTTTATCTATTTATTTATTTTAGTTGTAAATGGATACAGTACCCTTTTTTTAAAAACACCTTTATTTTTTTTAATTGATTTATATGCAGTGCTGAGGCTCCAACCCAGGACTCTGCACTAGGCAAGGGCTCTACCACTGAGCCACAACCCCAGCCCAGATACAGTATCTTTTTATGTCTTTATTTTTATGTGGTGCTGAGGATAGAACACTGTGCCTCACATGTGTGAGGCAAGAGCTCTGCCCATGTGGGTTATTTTATTTTATTTTTTTAAGACTTCAGGAATAGTTCATTTATTTTCAAATAGTTTTTGGCAATAACAATTTTTATATCATTGATTTATTAGGAGATAGACATTTCTTTCAACATGTTTATATTATTTTAAATCTTTACAATTATAATTCAGAGGAAAAAATTATTATGCTTATTTTATTTTTTGAATTTTTTTCTATTGATTTTATTATTTTTTTTAAATACACAACAACAGTGGAATGCATTACAATCCTTATTATACATATAGAGCACAATTTTTCGTATCTCTGTATATACCATGTGGTTTATTTTTATTTTGCAGTACTGGAGATGGATCTCAGGGCCTGGTGCATGCTAGGCAAGTACTTTACCACTGAGCATATCTCCAGTTTCTTCTGTGTTTTATCATGCTTCAAGAAGGTCTCTGTTCCATACCCAGCCTTGAGTTTTATTACCAAGTAGTTTCTGGGCTCTAGGACAGGGCGGTGGACAGAAGGGAAAGGAAACTATTGTATTTCAACCTACTCCTCACATCAGTCCTATAGGGTAGTTATTATTCTTATTGTCCATATGTGGGAAACTGAGATTCAAAGAGAGTACTTCACCCAAGGTCAGATGGCTACCAAGTGGCAGACATGATTTGAACTAGAACCATCTGGCCTTGAGCCCCAGCACTCCATGCTCTGTTCTCTAATTCCTCCAAGGTGGCGGAGAAGCTGGAGATGCTAAAGAAGCAGTACGATGAAAAGCTGGCACAGAAGGAGGAGCTTCGCAAGAAGTCTGAAGAGATGGAGCTCAAGCTGGAGCGGGCCGGGATGTTGGTGTCTGGGTTGGCTGGTGAAAAGGCCCGATGGGAGGAGACAGCGAAGGTGAGATGGGTCACAGCACCAGGCTCCCCTTCTGCTCATCCTGCCCATTCCTAGAGATCCATCCCCTTACCTCTGAGGGACAGTTAGGGAAAACAAGGACACCTGGGTGTAGAGAAATCCAAGAACAGGCGGGTGGGAGTCCTCCCCTCCCTCTCCTCACTTGTGGGGAAAATATGGAAGGAAAGGTGTTTATACCTTTGGGGGTCTGCTTCAGTGTTTGGACAGGGCTGAAAGCACACAGAAGAACAGCCTGTTGACCTGACAGACCACAGATATATGCCCTCTTGTCTCTACCTCTCTGTTGTTATCACCAGAGCCTAAACATGGCTGTCAGAGGTGGGAAACACCAAAGTGATTACAATCAGGCTAGAGATCTTCAGAGCACAAAAGTTTAAGGGAAGGAAAGAGTCTCTTTGATCTAGATGGGGTCCAGGGGGAAGTGCCTTCAAAAGCATTCCAAGTGTCTCCCAAAGGCCTGGGGCCCAGACGGTTTATACCTACCTCCCTACTGTCTGCCAGGGCCTGGAGGAGAACCTGGGATACCTGGTGGGAGACTGTCTCCTGGCAGCTGCCTTCCTGTCCTATATGGGACCCTTCTTGACTAACTACAGGGATGAGATTGTCAACCAAATCTGGATGAAGAAGGTGAGATAGGTGGGGTCTAGGTATGGAAGATAAATGAGCTCTTAGGGTGGCTCTGGGAGCAGGACCTCTGGGAATATTAAGAGGTGTAGGGATACTGCTGGACTCAAGCTGAAGTTTGGGATCCTTCTCTCCCCAGATCTGGGAGCTTCAGGTTCCTTGCTCACCTAACTTTGCCATTGAGAACTTCCTGACCAATCCTACCAAAGTTCGGGACTGGAACATCCAGGGGTTGCCCTCAGATTCCTTCTCCACTGAAAATGGTATCATTGTTACCCGTGGCAACAGGTAAGGATGTCGTAAGGAGTGAGAAGCAGAGGAGGGACAGAGCCTATCTCCTAAATGACACTTCCTCCTTCAGGTGGGCCCTCATGATCGATCCTCAGGCCCAGGCCCTGAAATGGATTAAGAACATGGAGGGAAACCAGGTATAAAACTGGGGGGCTAATTGGGTCACCCCAATAGAATCCCCTCACAGGCCTCTTTCTGAGGTCCTGTCCTGGGACGTGGTATCCCTCAATGTTCATTCCATCTTTCCCCTTTGCTTTTAGGGCCTGAGTGTCATTGACATGCAGATGAGTGATTACCTTCGAGTCCTAGAAAAGGCCATCCAGTTTGGACAGCCAGTGCTACTTCAGAATGTGCAGGAGTATCTGGACCCCACACTCAACCCTGTGCTCAACAAATCTGTAACTCGAATTGGTCAGATCCCAGACTTAACTGTGGGCTTAGGTTGTGGGACAAGTCCTAGAGAGCAGCCAAGTGGGACACTGGGGAGGAAAGGGTGGCTCCTTGGCTGTGTCTTCTACTTACTTGTTCCTTCGTACAGACAGGCTTGGACTGGGCTTTTAAATCAGGCTGAACCACTACCCCAGATGTTATTGGAAAATGGATCAGCTCATACCTGGTCATGTAGGACTCTTGTCCTTGACCCATTTTGTGATTGCAGGTGGTCGGCTGCTGATGCGCATTGGTGACAAGGAGGTGGAATACAATCCCAATTTCCGTTTCTACATCACCACCAAGCTCTCCAATCCCCACTATAGCCCAGAGACCTCAGCCAAGACCACCATTGTCAACTTCGCTGTTAAAGAACAGGTGGATAAGGGCTGATGCCCAGACTGATCTAGGATGAAGCGGGAAGGGCTGTAGAGTTTGGCTGGAAGAAGCTCAGAGTAAAAGGCTATGCTTGAGTCTGGCAACTGAGGATGAGGGTCTTGGGAAGCATAAAGGGAAGAAAGGAGTGAGACCCTCACCATGAGTGCTGCTACTCCCAGGGACTGGAGGCCCAACTGCTGGGCATTGTGGTTCGGAAGGAGCGGCCTGAACTGGAGGAGCAGAAAGATTCCCTGGTTATCAATATCGCTGCTGGCAAGAGGAAGCTCAAGGAGCTGGAGGACGAGATCCTCCGGTGAGATCTTGCCCCTCCTGCCCACCGTCCCATTGGTCTGTAGCCAGCTGGTCCTGCAAAGCTAGCATCCCAGAGGCAGGATGATCCCCTTCTCTCCAGCTCAGTACCCAAACCCCTCAATCCATGTGCCCCCTGGCTTCCCCTAGGTTGTTGAATGAGGCTACAGGCTCCCTGCTAGATGACGTGCAGCTGGTGAACACCCTGCAGACATCCAAGATAACTGCTACTGAGGTGACAGAGCAGCTGGAGACCAGTGAGACCACGGAGATCAACATTGACATGGCCCGCGAGGTAGGCTCCAGCACCCTGCAGTTGCCCCTGGTTAGCCACCAAGAAGCAACTCTGATGATGTTGACTAAAGGCCCTTTTTCCTTCTCTGAGCCTCTGCTGCATGCCCTGCCCTTCTGCGACTCTGACTCTGTCCTTCCTGATGCAGGCTTACCGCCCGTGTGCTCAGCGGGCGTCGGTGCTGTTCTTTGTGCTCAATGACATGGGACGCATCGACCCCATGTACCAGTTCTCATTGGATGCCTACATCAGCCTCTTTATCCTCAGCATTGACAAGAGCCATCGAAGCACTAAGCTGGAGGACCGCATTGACTACCTGAATGATTACCACACCTACGCTGTCTACAGGTCTGACGGTCTGCCCCACATGAGCCAGGCAGGAGGCCAAGTGACTGCCTCTAATTCTTCTCCTCGGGCTATTTCTAGCAGAGTACTTTCCCAGGCCACCTTCCTTGGTCCACTGTTTTCTCCTTACACTTTTCCTGGGAAGCTCATCCATTAGAATCATCTATGGGTTGCTTGTTCTCAGTTTAATACCCTTATGTCCCCATTGCACTTTGGATATGGATATACATCTGTCTACTATACCAGCACTTCTCTAATGCTAAGCACACATAAGGCACCAGGGGTCTTGTTAAAATACAAATTGGGATTCAGGAGATCTGTGACAGGGCCTGAGATTCTGCATCCCTATCAAACTCTTAGAGGAGCTGTTGTTTCTGGTCAGTTGATCACATTTTGAGCAGTAAAGTACTTGAATTCTCTACCTGCACATTCTACAGACCCCTCAAGTTCAACTTGTTTCAGATCAGACTCAAAATCTTTCCTCTTCCACCAGAGTCCTCATCTTTGAATGACACCAATGCCCACCACCCAGTCATTCAAATTAGAAACGCGGAGTTGTCCTTGACTCTTCCCTCTCAAATCAGTCACCCAGTTCTGTTCATGAATATTTCTGCAAACCACTCCCCTGACCCACCTCATTCTCCCCAGTGACTGCTGGGGAGATGGCTGGACCTTGATGCAGGTCTTCATTATCTTCCTTTCTTAATTGCACAACAGTCCCCTAATAGGTCATCCTGCCTTTCAATTTGTCCCTCTCCATGTGTCCTCTCAGAGCTGCCAGTGTGAGCCTTTCAAACACACAAATCTGACCCTGTCACTCCTTTGGTGATTGTCTCATCTCCGGTGGCCCACAAACCCTCTGTGGCCTGGCCTCCACCCGCCTCGGCCTCCTTCTTCCCCGGCTCACGCCAACTGTCCTGGCACCACTGCCTGTTCCAGCCCCTGCCCCTGCCCCTGCCCCTGCCCCTGCCCCATGCTCTTCTCACCCATTGGCTTTTGCCTATGCTCTCTGAGCTCTCCTGGGAGTGCTCACCTCTCTGCTTCTCTCACCACCCAATCAACCTGCTGCTCCCCCTGTATCCGCCAGATAAGGCTGGGCGTCCCCATCTGCATTCCCTTAACACTCCTGCCACCTCTTTATAGTGCTCTGCACACCTTCCTAACAAATGGCTCCTGTGTCTCTGTGTCAGAGCAGGTGGCCTCCTGACTCTTCCATAACCCCCATAAGGACAGAAACAGAGGCTGACTCATCTTTGTCTTTAAGACTTAGCAGAGTGCCTGGCAGGACAGTGGCGAGGGGTGGGGGGGCTCAATATTTTGTTTCTTAATAAGAACTGGGTGCCTAATTACCAGTGAACTTTGGGAAAATCACGCCATCTCTCAAGGCCCATAGTGCCTGGCTGTTGCCAGGAGGTTCAGTTTAAGTTCTAAGGCCTTTCTTCTGCGTAAGGCTCTGTGTTCCTAGGATCTTTATTCAGTGAGCGTTTGTGTTGGACATCCTATCTCCACTTTGCCCTACTCATTCCATCCTCCCTGTCCCCTTCTTCCAGGTACACCTGCCGCACCCTTTTTGAGCGCCACAAGTTATTATTCAGTTTTCACATGTGTGCCAAAATTCTGGAGACTTCTGGCAAGCTCAATATGGACGAGTACAACTTCTTTCTGCGTGGGGGTGTGGTGAGTCGAGCAGAGGGCACATTTCAACATGGGTTGACCAAGGTTGGGGATGAGGGCAGGTGTGATGAGGACTCTGGACCCAGGGGGTCAGGCCCAAGCCTTTAGCATGTGAGCTCAGAAAAACCATGCCTGGAACAGGTGCCCAGTGAGTTCCCTGGGACTGTGGAGGTGACTTGTCATGCCCCCCTCTGACACATAGTACAGGCTGGGCCTTGGGGCACCTCTCACCTATGACCCACCTCTTCCTGTGATCTTGCCACTGTTTTGCTGCCTCTCTGTCCACTCCTTTCCCAGTCTTAATTCCATGGTCACTATCACAGTCTGTCCCTTGCAGTCATTTCCACCCTTTGTTCCTCTGTCTTTTGTCTTGTATATACTTGGCAAAACCACCACTCTGCTAGATCTAGCTCCTCTTCCCTCTCTGATCCTGTGTAGCTGAGGCAGCTGAGCATGACTGGAGAAAAGCACATCCACACTGACTAGATTCTCTTTAAATCCATGATCATGAGCTTCACATGGACATTTAAAGCTACCAGACAACCCTGCTGCCTTTCCCTCCCTCTAGGATAGCAGTTCATTTCTTTGGCCGCCTTCCCTTTATCTCTCAATTGGATTCTAGCCACAGCCTTCCAGCACCCTCTACTAAGCTCTCAAATCAGTAACTCCAGAGGGCTTTTTAAGGTGGGCACCACTGGAGAGGATTCCCCATCACTGATGTCTCCCACTGTCCAGCCCCTCACTCCAGATGCACAGGCTGCCTTGCCCTCCTCTATAGCTCTGTCATATCTGTGCCCTGGCTGTGCCCTCTGTGCTGGGAAACTATTCCTCCAGGTATTCACTTGGCCCTCTCTTACAAGCCTTACCTCAAGGAGGCCTTTGCACTTGTGTGAGTTCTCTCTCTCTTTAATCTCTTCTCTCATCTCTCCCCGCCCCCCCACCCCCACCCCCACCCCTTGTTCTGGGGATTGAACCCAAACCCAGCCCTGATCTTCTTTTTGTTTTTTGGTACCAGGGATTGAATCCAGGGGGCGCTTAACCACTGAGCCACGTCCCCATCCCTTTTTTGTATTTTATTTAAGGACAGGTTCTCACTGAGTTGCTAAGTGCCTCGCTAAGTTGCTGAGGCTGGCTTTGAACTCATGATCTTCCTGCCTCAGTCTCCCAGGCTGCTGGTATTCCAGACGTGGGGGTGTGGTGAGTCAAGCAGAGGGCACGTCTCAGCATGGGTGACCAAGGCTGGGGATAAGGGCGCCACCATCCCCAGCTTCTGATCTTCTTATTTAATACTTCACACTACCTCTTAGCACTTCCAATCTCCTTTACCCCCTCAGCTTATTCTGTTTCTTCTTGGCACTGCCATCTTTAATATACTAGATAATTCACTTTCTTGTTACATTCTTGGTTTGTAACCTGCCCATGGGTTCCTAATCCCATGTTGGAAAATAACCTCCTCAAGGGCATAGATATACATCAGATTTGTTCAGTGACATATGCCAGCTGCTTAAAACACATATAACAATAAATATGTGTTAAAAAATTGGGCACCGTGGTAGTCCCAGCTACTTAGGAAGCCGAGGCAGGAGGATCACTTGAATGCAGGAGTTTGAGGCCAACCTGGGCAACATAGCGAGACTCCATCTCAAAAAAAAAAAAAATTGGTAAAAAGAGAGGTTGGGGATGTAGCTCAGTTGGTAGAGTGTTTTCCCCGAATGCACAAGGGCCTGGGTTCAGTCCCCAGCACCACCAAAAAACAATTGGTAAAATGAATGAATGTGTGAATGAACTGTGAAACAGTTTGTGCTTCTCAGTAGAGTAAGGCTCCAATTAAGGTTAATAAGATTGAGGGCTGGGGATAGAGCTCAGTTGGTAGAATGCTTGCCTCACACCCACAAGGCCCTGGGTTCAATAGCCAGCACCACCAAAAGGCACAAAAAAAAAACCCACTTTAATAAGTTTAATAAAGTTTGGCCGTTCATAACCCACTTGAATCAAATGTATGAAATATGATATGTCAAGAGCTATGTAATGTTTTGAACAACTAATAATAAAAAAATAAGATAAAATAAAGCCTTTTATAACAGAAAAAATAAATAAATAAAGTTTGGCCATCAAACCACCAGAGGGCACCAGCTTCTTGGAGTTCAATTGTGATAGCTGACAGTAGTGAGTCCTAACTGCAGCTGGTCCTATTTATTCCTGGATAAAGGAGAATTCCCATCCATCTTGGATTCATCTCCTCGTTCACTCTATTTCATGCAAGACCAGTTTTGGCTTTCTTACAAAGAAGGCGGAGAAGAAGGAGAAGAAGAGGAGGAGGAGGAAAGGGTGATGGAGGGGAGGGAAGAAAAAGGAAGAAAAAAAAAAGAGAAATGGGAGAGAATAGTTAACTTCAAAATATACGTGATTTTTGATAGACAGCAATTGCACATTTTTCTACATTTTTATTGGTGCATTATAGTTGTGCATAATGAGATTTGTTGTTACATATTTGTACATGCATACAATATAACAATGTAATTTGGCCAATATCACTCCCCAGTACTTTCTATACCCTTTCCACCTCCCACCAGTTGGTCCATTTCCTCTACTGATCTCCATTTGATTTTTATGAAATCCACCCCCACCTTTCTTTTTCCCTTTTCCTTTCTAGCTTCTGCATATGAGAGAAAACATACAATCCTTGACCTTCTGAGTTTGACTTATTTTGTTTTTTAACCTGATGGTCTCTGGTTCCATCCATTTTTCTGCAACATAATTTCATTTTTATTTATGGCTGAATAAAATTCCATTGTGTATATATTTTTTCTTTATCCATTCATCTGTTGGTGGACATGTAGGCTAGTTCCATTGTTTGGTTATTGTGAATTGTGCTTCTATAAACATGGGTATGCATGTATCACTACAATATGATGACTTTAATTCTTCAGGGTAAATATTGAAACATGGAAAAACTGGGTCATATGGTGGTCCCATGCCTAGTCTCTCGAGGAGCCTCCATACTGATTTCCATAGGGGTTGTAGTAACTTACAGTCCCACCAATAGTATAAAAGTGTTCCTTTTTCTCTACATCTGTCTAGTATTTATTATTTGTATGCTTGATTGCTGTCATTCTGACTGATGTGAGATGAAATCTCAGTGTAGTTTTGATTTGGCGGTGTTGTACATATTTATGGGGTACATTGTGATACTTCAATATGCATATATAGTATGTAAAGATCAGATCAGGGTAATTGGCATAGGCATCCCTTCAAACATTTATCATTTCTTTGTCTAGGAACATTCTAAATCAATAACTATTCTTTTGAGGAGTTCTCATCAATCTCTTCTGCCTCTCTCCTTCCCTTCAAGGTCCTGGATCGGGAGGGTCAAATGGATAACCCATGTACGAGCTGGCTGGCGGATGCCTACTGGGACAACATTACAGAGCTGGATAAACTGACCAACTTCCATGGACTCATGAATTCCTTTGAGCAGTATCCTCGGGACTGGCACCTGTGGTACACCAGTGCTACCCCAGAGAAAGCCATGCTGCCAGGTACCCAGGCCTCAGAACCTCCCTCTGCTTGCCATTCTCCTTCCCTCCATTCAGCCTTTGTTTGCCCTTCCCTTTATTCTTCCTCCCTCTCCCCAGCTCCCCTCCACTGGCTGCTCTCCCCACAGGTGCCTCTTTGTTTCCATTCTGGGTCCTTTCAGACTCTCTCCCTCTGCATTTATTTTCCTCATCCCCAGGTGAATGGGAAAATGCCTGCAATGAGATGCAACGCATGCTGATTGTTCGCTCCCTCCGCCAGGACCGGGTGGCATTCTGTGTCACTTCTTTCATCGTCTCCAATCTTGGCTCCCGCTTCATTGAGCCACCTGTGCTAAACATGAAGTTGGTCAGTGGCTCTGCCTCCTGTGCTCTGTTGTGGTCTCCTCAAGCTCGCTGTCTTGCCTCAGCTCTGGGGCTTTCTGCCTGAGGCTATCCTTGTGCTTCTAGGTGATGGAAGATTCAACTCCGCGATCCCCACTGGTCTTTATCCTGTCCCCGGGAGTGGACCCCACGAGTGCCCTGCTCCAGCTGGCAGAGCACACAGGCATGGCCCAGCGCTTCCATGCCTTATCTCTAGGCCAGGGCCAGGCCCCTATTGCTGCTCGGCTCCTCCGAGATGGTGTGATTCAGGGTCAGTGTCCATGCCTTCTTTCACACTCATACTCAGCCCTGGTCCTCTGACTCCAATCATAGTACTATGACTCTAATAGCTCCCACTTTGCCAGAAGGCCCCAGGAGTGGCAGACTTGAGTATTGGACACCACCCCCACTGCCACCAGGTGGAAAGAATAAGGAATGTTTCCCTCTGACACCAGCATCTCCTTACAGGACATTGGGTGTTCCTGGCAAACTGCCACCTGTCATTGTCTTGGATGCCTAATCTGGACAAACTGGTGGAACAGCTGCAGGTGGAGGACCCTCACCCTTCCTTCCGTCTCTGGCTCAGCTCTAGTCCCCACCCAGATTTCCCTATCTCAATCCTGCAGGCCAGCATCAAGATGACCACAGAGCCACCAAAGGTATGGGTGGCTATCGAGGACTGGCATCAACAGAGTCATCTGATCTGCATTTCCTCTTGATGGCATCAGAGAGAGGTCTTAACTATAATAACAACATAACTTTGTTTGATTTTATTGTCCTCTAAAAACATTGAGTCTCTCTTCTTTGTGCCAAACTCCTAGAACATAATAGTAACATCTAACATTTCTTGAGTGATTATTATGTGCCAAGCAGTTTTCTAAATTCTTTTCATTTGTTAACTCATTTAATACACATATACACATACAACATCATGTAAGAACTGTCACCCCCAATTTACAGATAGGAAACTGAAGCACAGGAAAATGTGAGTGAGTATTCCAGAGTCAGAATATGGGTAGTTGTGCTCCCAAATTCTTTTTGTGGGGAGTGGGGTACTGGGGATTGAACTCAGAGGCATTTACCACTAAGTTATACTCCCAGCCCTCCCTCTCTTTTATATTTTGAGACAGGGTCTCCCTAAGTTGCCCAAGTTGGCCTAGAACTTGTGGTCCTCCTGCCTCAGCCTCCCAAGTAGCTGGGATTACCGGCATGGGTGTCTGTGCCCAGCATAGTTTCTGTGTGTGTGTGTGTGTGTGGCGGGGGGTGATAGAGATTGTACCAGGGGTTCCTTTTTATTTATTGTTTATTTTGAGATAGGATCTCGCTAATTTACCAAGGCAAACTTGTGATTGTGATCTTCCTGAGTTCTGGAATTTCAGGAGTAAGCCACCATGCCCAGCCCAATTCATTGCTTCAAATTGCAGAAACTTCCTGTTTCCCAACATTTCCTTACATTCCCTTCCTAAAGTCACACTTCCTGGACTCCTAGTCTCGATCTCCTTCCTTCTAATGCTCTAAAAAGTTCTATCTCCAATATTACAAGCTCACCATTGAAATGCAATGATACTTATCTTTTAAAATCTGCTCATGTCATTACACCCCACCCACATAACCCCTAGTAAGTTATTTTGGTAGCTTTTTATTGCTCTTCCTTGAGTTCAAAAATCACACCATATGAAAAGCACAGGGATCTGCTTGTCAGTTACCTACAAAGAAGTACTCTGAACACATTTCACACATTTATCATTCTAACCCTCCTTGCCCACCCTGGGGTAGTTGACACAGTTGACTGTCCCTGGCTTCTCTGACACAACACTACTGTTTCTCCATCTGTCTGTTGACACATCATTTATTACTTCTGTTTCCTTTTCCTCTTTGCCTGTGGTCCTATCTCGGGACATAGTCCTTGATTCCTGACTTCTCTCATTCTATATTTCCTCTTTTCACAAGTTCATGGAGAAGTTGTCGTTTTTGTGATTTCAACTCTTAATTCTTGTCTCTGGCTCCAATGCCAAGCTCAGTTCTAGATCTGAATTGCCATCCAATTACAAAACGTTTTCTCTTGTCACACCAGGCCCATAAACCTCACACTCTTAAACAGAAGATATCAGCTCCTTCAGTATCGTTTACCTTCTCTTCCCATTTTTGTTACTGGCACTACTATTTTAAATAATAATAATAATATGTAAAAAATTTTTGCCTTTATTTTTTCTGCCAATAAAAGTATTCTGTGCCCCTTCTCCTTTTGGACTGGTGATTGAACCCAGCAGTGCTATACTACTAGGTGAAATCCCCAGCCCTATTTATTTATTTGGGTACTAAGGATAGACGACAGGGGCTCTTGATCACTGAGCCACATCAACCCCATTTTGTATTTTTCTTAGAGACAGGGTCTCACTGAGTTGCTTAGCCCCTCATTTTTGCTGAGGCTGACTTTGAACTCACAATCTTCCTGCCTCAGCCTCCTAAGCTGCTGTGATTACAAGCATGCATCATTACACCCTTATTTTTTACTTTGAGACAGGGTCTCACTAAGTTGCTTAGGGCCTTGCTCATTTGCTGAGGTTGGCCTTGAACTTGTGATCCTCCTGCCTCAGCCTCAGTCTCAGCCTCAGCAACTTCTGAGGCCCTAAACAACTTAAGGAGAACCTGGCTCAAAATAAAAAGAGCTAGGGACATAGCTCAGTGGTAAAGCACTCATGAGTTCAATCCCAGTACAAAAAACACAAACAAACAAACAAAAAAATCAGGTCAAATAGTCCAGAAATTAGTCACCAACATAACAGAATATTTTGCAACACACACACATTTTTCAGTTTTGGGGATGAAACCCAGGGCCTCAGTTATGTTAAGCAGAAGCTCTGCCACGGAGCTACATCCCCAGCTCCTTCTCTTTTAAGAATCCATTTATTTTCTTTTTTAATTTTAGAATCTTTTTTGGTCTTCTAAGAGAAATGTGCATCCTGTGATGAGCAGAGGTGTGTAAATTTGGAGGAAGTGATGCTTAGGAGTGCTTAATAAAAGTGAAAGGCAATGATGAGTCTGAAGGAGAATCTAAGAAGAGGGAGACAGAATGGCTCTGCAATGAGGAGGATCCAGTGGAGAGCAGGTCCTTAGTCCTGGTTGGGTCCAAGAGAGCTTTTTCTGCTGCAGATGCGGGACTTCCCCATGATCCACCAAACCGTCAATGAGAGCAGAAAGTTCAGGGTTTACTTGGTAAAATTGAATTTCTTTTGGGAGCTGACAGATATTCATCAGTTTAATATTTTTAAATAGAAAAGTCACACGTTATTCCAGAAAAACTGTAAGAATAAGAATAGTACAAGGACACACCCACTTATGTTACACAGATTCATCTGTTAACTTCTTGCCCCATTTGCTATATCATTGATAAATCCCTCCCTCCCTCTCTCTCTCTACCTCTCAGCAGGGGCAGCCATGCACACATGCATGTAAGCACATGCACACACACAGACTTTTTGTCTGAACCATGTTAGAGTATATTACATATATCATAATTCTTTACCACTAAATACTTTACTGTATTTCAGTGTGAAGAATCCAATCCTAAGAACAGGATGTTGTACATAATTGCAGTGTGCTCAGCTTCGTCAATAAATTTAACACCAATACTATATTTTTATTTAACCTATTCTACATATTCCAATCTTGTGAAATAAACCAATAATGTCCTTGATAATCCACCACCTACACACACACTACCTACCACAATCACCACTAAATCCATCCTAAGACCAGATATGCCAATTTTCTCCTTTGAAGAAGGCCAATTTTTGCATTAGGAAATACAAAGGCAGTCCAGATAGTTAAGGGTACAGAGGTTCATCTGAGTTTTATTTTAAATAAGAAAGTCCCTAAAGCTGGGCTTGGTGCTGTATGCCTGTAATTTCAGCTATTCCAGAGACTGAGGTAGGAGGATTGCAAGCTCAAGGCCAGCCTGGGCAACTTAGCAAGACCCTGTCTCAAAATAAAAAGCAAAAAGGACTTGGGCATGTAGCTCAATGGTAGAGCATTTGTCTAGCATGTGCAAGGCTCTGTGTTAAATCCCCAGCAACACACACACACAAACACACGTCCCTACAAGCACAGCCAGTTGCCAGTGTAAGGTATGGTTCTAGAGCATATTCTTGGATTACTTCCTTTTATCTAGTGTTTTTATTAGATATTAAGTAAGTCATATTTATATCTGCTTAACACAAATATTTACAAGATATATACAGGATATAAGGATCATGATTCAAGAATACCTGTGTGTCCACCAATCTTCTTTTTTCAGTGTTAGGCTTTGAACCCAGGGTCTTGCACATGTTAAGTATAGGCTCTACCATTGAGCTACATCCTCAGTCTTGAAATTTTATTTTGTTTCCACATGGATAACCAGTACCATTTATTGAATAGTTCACAATTATCTTTCTGATCCATAATGACTGCTCAGCCTTAAATCATGCTTTCATATATGTATGGGTTTTTGGGTCCTTTTTTCTATTCATTGGTCAAGTTTTTTTTTTTTTTATCCTGGGATCAATACTTATAGATTTATTCACTATATAGATTTATAATGATTCTCAATAACTGGTAAGGCAAATTCTCTAAACTTACTGTTCTTCAGGGTATTCTCAGCCTTTTATTCTCCAATATAAAGTTTAGAATTAGCTTGTCAAATTCCCCCAAAAAAGATTTATTGAATAATTTTGGGGAAAATTAACATCTTTAGAACAGTGAACCTAATCCATGAATATAGTATATTTTGCCATTTTTTAATGTCAATAACATTTTGTAATTTTCTCCATAAGTATTTGTATATTTTAATTAGATTTGTTTCTAGTTACTTTACATATTTTGATGACATTGTAAATAGCATTTTTAAAAATCACATTTTTGTTATTGCTATCCAGTATTCTCCCTTCAAGTTTCTCATTGCTCTATCCTATTGATCATAGATAAGTTTTCTTTAAGTGACAGGGATGTAGCCAAAGGGATGTGCTTAGCATGCATGAGGACCTGGGTTCAATCCCCAGCACCAAGAAAACCATTCTTTAACATATCACTCATCCAGCTAGGTACGATGGTGGTGTCTGCCTGTAATCATAGTGACTCAGGAGGCTAAGACAGAAGGTTAGCAAGTTCAAGGCCAGCCTGGGCAACCTAGTAAGACCTGTCTCAAAAAGGGCTTGGGATGTAGCTCAATGGTAGAGTGCTCCTGGGTTAAATCAATCCCAGTACCACAGGGGAAAATAAATCCTACTCAAGATAGAGTGTGGCTGCATGATGCCTAGAAAATCAAGTCCAAATGGCTCAAATGATCATTCTTCATAACATGGTCCTTCTTTCCCCACCTATGCATCTGCATTTGACTTCATCCTCTCACTTAGTTTCTTCTTTGGGCCTTTTTCCCTTTGATTACTTCTATCTTCAAGGAACCAAGATCCTCCTCTCAAGTCTAATCATAATCATATCCTACTCATTTGTAAGATGTAGTTCAATTCCTAACTTATTCAAGGAGCTTGCTAAATCCAATCACACAGAATGTTCCTCCTTAATCATACTGATGATATACAATGTCCTTTTAAATCTATAGTGAACCTTTGCACTTAATTCTGCACATTTTTGTCAATTAGCAAGTTACATGGGATTATGGGTGTAGCTCTGGGGTAATGTGCTTGCCTGGCATATGCAAGATCTTGATTTTAGGGCTGGGGATATAGCTCAGTTGGTAGAGTGCTTGCCTTGAATGCACAAGGCCCTGGGAACCACTAAAAACAACAACAACAACTTGATTTCAGCCCCCATCACTGAAAAGCAAAGCAAAACAAAAACCATCACCACCACCGCCAACAACAATAAACAGTTGAACTGGATGTGGTGGGACACACCTGTAACCTCAGTGACTCAGGACCCTGATGCAGGAGCATCACAAGTTTGAAGCCATCCTTAGCAACTTAGTGAGAACCTGTCTTAAATAATAAATAGAAAAGGACTGGGGATGTGGCTAGTGGTAAAGCACCCCTGGGTGGTTCAATCCCCAAGTACAAAACAAAAACAAAATATAACAAAGTTGCATGTATTTGTCTTTGCTTTTGTTCATATTTCCTGACACTCCCAAATTGAGTTGGTTGATCTATCCTTGAGAACACCATGGCTGAGAGTATCAAATGTAGAGGATCAAATGTACAAGCCACTGACCTACACAGGGCCCATGTGTGAATCAGGTAGAAAAAGGTACTTAATTTTGTAAATGGGTGCACATGTTGGCATGCAGATCAAGGGTTAGATTTTAAACTCCATTCACCTCTTAAACCAGTGCCTCTGTGCAGTGAACAACCTCCACAACTGTACACGGTTGTGCTAGTGGCCAGATTAGGCATGAAATATGTCACCTTACCTCTGTATTTCATTGCTCCTAGGGACTAAAGGCCAACATGACACGTCTTTACCACCTGGTATCGGAACCACAGTTTTCCCACTGCACCAAACCTGCCAAATATAAGAAGTTGCTATTTGCACTCTGCTTCTTCCACTCTGTATTACTTGAACGCAAAAAGTTCCTGCAGCTTGGCTGGAACATTATCTATGGCTTCAATGACTCTGATTTTGAGGTTTGTGCTAGCCAGGGGTCCCACATCCCAGTCTTCTTTCCTTATATTTCCTGCCCCATGGCAGCCTTTTGGGAATATTGGCTGACAGAAAGCCTGTGTTAAAAGCCCCTTTAGGAGGGATCCTGTCATAACTGTATGTGGGGCTGGGGTTGGGACAATGCACAGGTGTCAGAGAACCTGCTGAGTCTCTATCTGGATGAGTATGAGGATACACCCTGGGATGCACTGAAGTACCTCATCGCTGGTGTCAACTATGGTGGACATGTCACAGATGACTGGGACCGGCGCCTGCTTACAACCTACATCAATGACTATTTCTGTGACCAGTCTCTATCAACTCCATTCTACCGGTAAGGGGAAGGTGACATTGAGCAGGGGACAAAAGGACACGGACCAAGTGGCAAGGATTGGGGGCAGGGGAAGTGTTTGAGCAGACAGCATGAGATTGAGAGAAGACCGAGTTTGTAGGTCTGGGAGGGGCAACAAGAGCCAGGAACTGGACAAACAGGACATGCACAGGGACTGGGGTCTTGGTCTGGCATAGAAACCCAAGTTCTGGTGACATGGTGACAATGATGCTGTGGCTCCCCAGGTTGTCAGTCCTAGAGACTTATTTCATTCCAAAAGATGGAACCCTCGCCTCTTACAAGGAATACATCAGCTTGTTACCTAGCATGGACCCTCCCGAGGCCTTTGGCCAGCACCCCAATGCTGATGTGGCCTCCCAGATCACAGAAGCAAGAACCCTCTTTGAGACTCTGCTTTCTCTGCAACCCCAAATCACACCCATCAGTGCTGGTGGCCAGACCCGGGAAGAGAAGGTAGGATCAGGCAGACCCCTGGCGGGGAGTGTTGAGGAGGAAAGGCTGTGCTGAGCTCATGCTTCCTCAGGTCCTTGAGTTGGCTACTGATGTGAAACAAAAGATCCCCGAGATGATTGACTATGAGGGGACCCGAAAACTGCTGGCTCTCCACCCCTCCCCACTCAATGTGGTCCTTCTGCAGGAGATTCAGAGATACAACAAACTCATGGAGACCATCCTGTAATATGGAGAGGGGCTCTGTGGAATGGGAGAAGGGGAAGGGAAAGGCCTTCACCTCCTGGCTGGGTATGGCTCTCCCATGCCCAGCCAAAGTTCAAATACTCACCTACTTCATCCTGCTTAGGTTCTCACTGACAGACCTAGAGAAGGGCATCCAGGGCCTCATCGTCATGTCAACAAGCCTGGAAGAGATTTTCAATTGCATTTTTGATGCCCACGTTCCTCCGCTCTGGGGAAAGGCAAGATTATACTACTGTTGATTAAACCTGTGCTAACCAATGAGCTCTCCTCTCACCACACCCCCATCTTCTGATTCTAGGGAGGGCCAGAATTTGAGGTTGCATTGTGGCTCTACCATTCACTGACTGTGAGACTCTGCACGATTTATTAACTTACAAACTTACTCAGAGAAAGTTACTAACCTCTCCAAGTATGTTTCAGAGATTTCCAGTACTGTGCATAATAGTCAATAGGTACTTTATTAATAGTACAGATTGAGAAATCTGAAATGTTCCAAAAATCTGGAACTTTTTAAGTGCCAATATGATGCTTGAAAAGTTTGATTTTGGATTTTCAGACTAATGATACTCAGCTGGTAAAGTCTGTCAAATATTCCCCAATCCAAAACAACATTCCCCGGGGCTGGAGATGTGGCTCAAGCAGTAGCGCGCTCGCCTGGCATGCGTGAGGCCCGGGTTCGAGCCTCAGCACCATATACAAACAAAGATGTTGTGTCCGCGGAGAACTAAAAAATAAATATTAAAAATTCTCTCTCTAAAAAAAACAAAAACAACATTCTCCAAAATCTGGAACAATTTTGGCCCCAAGCATTTCAGATAAGGGATGCTCAACCTGTATTGAGGTCACTGTTATTAATTGTTGTCATTTTCTGTTTCTTTCTTGGGAATTGGCTTTTGGAGAGTTGTTGCCCAACTGTTTTGGAGAGTTTTTGGTTGAAGAGCAGGGGCTGACACCACATCGTCTTCCCATAGCTGCTCAGGTGCTCAAATAAAGTTCTGAATGTATGATGGAATGAATGAGCACAGGCACTGCCTCCTCCTCCAGGCATATCCCTCACAAAAGCCACTGGCTTCATGGACCCGGGACCTGGCCATGCGTGTGGAACAGTTTGAGCTGTGGGCTAGCCGGGCACGGCCTCCTGTGATCTTCTGGCTCTCTAGTTTCACCTTTCCCACTGGGTTCCTTACTGCTGTGCTGCAGTCATCAGCTCGCCAAAACAATGTGAGCAATGTGGAAAGAGGGAAGTGGGAGGGATGTTGGGGGATATGTATTTACTCTCCTCTCTGGGCCTCCCTTATTCTCACCTTCAACCCTCAGATTTCAGTGGACAGTCTCTCCTGGGAATTTATTGTTTCCACAGTGGATGACAGCAACCTAGTGTATCCACCCAAGGTGGGAATTGGATAAGCTTTGGGCTCTGAGAAAAAGGGGATTTGGTGGAGGAGAGTCGTGGGAGCAAAAGTGAAAAGTTCATCAGAACAGAAGGGAGGACAGAGTTAGGTCAAGGGTGCTGGCAACTTAGGGTCTAAATTTCCTCCTACCTACCCTCACCTTTCTGTAGGATGGTGTCTGGGTTCGGGGCCTATACCTAGAGGGTGCCGGCTGGGACCGGAAGAACTCCTGCTTAGTGGAAGCAGAGCCCATGCAGCTGGTCTGTCTTATGCCTACGATCCACTTCCGACCTGCAGAGAGCCGAAAGAAGAGTGCCAAGGGTGGGACAGCTTCCTGAGGCCTGCCTACCCCATTCCTTGTCTGGACCCTAATCCATCCCCGGCTCCAGTCCTCAGTTTCTCTTCCAGGGGCTTCAGGGATCTGATTGCTTTTCCTTTTTTTTTTTTTCCTCAGGCATGTATTCTTGTCCGTGCTATTACTATCCCAATCGGGCAGGCAGTGCTGACAGAGCCTCCTTTGTTATTGGCATCGACCTAAGGTCTGGGGCTATGACATCTGATCACTGGATTAAGAGGGGAACTGCTCTACTCATGAGCCTGGACAACTGAGGCGGCTTCCTTTTCTTCCTGGCTTGAGAGTGGGTTGGGGACTCTGGAAGCCAAGATCATTGGCTTTGGCTGAATCTGGCGTGTTATGGGGCCCTGGAGATAACTACTCATTCTAGCCATAAAGGAAGGAGGATGAGTTGTATTGGAGCCATGTGCAGTAAAACAGCACAAGCCCTAAGTGTCTTAATGGAATGCTGGTGATTTAGGGAGTAAGGCCGGCCTTATTCCGGGGTTCTAAAGCAGACAGGAGTTACTATGTGTGTGTGGTGCTGGGGATTGAATACAGGACCTCGCGCTTGCGAGGCAAGTACTCTACCTACTGAGCTATACCCGCAGCCCAAGACAGGGATGACTTGTGAGCTCCTACCGTAAGGGGAAAGGAGCAAAGGAAGTGGGGAGGCCTGGAGAGGAAAGGAGGAGTGGCTTTGAACCAATGAGCAGAGCGGTGGAGCCTAAAGAGGGTGTGGCCTAAACTTCCGGGCCGGACACAAGAGGGGGCGGGGCTTACATTGGAAGGGCGCGGGATCCAAATGGAATTGGGGTTTATCAGGCAGGGATCCTGGGTGGGCCCGATAAACTGCATCCTGAACCCCGCGCCCTGCCCCCGGTATTCTACCCAGCACTGGCGTTGGGCGAGCAGGGCCCGCTGAAGGCGGGGCGAAGCCGAAGAGAAGGACTTCAGCGCAAGGAGGGGCGGGACCACAAGAAGGGGGCGGGGCTGGGGAGGGGGGGTACGAGTGTTTGTGTTGGAAAATCCAACTGCGCCACGGGGCGGAGCGGCCCCCCCAGCCCCGGCCTGGGAGAGGGGGGGCCCGCTCGACCCTCGGGAGACCTTGGGGACCCTAATCACCTGGGACCCCCCAGAACCAGGTAACGGGGAACTGCGAGGGCGTCTGGAAAGAGGGAAACCATCTCTGTACAAGGTGGGCGGGACGTGAGAGTCGCAAGAGGGTTAGAGCTTGGGATGGACGTTTGAGTCTCTGAAAAGGCTCTGGGAAGACCACCGGGGCGCAGGACATCCGGGTTCCCCTGAAAAGAGTGAGGCGGGTGGGGGAAGAACTGGGAGGCGGATATCTTGGGTTCCAGATGTCAAGACGAGCCAGAAAGGATTTCCAGTCTCCCCTTGGGCTGGGATTTCCCCTTCCCGACACTGGGGTGGGGCGCGGCAGTCGTAATTGAAGGGCTAAACTAAAGGGCAGAGTTTGCAGTCAGGTCAATGCGATGGCCTATTGAGGTCAGATGTGGCCCTCCAGTCCTGTGACCATTTCGAGTCTCCCCCCAGTTCTTCCCACAGGTGGGGTATATAGTCGCGGCCCTCACCTTCCTACCAGGAACCCGGAGAGCCCCAGCGGTAGCCTTCCCCCCCACTCCGCTGAACCTCCTTTCACACTCGGCTTCTCTTGCTCGCCTTCTCACTCCCCCCTAACCACCCCCCCGCCGCCCCGCGTCCTGCCCCTACTCTGCGGTCTTCGGTTTCCTAGCCCTCTCCCGGGTCGGGCCCATCTCAGTGCTGAACCTTTGCAGCATAGCCACGAGATGGCGAGGACGAGACACAGAAGTCCAGAACTGACGGGCATGCAGGTGGGGGATGTGACCCTGAAAGCACTGAAGCCCCCCGCCTCGGCCTGAGGGAAAGATGGGCTGAGACTTCCTGTCATCTAGGACCCCTCACAGGAAATTATGGGTGGGAGAGCACTGGGCTTAGGGTGGGGAGGGGGCGGGGGACTCTGTTTCAGCCTGGTTGAAACTGATTTAGTGGGGTGGGGAGGGGTACACGGATTGGTTATGAAGCAACGCCATTCGCTTTCCTGTCTGCTGTGGCGTGTGGCTGTGTCTTGGGGTGGGGGCTGAAGAGAGCAGGGAGACTGTGGGGAAAGTCGAGGGCAGAACGTCTAGTTCTCGGGCACGGAGAACCCTGGGAAGATAGAAGGGAAGCTGCCAGATGCGGCGCGGCAGAAATGGACAAGGTGGTTTAAGGGAGGGAGGCGGAACCCTAGTCACTGATCTTAATTCGGCTCCCAGTCCCTTCCCGAGATTGCTTGCCCTGTTGCCAGAGTAACTGGAGAGAGAGACTCTGCAGCCAGATTCCCTAACTCTCTCTGCCCAATCCGCTGCAGCGGACGTGGTTGACGTCACGGCTCTAGGAGCCAATGGGGAGCGGGCATTATGGAACGACCGGAAGAGGGAGAGGGGGAAAAGGTGGTGGAAGGGAGGAGGTAGCTGCTCAGGATCTGCACGTGCACTCCCACACGCTCGCGCCCACCCCTCCCTCCGCCGCACGCGCCCGAACACCCCCTTGCGCCTGCGCGGGAGTCGGGCACTCCCCCTCCTACTGGTTTTGAGTGTTTGCAAAGTACCCTCTTCAGTTCCTTCTGACCCAGACGTTTGAGTCGGCCTGCACTCTTTTGCCGGGTCTCCACTGTTAATGCCCATCTTCGCATCGGAGGGCCAGCTACCTGTTTCCCACTACCCCCCCACCAGCTGGCGCCCCACACTCCCAGGTGGGCTGGGCGGAGCTGTGGTTTCCGGCCCCACATGCTGAGTCGCTGCCTTCCCGGGCTCTGGCTTAGGTTGCCTCCCCAAAAGAAAAGGAGCATGTACAGCGCCCCTTCCAGAGGCTTTGCCTCCCCAGGCCAGCTGTTGTTGGCGAAGGAAGGCGCAGCGGGAAGCCCCGTACGACCCAGGTGACGCTTCTCAAGCCGTCACGCCCATTCTTCGCGTGAATTCCTGCTCTTTGATGTGCCCCAAACCCCTCCCAATCCCTAACGTTTCCTCTTCACCCTCCCTAGTGTTCTTTGCACCTCTCTTGGCCCCTTTCGAAGTGTCTGTCCCCGTATCCACTCGTCCTTTTCTGCTTCCCAGGGTTATATAACTCTTCCTCTCGCCGTGTCCTGATTTCAACTCCACTGACTCCGCCCTGGAACTGTACGGGAGGGGAGGGAGAGTTAGGGACCCAGACAGATTCCGACCGGCTGGGGCACAGGGGATCCCGCAGATAGGAGACGGAGCCCCGTGGGACCAGGCGCTTCGTCCCCCGCCTCCCGCCCCCACCAGAGATCTCGCCCTGGAGAAGGCACAGTATCCGAGGGGCGTGTCGTGACTCCCGTCAGAAATGTGGGTTGGGAGGTCAGGGCTGGAGGCGGAGAAGAGGAGGCAAGCGAGAAGCCCAAATCCCTAGGATTGGAGTCGTATTGGGGCCAAAAGAGATAAGGGCAGAACGCCTGGGTTCTTAGTCGGCTTTTCGGGTTCCCAGAATTCCTAAAGCTTTTTCCCAGGAAGCTTAGTCAGCGCCACCCCACCACCCCCATAGGGGTCAAAGGTCTGTGTTAGAGGTGGCCTAGGATGATGTCACCAGTGCACGTGCCCCGGGATGGTTGCCAGGCAATGAGGCCTCTTCCCCCTTCCATACCCTCCCACCTCTAACCTGAATCCAATCCCGGTCCCATGCCATCTCTTTCCCCTCTCCTTTCCCCTGGCCTTAGCATCCTGCAGGTGGGAAACCCTGGCATGGAGTTTTATGAGGGGGAGGGGCACGGGTGTGGTGTAGTTGAAAGACTTTGCCCCTAGTCTGGACTGAGAGAACCTTGGGTCACTTTCCCCTAGATTGACACAGGAGAGTTTCCTCTCCGGGTCCCTCCCTCCTTGAAAGAGCTTCCTACAAGCCTTTATACTTTTCCACCTGCTGCATGGCCCAGATTCCTATTGCCCCCTTCCCTGTCTAGAGTTGAAGTGGGAGTGGTTGCAAGACATCTGCTCCTAGGAGAAGAGTTGTATGTGTGGGGATACACACCAGCTCATCTCTGACGTCCCCTTAACTGATGGCTCAATCCACTCCCCAAACTGAGAAAGGGTCAAAAATAGGTTTTTATTCTGTGTAGGCAGATGGATCAGTTTTGAGGCATCCCACTTGGAGAAGAGGGACTCAGTGATAACTATGGCTGCCCTTCTCTGTTAAGTCCTGGGTTTGGTGGTGGTATTGGAAAAAAATAAGTATTTGTTTCCATGTGCCTTAGAGTTTGGACTCTTAGGACAGACCTGGATTCTAATCCCAATTCTTAGTGGCCATTGAGACTTGGAAAGGTCACAACCTACCAGAGCCCCAAATTCTTAATCTAGGAAATTTCAATATTAATACCCACCTCCCAGGCAGATGGGAGGGAAAAGATAATTTATACAAAGCACTTAGCACAGTGCCTGGCTCCGAATGAACATTGAATGAATGCTTGTTATGAAATACTTATTATTAAATAGTGTTAGTTGTTATTTTTATTATATTTGGTGGGCCTTCTCTAAACTAGCCATGACCTTAGGAGTTAGTTAGGGAGGAGTGGAGAGTTTGTGTAATCGTATGTGTTTGTGTGTGTGTGTGTGATGGGGTGGGGGTGCTGTGCTGGGGATTTGCTTTGCCTGTTCTGTGCACTTTATTTGATGAGGGCTTTAGTAAGACATGTATTCTTTCTTTAGTATTATAATTTTTTCCCCTTTCGGAGAAGAAATAGCTAAGACTATTCCTTTGACTGTGAAAATAAAATAATCGTGCTGTGGTTGGTGATTTTGAAGCAAGACCCCAGTCTCCCCCCACCCCCATGTTGTTATCTGGAGCTTTTCATTTTGCAAAGGGACTCCACAGTTTCCCTAGCAGGGACTGGGCTAGGCTGAGGGGTGTGTAAAAGGTTGGAGTGGGTGGGTGGAGAGAGACTTGTGCTGGGGGCTGGGGGTGCTGGTAGTTAAAGGAAGAGACCGGAAGGGAGGAGGAGGGAGCCTGCTGGTGGGGAGGGAGGGAGGGGAGGAGGTGGAGGAGGAGGAGGAGGAGGAGGAGGAGGAGGAGGAGGAGGGAGGGAGGGGGTTGGGGAGAGCCTGCTACAGTTCTTTGTTTGACTCCGGGACTCAGGGACGGGGAGGAGGAGGGAGGGAGGCAGAGGCTGCAAGCGCCGGGGCAGGCCCAGGAGGCAGAGGAGGGACCGTCTCCCCCGCCCCCCCAGCCCCCACTCCCCTCCCTGCTGCTTCCCCCCTCCCTACCCGGACTCTGGGGGCACCGCCGGGGGACAGACACCCAGCAGGTAACCCTGGCCAGGATCGCCCTCCCCCCTCTGATTTTCCTCTACACCCTCCTGGATGACCCCTTTCCCCCTTCCGTCTCCCCGATTTCCTCGGCCTTCTTTCCCTAGCCCTCCGGTTCCATCTCCCCCACTTGGGCTTGTCGTCTGCTGGCTGGCCGCACCACCCGCGGTCTCGGTCTCGTGCAGCCTGACTCCCTTCCTCTTGCTCCGCCTGTGCTCCCCAGGTCTGCCCGAGGCACCTTTCGGGGCTCTATCTTGCTGTTTCTCTGGGCTCTTCCCTTCAGACCTGTTCCCTGGGGCCCTGGGGGAGGAGATAGTCCTGTCCTTTTCTCCCCCCCCCCAGTTCTCTGGCCCCCCTGCCCCCCTTTCTCTTTCTAAATGTCTCTAGGGGTGGGGAGAGAACCGGAATTTGGGGGGCCCTATGGAGGGGCAGGGGCTGTGTGTTGTTGGGAAAAGGGGAGGTGAGTGTGTATGGGGTGGAGAAGAGGAGCCGTTAGAGACCAAGATGCCTCTGTGTTGTCCCTTTAAATGGCCCTCACATTTCTGGGGACTCTTGTGTGTGTGTGTGGGGGGGGGGGCGGGTGTCTAGGCGCCTGTCTGGGGGGCAGGGCCCTTGGTTTGTCCACACAATCCGGGGTGGTAATGATTTAAAGGGACAGCCTTGGTGTGGCCGCTGCCACTCTGTGCCGGCAGGAGGGGGAGCTGGCAGGGCCTGTCTGGGGAGGCTTGGCTGGTGAACAGGGCATTTGAGGCTGTCTGTTGCAGGGCCTGCCAGGTCTGGGATGGTGCTGTGCTGGAAGGTACAAGGAGAGGTGACAGCCTGCCTGGGGGGTGCTTAGTCAGGACCCCACTTTTGGATCCATCTGTTCCTTGGCCAAGAATCCTTGAGTCTAAACTATGGAATCTGTTGGCCATCAGGTAGGGCACACCAGCAGGTCTACAGGTCAGCAGCCTGGCCTGGGTACTTTGGAGCTGGCCCTTCAGCTCCCCTTTTGTTGTTTGGTTCTGTGCACAAGAAAGCCCCAGCCCCTCCTCCAGATCCCCCTTCCTGTTCACATGCCCCCCCACACCCACCCACCCCAGCTGTTGGACAGATGAATTACAGCCTCCAGCTTGGGGCCAGGGCTGGTGAGGGATTAGAGCTCTGGGGTTGGCCCTTTAAATGGTTTTGGCCCCTCCCCCACTCTGGTGTCCAGATGCCCCTTACACACCCATCTGATTACCTTGGCTGCCCCTCACTCCTCATCTCAGTCTGTCCTCCTCACTTCCCTCTCTAGGCTAGACCCGAATGCCCCCTCCCCACTACACAATCACATGTACAAAGGCTGTCAACTGTACACATATACTCCCTAGTCCTGTATTCTGAGTCTCACTGTTCTGGAGGGTTCTAGCTTCAAGCTCCCTTTTCCAACAGAAGGACCTTACTTGCCATGTTTTCCCAGCCTGCAGCTGACCACTGCCCTGGCTGAATGAGGGGCCTTGCTTGGGTCAGAAATAACACTTCCCTGGGGGCAGTGTCATCAGCAGCCATGGAGACTTGCAGCACATTGCATCATGGAGGCTGGGGGCCAGAGGCCTGAGTCTCTGGGGCAGGGGGAAGGATGGAGGCTAGAAGACCAGGGAATGGAGAGACTAGACTGGGAGTCCAACCAAATGTCTGGGTCTGTAGGGGCTGAAAACTGTGAAGAGGGGAGCAGAACACATAAGTCCCTGAGGAGTGAGTCTGAGTTGAGGGTTAACTTGAGTTCTGACCCCTGGATGGACACCTGGTTCCTGGCCCTGGTCTTAGGTTAAAATATCTACTTCTTTTTTTCTGAGGGTTGGAAGGGAAGGGGTGGGCCTCTGTCACCTTCTTGGGCCACACAGAGGAAGGAGGTGATGGGGAAACAGGATATGTCCTTGGGGGTAGGATGGAGGGGGACTTGCAGCAGAGGCCACTTCCAGGCTCAGGCCCAGAGTCATAGCTCTTACAGAGGAGGAAGGCTTCTCCCTGTTGGGCCCGTTCATCTAGTCTGGCCACCTGTGCTGCTCGCCAAGACCTGCCTGCACCCGCCTAGGGGAAGGGGAGGGGGCAGAGTCCAGAGGGTGGGGTTGACTGTTTGGTGTCTTGATAAGGAGAGTGGAACCTTTGGGAGGAAGAAGGACTGGAGGAAGAAGGTTTGCATGCCTTAGGTCCAGAACTGAGTCTGGCCTTGGTACTGCTGTCAGGGGCAGATGAAACTACTCTGAGGCTAGAGAGTCAGCAGGGGGGGTCCAGTCAGTTGTTGCCCATTGTAGACTTACATTCCATAGCATGCCCCCTTATCATCTGGTCAGGATGCCTCCTCAAGGGGAAGGTTGAGGATCACTTTGGGGATGGCTTTTTCTGGTTGCCATGGAAACCAATTCTTCCATCTCATCTGACCACCAGAGCCAGGTTTCTCCTCAGTGAGGGGGGATAGGGAGCACAGAGAAACCTTCCAGTCTGGGAGACCCCCACTTCTAAATGACTTTTTTTCTTTTAGGTTCCCCCCAGGCACCATGCCAGCCCCATAACACTACCCACTCCACTGTGGTCTGCTGCACCCCACTGCTGGGGCACTGTTCTAATGAGACAGGGCACACCAAACTCCATCTGGTAAGTCTATTCCCTTGAGTGTGCCCCAAGTCCAGCCCTGCACCCCATGTTTAAAAATTATCTGGATCATGCCAACTCCTCAGAATGGTCCAGTCCAACTCTGAGCTTCCCCCCACCTTGTGATGCTTGAGTGGTTCAGCCCTCCTGTTTTATGAAGCTCCCCTTGTCTCCTATGAATGGTTCAACCCTGCACTTCACCAACCTCTCTACTACCACCAAAAAAATCTTCTACCCCATGCCAACTCAGCAACACAGTTGCTGATTGAATTAAGCTAGGATTTGCAAGTTGAAAGTAGATGTCAGATACCATGGAAGAATTCTTCGGAGGGAGAGGGCTTTACTCCTGTAAGAGTTGTTGATAACTTGGCTTATGAAGGATGTTAGAAATTGAAGTGGAGAGATATTGGAGATCATTGCCCCAACACTATTGTCATGGTGATCTTAGCATCTCATCTTTCCTTCCAAATCCCTTTCTGTCCCATGCATTTGCTCCCCACACCCAAAGTCCTAATCCTCATTTTGTTTCCCACCTTCCTTCTCCCAGTTCTGTCTGAGGCTCAGCTACATTCCCTTTTCCTTTATAGGAGAAAGAGATCTTGTCTAAGCCAGGGACTTAAGTTTCATGAGTGTGTGTTGCTCTTCCCCATTACTCACTGAGTTTCTTGAGTGGGACTGTTTTCTTTTATGTATCTCTCACTGTTTAGTATGACGGTTTGCACATTGGGGTGCCTCTGTGGATTTGTGTTGAATGAATGTGTTAACTGAATGAGCTTCATTGCCAAGAAACCTACGGCTTTTGAGATCTGCTGCACATCCTCCTACCCACACCTTCTCTGGAGCACATGAGACATTTGGGATGATAACAGAGGGTGAAGCTGAGAGGGAGGTTGGCCCAGACATGGCCTGTGAGGATAAGACCAAGGGAGAAGGAATAAGACAGAGGCAGCATAGAAGAGTGGCAAGAATGTTGCTCTGGAAAGCAGCTGTCCCAGTCACTTGCAGAATGACCTTGGTCAAGTTACCTAACTTCTTTGAGCCTCAATTTCCTCATGTGCAAAATGGGATAATCAGAGTGCTTCCAATAGTAAGTTTTGGGGAAGAGTTTTTAAAAAGTATGTAAAATGCTTATCAGTGCCTGGCATCTAATAAGTAGTCAATGAATGCCGCAATTATTGTCATAATGGGAGCTTCAGGGAGCTGTGAGGATAAGCAAGGATGTTAAGAAATGGGACAGAACTTGATTGAAAGCAGACAGACCCCCAAGTAATTGACTCACAGAAGGATCGCTGATTCTGCAAGACGTCAGGATTCAGGGGAGTGAGGCGCGGAGTCAGTAGGGTAAGCCTGCTCCAGTGTTTCCCTGACTCTGTTCAGGAACATGAAGGCAAGCACAGAAGGGCATGTGCAGAGACACACGTGATCACCCGAGTGATGCAGAGGCAGACCCAGACAAAAGACCGAGACAGGAGCCAGGCAGACACACAGACAGAGACAGCCCTGCGGAGTCATGTAGACAGGGATAATGACAGGAACGCGTCAGACACAGGCACTGAGGAGACAAGATGAGCAGATATGCAGGTGCACGCGGAGACAGACACCGGGACTCACTGCCGACCTTGTCAGACAGATTGGTGAACACAGCGCCCAGTCAGAAGCAGACACAAGGCCCGCAGTGACACAAAGCGGGCCGGGGCCAGCAGTGTCACTCCTTGATGGGAGGCGGGGAGGGGCCGGCGGCGGGGGAAGGCTGGGGAAGGGAATCCCGGGCGGGCGGTCTGCCCGGGTGGCTGAGTCACAGCGTAGCCTCCGCTGGCGGCCCTCCCCAACGCCTCCCCCTCTCCCAGGTAGGAAGCGAGTCTGTAACTCCTCGCTTCCACCAGGTAGAATAGACCGGGAGCGGGATGCAGCGGGGTCCTGGACCAACCCCACCTTGGGCTCATGCAGTCTGCTATCTGCTCGGTAAAAACCCCATTTGCAGGGTCTAGTCCTTGGCGGCACTGAGTCTGCATGGGCACGGCAGGCCTCTGACCATGCGTCCCGTGCGGCTCGGGCGCCGCGCGGAGGGGCTCCTCCACCTTAAGCCCAGAGAGAGTTAAGTGGGTGTGATTGATGGAGTGGTTCTCTCTTGGGGCTCTACCAGGAGGGGGTCGGTCAAAGTCCCGGAGTCCAGAGCCCGGATGGAGGGGGAGGAGCTGGGCTTTGCCGGGAGTGCCCGGATGGAGAGGGCGTGGTCGCTGCAGGAGTGGAATTAACCCCTTCAGAGCCGCTGACTCTGGGGATTGTGGGCCGGGTTGGGAGAGGCTGGAATGTCTGTCTCCGAAGTGTCGCCCTCCCAACCTGGCTCTGGCCATGCGCGTCTACCTCTTGTCTGTCTTCAAGGAGTCTGTGGGTGTCTTGTCTTTGCGCCTGTCAGTGGTTGTCCTCTCCCTTTGGTTAGTATGGACACTGGGAGTCGGGGAGGGCTATTCCTACTCCGAAGCGAAAGTGGAGGTGAGAGTGTACTGCGACCCGACCGCCGGGGAACAGGTGTGAATGCGGTGGCGGGGCTGCCCGACGCGGGGAGGGGTTGTCATGAGAGAGACTAGAGGGGAAATTCCATCGGACCGGTGGTGAGCAGTGTGTGGGCTGAGGAGTTGTGTCTGTCTCTGACTGTGTGTCTGTGTGAGTTCGGGGAGGCGGGGGCTGAGTCAGTGGGAACTGGGGAAGAAGGTTTTCTGGGTGACTCACGCTCTGCCACCCCAAGCCTGAATCAGACCCTGAGGGAGGGCTGTGGGGGAGGGGGTGGGTGGGAGTTAGGCTTCTAGGTCCTGGGTGGGAACCAGGATCCGAGGTGGCTGGCAAAGTGAATGTGACTAGTATATAGGAAGTTTTGTCCTTAAATGTGTGCTCTATAGTCCCAGGTGCCTGCGTAAGGGTTTGTGAATAAAGGTTGAAGATCAGGGGCTGGAGGGACAGAACTCGCTAGTTTAGGGAAAGCTGAGTCAGTTCCCCGTGGGAAAGGGGAAGTGGCAGAGGGGAAGTGTCATCATCGCAGAAGGGGAAGCTTCATTTCCTGGTAACTGGTAGCGCCCTGGGCACCACTTCCCTAGCAGAGATCTGCTTCTGGTATCTTATGTCCCAGGTCCCCATTTGCCCACGTCTGCTCCATGGGTCCCTGCAGGACTTGGGTGGGGGCAGCCAGCTTGGGCTCTGCTCGGCCACAGTGAAGTGTTTACTTGTTCCAGGACTTGGTTGCCTCTGGAGTGGAGAATTCTGACAAACTCCGAGGGTCCTTGGGGCGCAGGCACTCACCAGGGTTGGCCGCAGTGTGGCGCACCCTGACAGAGTGCTTCCCTGCAAACAGTCGACCTTGCCCCTGCGGGAGGGAGGGCTGTTTTCAGCAGAAACCCTTCTGCCCTTGTGGGCTTGGTGGAAATTTCCCCACAGCGCAGACTTTAACGCAAAGGCGAACTTTCCAGCCGCCCCCAGCCCCTCGCCACATTCTCTCCCCCAGCTTCCTGCTCGGCTCTGGCTCCAGCTGGAGCGCTGGCCCCGCCCCCGCCGCTTTGTACTCGACTCTCAGCTCTCACAGCTCTTTGTACTCTAGACTCTCAATGGACGGATCCTGGTAGCACAGCTGGCTTCCTACCTGGGAGAATGCGGGGTAGGCGCGGGGACTTAGTTCCTGGATTCAGAGAGCAAGAAGGAAGAGCTGAGGCTAAAAGCAAGGTGCCCAGGAGAGGGGAGTGCTGTGTCTACTGTGGGTCACGCCAGCACCGAGGGCAAGGGGGGGGGGGGCGCGTGAGGGAGGAAGTGAAACGGGTTCTGGGTTCTTTAAGGGAGTAGGCGGTGAGAGTGGGACAAGGGTGATGTCACTGCTCGTCGGGCCCCGCCCTCATCCCTCCCGAAGGACACCCCCCCTCAGTACACTTACACACACCGCTTCCGCTGCGCAAGTAGCCACGTCACGGGCAACCCCCGAAATCCCCCCTCCCTCGGGGGGGTGGGGGCCACGTGGGCCGTGGGGAACCGCGTGGCCCCGGCGGGGAAAGGGCATACAGGATACGGGAGCCACGCGAGAGGGGCCACTCGGGACCACGGTGCGCAACTTCTCAGAAGTTGGTGTTAAAGCGGTGTGGGGGGGTGTCTGGCTTGGGGGGTCGGTTGGTATTGAAGACCCAGAGAGCCAGGGGAAGTGGAGGAGCCAAAGGAATTGGTATGAGGTTGGAGACTTGACTGTTGTTTGGGACTGTGTCAGGCCTTGGGAGTGGAGCGCTCTTAGCGGCACGGATGGGTTTGGGTGTCTTAGTTGGCACGGCTGGCTAGCCCTAAGCAGTTCAAAGAGGGGCTGAGGGTGGTTGGCTCAGTCACTAGGTGAGGCAAAATGAGAATGGGAAGAGATGTCTTTGCGTTCTGGATCCATCTGCACCCCATCGGTCCTGCGGTGGCCAAGACCACGAATAGTTCCGTGGGTGCGTGAGACTCGCCGGTAACGCCATGCCTGCCCAAGCGTGCGACTCACCGTCCTCACCCGTGCCTGTTGTGCTTAGCCCACCTGCTTGTAGCTATTGCCCTACTACCCCGGGTATCACATCCGAGATGGGACCCTTGGTGGGAGCCGCGGGGTCACATCGGGGTCACCCCAGGCCGATCCCGTCTGACCCGCTCCTCTGCCCCTCCTCCCCAGGCGCTGCCTGCCGGGCTAACCTTGCTCCCATTGGTTCCAGCCGGGCTGTTACTGAGGCGGAGACACGGGTGATGATTGGCTTTCGGGGGAGAGAGGAAGTCCTGTGATTGGCCAGATCTCTGAAGCTCGCCCGACGCGTAAGAGGACGCTCCCACCGAGGCCGGGTAAGCACCAGCAACGTTGCGGGTTTGTGGGTCAGCAGGCATGTCCCTGGAGCTGAAACCTAGCAGGTAGTGCAACCACACAGTCGCCCCACAGTTGGCTCCCTGTCACTCCGAACTTATAGTGACACTATTTTTCAGGACTTCAGGGACCCTTAGGCCCTGTAGATCTCCCTCAGACTTCCTGCACAAAAAAGCAGACCTGGGGGTGCTACAGGCATTCCAACTCAACCCCTGGGCCCTGTGTGCTGGCCAGCTCACTGCACTCTTTTTGCCTCTTTCTGTAGAATTGGCTGTGAAAGGCTAGGGGCTGCCATCTGGGTACAGTGGGCACTCTTGTCAGAGCGGCTGGAGCCGGACCATCCTCCCAGCTTCCCAGAGAGCTGGGGCAGGGGGCCGTGCCCGATCTCCAGGGCTCCTGGGGCCACTGCTGACCTGGTAAGGGAAAAACTGGGCCTGGGTTGGCTGGGTGTACACTGGCAGCTCTGCTTTTGCCTCCAGTAAGAACACAATCTTATCCCCTACTTAGGCTGGATGCATCGGGCAGTGGACCCTCCAGGGGCCCGCACTGCACGGGAAGCCTTTGCCCTTGGGGGCCTGAGCTGTGCTGGGGCCTGGAGCTCCTGCCCGCCCCATCCCCCTCCTCGAGGCGCATGGCTGCCTGGAGGCAGGTAAGCACTTGAACTGTGTCTCCCAGCACTCTTCTTTCTATCTTCTCTACCCCTCAATCTCTGAAACATTCTGTATGGTTTCTGTCATTTCATGGGCCTCAGTACTATTTTCAGGTGCTCTTATTCCTTCTTGTGGTATATAATATAACCCTTCTCTTTCCAGATGCTCAGCCAGCATCGGGCAACCCCCACTCCCTGCTCCCCTACCCACTTCGCATGGCAGTAGCTCTGGACATCCCAACAAACCATACTATGCTCCAGGGTGAGTGCGGGATTCAAAAGTTCTGAAATGGGAAGTAAAGACTGGGACCTTGAAATATTTCCCTGAAGCCTAACCTTTCTGAATCCCTTCTATTCTTTAGGACACCCACCCCAAGACCCCTCCATGGAAAGCTGGAATCCTTGCATGGATGTGTGCAGGCATTGCTCCGGGAGCCAGCCCAGCCAGGACTGTGGGAACAGCTTGGGCAGCTGTACGAGTCAGAACATGACAGTGAGGAGGCTATACGTTGCTACCACAGCGCCCTTCGATATGGAGGAAGCTTCTCTGAGCTGGGGCCCCGCATTGGGCGACTACAGCAGGTGGGATGAGGCAGGACCTAGCTGGCTAAGAATGTGCCTTCTGTCTCAGTGCCCCCACCTTATGCCTTCTTCTGCCCTTTGACCCCTCAGGCTCAGCTCTGGAACTTTCATGCTGGCTCCTGCCAGCACAGAGCCAAGATCCTTCCTCCTCTGGAGCAAGTGTGGAACTTGCTGCACCTTGAGGTGAGGATGGGGATATAACATAACATATAACATAAGTGGGCTAGGGAAGAGGGCTGGGCTAGACCTGCACCCATGCCATTGTCTCTCTTCATTTTGTCCTCAGCACAAGCGGAACTATGGAGCTAAGCGAGGGGGTCCGCCTGTGAAGCGAGCTGCTGAACCCCCAGTGGTGCAGCCTATTCCTCCTGCAGCACTTTCAGGACCCTCAGGGGAGGAGGGCCTCAGCCCTGGAGGCAAGCGTAGAAGAGGCTGCAGTTCTGAACAGGTATGGTTGTAGGTAGGCCAGCAGGCAGAGACTACACAGGTCTGGAACAAGGAGTAAGATTTTCACACACTCTTTTCTTCTAGACTGGCCTTCCCCCAGGGCTGCCACTGCCTCCACCACCATTACCACCACCACCACCACCCCTGCCTGGCCTGGCTACGAACCCTCCATTTCAGCTGACCAAGCCAGGGCTATGGAGTACCTTGCATGGAGATACCTGGGGCCCCGACCGCAAGAGTTCAGCACCCCCAGAGCGCCAGGTGAGCCCAGGTTTCTTGTTTGAGGCCTTTTACCTATAAGTTCAGTACCTTCTATACATATCCTGCATCCTTATTTATCTCCCATAGGAACAGCGGCACTCGCTGCCTCACCCATATCCATACCCAGCTCCAGCCTACACTGCGCACCCCCCCAGCCACCGGCTGGTCCCGGCCACACCCCCAGGCCCCAGCCCCCGCCCCCCAGGAGCAGAGAGCCATGGCTGCCTGCCTGCCACCCGTCCCCCCGGAAGTGACCTTAGAGAGAGCAGAGTTCAGAGGTCGCGGATGGACTCCAGCGTTTCACCAGCAGCAACTACCGCCTGCGTGCCTTACGCCCCTTCCCGGCCCCCTGGCCTCCCCAGTACCACCAGCAGCAGCAGTAGCAGCAGCAGCAGCAACACCGGTCTTCGGGGTGTGGAGCCCAGTCCAGGCATTGTGAGTGATCACCTGTGGTGGAAGATGGGGTGAAGCTTTTATGAGGTGGCCAGAGCATCACTCTGACCACTCCATCCTATATTACAGCCTGGCGCTGACCATTACCAAACTCCTGCGCTGGAGGTCTCCCCTCACCAGGGTCGCCTAGGGTCCTCGGCACACAACAGTCGAAAACCGTTCTTGGCAGCTCCTGCTGCCACTCCCCACCTGTCCCTGCCACCTGGGCCCTCCTCTTCCCCTCCACCCCCCTGTCCCCGCCTCTTACGCCCACCCCCACCCCCTGCCTGGCTGAAGGGCCAGGCTTGCCGGACAGCCCGAGAGGATGGAGAGATCTTAGAAGAGCTCTTCTTTGGGGCTGAGGGGCCCCCTCGCCCTCCCCAACTTCCCCACCGAGAGGGCTTCTTAGGGCCTCCAGCCCCCCGCTTTTCTGTGGGCACTCAGGATTCTCACACCCCTCCCACTCCCTCAACCACCAGCAGTAGCAGCAGCAGCAGCAACAATGGCAGCCACAGCAGCAGCCCTACTGGGCCTGTGCCCTTCCCCCCACCTTATCTGGCCGGAAATATGGACTCCCTTCCCCGGCCACCCAGCCCAACATTAAGCCCCCAGGACCCACCTATTGCACCCCTGACTCTTGCCCTGCCTCCAACCCCTCCCTCCTCCTGCCACCAAAATACCTCAGGAAGCTTCAGGCGCTCGGAGAGCCCCCGGCCCAGGGTCTCCTTCCCAAAGACCCCCGAGGTGGGGCCAGGGCCACCCCCAGGCCCCCTGAGTAAAGCCCCCCAGCCTGTGCCTCCTGGGGTTGGGGAGCTGCCTGCAAGAGGCCCACGACTCTTTGATTTTCCCCCAACCCCGCTGGAGGACCAGTTTGAGGAGCCAGCTGAGTTCAAGATTCTACCCGATGGGCTGGCTAACATCATGAAGATGCTGGATGAATCAATTAGAAAGGAGGAGGAGCAGCAGCAGCAGGAGGCAGGCGTGGTCCTCCCACCCCCGCTGAAGGAACCCTTTGCATCTCTGCAGCCTCCATTCCCCAGCGACACAGTCCCAACCACCACTGCTGCCACAGCTGCTGCCACCACCACCACTACCACAACCACCACCACCACCACCACCCAGGAAGAGGAGAAGAAGCCACCACCAGCCCTGCCACCACCACCCCCCCTAGCCAAGTTCCCTCCACCTCCCCAGCCACAACCGCCACAGCCCCCACCACCCCCACCAGCCAACCCAGCCAGCTTGCTCAAATCCTTGGCTTCTGTGCTGGAGGGACAAAAGTACTGTTATCGGGGGCCTGGAACAGCTGTTTCCACCCGACCTGGGCCCTTGCCCACCACTCAGTATTCCCCTGGTCCCCCATCAGGTGCTACCGCCCTGCCACCCACCTCAGTGGTCCCTAGCGCCCAGGGTTCCCCACAGCCCTCTGCTTCCTCGTCATCTCAGTTCTCTACCTCAGGCGGGCCCTGGGCCCGGGAACGCAGGGCTGGTGAAGAGCCAGCTCCCGGCCCGGTGACCCCTGCCCAGCCGCCCCCACCCCTGCCACTGCCCCCTGCTCGCTCTGAGTCTGAGGTGCTAGAAGAGATCAGTCGGGCTTGTGAGACCCTTGTGGAGCGGGTGGGCCGGAGTGCTATCAACCCAGTGGACACAGCAGACCCAGTGGACAGTGGAACTGAGCGACTGATGCCTTCTGCACAGACCAAGGAGGAAAGTGGTGGGGTGGTGGCTGTGGTTGCAACAGGACCAGGCAGTGGCAAGCGGCGGCAGAAAGAACACCAGAAGGAGCACCAGAAGGAGCATCGTAGGCACAGGAGAGCCTGTAAGGACAGTGTGGGTCGGCGGCCCCGTGAGGGGAGGGCCAAAGCCAAGACCAAGACCCCCAAAGAAAAGAGCCGCAGGGTGCTAGGGAACCTGGACCTGCAGAGCGAGGAGATCCAGGGTCGGGAGAAGGCCCGTCCTGATCTTGGTGGGTCATCCAAGGCCAAGCCACCCACAGCTCCTGTCCCTCCGCCAACTCCTGCTCCCTCTGCCCAACCCACACCCCCGTCAGCCTCTGTCCCTGGAAAGAAGACTCGAGAGGAAGCTCCAGGGCCCCCAGGTGTCAGTCGTGCTGACATGCTAAAGTTGCGCTCACTTAGTGAGGGGCCCCCCAAGGAGCTGAAGATCCGGCTCATCAAGGTAGAAAGTGGTGACAAGGAGACCTTCATAGCCTCTGAGGTAGAAGAGCGGCGATTGCGCATGGCGGACCTCACCATTAGCCACTGTGCTGCTGATGTCGTGCGTGCCAGCAAGTGAGTTGGGTGCTCTTAACCCCGAGGCTGCAAACATGGCCAGGGATAGACTCCTCCCCATATTACCCTGATGTTTCTGTTTTCCTCCCACAGGAATGCCAAGGTAAAAGGGAAGTTTCGAGAGTCCTACCTTTCCCCTGCCCAGTCTGTGAAACCGAAGATCAACACTGAGGAGAAGCTGCCCCGGGAAAAACTTAACCCTCCTACACCCAGCATCTATGTATGTGAGCCATCTGTCCTCTTGGACAGTGTTAGGGTGGTTGGGGAGCTCAGAGCCTAGGGACAGGGCTCTGACTCCAGTTGTTCCTGGTCATCTCTCAGCTGGAGAGCAAACGGGATGCCTTCTCACCAGTGCTGCTGCAGTTTTGTACAGACCCCCGAAATCCCATCACAGTGATCCGGGGCCTGGCAGGCTCCCTGCGGCTCAGTGAGTATGGGGGTGTGCAGAAAGTATGGGGAAGACTACAAGGATCTGCGGTGTGGGGAACCCTTTGAAAATCCCCATAACTTGGAGAGTCAGGACAATGAATATAGAGTTTGCCTACTCAGTCACATGGAGACTATATTTGAATAGTGCTGAGTGATGTGTCAGCCAACTTCAGGCTTTTCTCCTGTTTTATCTGTCCCCAGCAGTGACCAAATGGGATGGGGATGTATCTCAGGGTCTACGTAGAATCACTTATGATTGAAAATGAGAGCTGGGGATATAGCTAAATGATAAAAGCACTTGCCCAGCACTGACTCCCCTTCCCCTGTTTAAAAAAAAAAAAAAGATTGTAGACAACCCCGAGAGACCCGTGGTTTGGGATTTTCTTTTTCAACCTTTCATTGTGAAAAATGTGAAACATGGAAATACAAAGGTCAATCCGATATACCCATACCCTTATCCCCACTGAGTTATCTGAAGCACATACCAGACTTTCATTTGACTAAATGTTTAATTGGACACAATGATAATTTAAGCTGCTGTTCACTGAGTACCTACTATGTGCCAAGTGCTGTGCACATGTCATATCCAGAGCTGAGGACTCTGGTTGAGGGGCTAAGGACCTGGAGCAGCTGTGGGAGGATTGGGGTTGGTGAGGATCCAGAGAGAGGCTAGCCCTGTCAGCCTCCTTTGGGGCTTGGGTTCTTGTCCATTCCTTTGGACTGAATTCTGCCAAACCTGTGTCCACCCTGTCAGAGACTTGAGTGGTAGGAAGGGAAAGGGTGAGTTGGGTCTCCAGTCCCTGTCCTTTGCTTCTGCCTGCCCACTCCCTGCTCTGCCCTTCCTTGCAGACTTAGGCCTCTTCTCCACCAAGACGCTGGTGGAGGCTAGTGGCGAGCACACCGTGGAGGTGCGCACACAAGTGCAGCAGCCCTCAGATGAGAACTGGGACCTGACCGGCACACGACAGATCTGGCCCTGTGAGAGCTCTCGTTCCCACACCACCATTGCCAAGTATGCACAGTACCAGGCCTCTTCCTTCCAGGAGTCATTACAGGTGATGGGGGAACGTGGGTAGAAGGAGGTGTGCTGGGATCAGAGGCTGCAGTGGGAGGGATTCAGAAAGGTCACTGATCCAGGAATGCCTGCCCCTCTGGCTGAGCAGGAAGAGAAGGAGAGTGAGGATGAGGAGTCGGAAGAGCCAGACAGCACCACAGGAACCCCTCCTAGGTAAGGAAGGTATTGTTGTGTCTCCTCCCTGAATGGCTCCTGTTCCCTGTGCTCTCCACCAACCTATGCTCTTGCTCCAACAGCAGTGCACCAGACCCGAAGAACCATCACATCATCAAATTTGGCACGAATATCGATCTATCTGATGCCAAACGGTCAGTGGGGTTGAGGCAGCAAAGTTGGGACAGGAGCGCTGCTGGGCAAGCAGTGTGGAGGGTACCCTCTCATTTGGGTTGCTCCCTCGCCCTGCAGGTGGAAGCCCCAGCTGCAGGAGCTGCTGAAGCTGCCCGCCTTCATGCGGGTAACATCCACAGGCAACATGCTCAGCCACGTGGGCCACACCATCCTGGGCATGAATACCGTACAGCTGTACATGAAAGTCCCTGGCAGTCGGACTCCAGGTGCGCTTCTCAGTGCTCACTGCTCAAGTGTACCAGAGGAGGGAGTAGCGGTGGCCCTTAGTCGTCAGCCAATAAAGGCAAAGGGCGGGGTTGCGCGGAGCTTGGGCTGCTGTCAGGCCAATCATGCTGTTCTCTGTCTCCCTCTGCAGGCCACCAAGAGAACAACAATTTCTGCTCAGTCAACATTAACATTGGTCCTGGTGACTGCGAATGGTTCGCAGTGCACGAGCACTACTGGGAGACCATAAGCGCCTTCTGTGACCGGTGTGCACTGCCCCCTCTCTAGTCACCCTACTGCTTTCCGTTTTTGGGTCCCTAAGGACCTGACCCTTTGTCTGCCCACATTGCAGGCATGGCGTGGACTACTTGACGGGTTCCTGGTGGCCAATTCTGGATGACCTCTACGCTTCCAATATCCCTGTGTACCGCTTTGTGCAGCGCCCTGGAGACCTTGTGTGGATTAATGCAGGGACTGTGCACTGGGTGCAGGCCACCGGCTGGTGCAACAACATTGCCTGGAATGTGGGGCCCCTCACCGGTGAGAGGGTGGGGCCCGTGGAGTGTGAGCTCTGTTGGGAAGGAGTGGGCATGGAGGGTGGCCCATCTGCTAGGGAAGGGGCTCAGGCCTAGATGGCTGGGGGCTGTTTGAGAATATGTGGTGACTCCCTCTGACCTGCAGCCTATCAGTACCAGCTGGCCCTGGAACGATATGAGTGGAACGAGGTGAAGAACGTCAAATCCATTGTGCCCATGATTCATGTGTCCTGGAATGTGGCGCGCACTGTCAAAATCAGCGACCCCGACTTGTTCAAGATGATCAAGTGAGGGCCCTGTTTGGGGTGGGAGCCCACCTCCACCTGATCTAGTCCCTGACTTTGTTCTTGGTATCTGACGTTACTCTACTCTTTATCTGTTTCTCTGTCCATGCCTACCATGTGCCTACAGTGTTACTGTGTTGGGGAGACTGGCAAAGTTCCTGGTCTCAGGACTTTCATTTTCTAAGTAGATAAAACAGGCAAAACTATTTGAAATTTCTTTCTTTCTTTCTTTTCTTTCTTCTTTTCTTTTTGTGGAGCTGGGGATTGAGGCCCTGGTCAGGTCAGGTTAGGCAAACATTCTACCACTGAGGTACATCCCCTGGCCTTTGAAATTTAAACTGACAGATGCTTAGGACAGGGGAGGTGACCCAGCCATGGAGAGGGAAGACTCCCCACGAGAAGTCTATGGGGCTGTCTGAGCTCTTAACCCATCTGCCCCTGCTGCAGCCTGGCCTCAACATTTCCTCCTGGCCCCTCCCAAGGTTCTGTCTCCTGCAATCCATGAAGCACTGCCAGGTGCAACGTGAGAGCCTGGTGCGAGCAGGGAAGAAGATAGCTTACCAGGGCCGAGTCAAGGACGAGCCCGCCTACTACTGCAACGAGTGTGATGTGAGTGAAGTGTTCTTCCTCTCATTTGCCCGGAGGAGGTGTCCACTGTGGCCAGCCCTCTTTGTGACTGCCAGTTTGTCCCGACCAGGTGGAGGTATTCAACATCCTGTTCGTGACGAGTGAGAACGGCAGCCGAAACACGTACCTGGTGCACTGCGAGGGCTGTGCGCGCCGCCGCAGCGCGGGCCTACAGGGCGTCGTGGTGCTGGAGCAGTACCGCACTGAGGAGCTGGCTCAGGCCTACGACGCCTTCACGCTGGTGAGCGCGGGCGCGGATGAGGGGCTGAGGAGGAGACTTAGGCGGGTGGCCTGGGGACCCGCTCAGCGTCAACCGCTGAGCCCCCGCCCGCTTTTCTCTCCGCAGGCCCCCGCCAGCTCGTCGCGATGAAGCCGGATGCCCCGCTCGCCCGCCCGCCCCTCTGTAGGGCGCCGCGGGGCCACCAGCACATGCCTGGGCTGGACCTAGGTCCCGCCTTTGGCCGGGAAGGGGGTTGGGCCCAGCCCTTCCACCCTATTGGCAGCTCCCCTCACTTAATTTATTAAGAAAAAAAAATTTTTTTAAACAAATATGAGGAAAAAAAGGAAAAAAAAAATGGGAGACGGGGGAGGGGGCTGGCAGCCCCTTGTCCACCAGCGCCTCCCCTCACCGACTTTGGCCTTTCTAGCAGACACAAGGACCAGGCTCCGGCGGCGGCGGCGGGGGTCACATACGGGTTCCCTCACGCCTGCCAGTCGCCCGCCCGCCCGCTGATGCACGGGGCTCGTGTATGTACATAAACGTTAAGGCAGCCGAGGTTTTTAATGAGATTCTTTCTATGGGCTTTACCCCTCCCCCAGAACCTCCTTTTTTTTTTTTTTTTTTTTTTTTTTTTTTTTTTTTTTACTTCCAATGCTAGCTGTGACCCCCTGTACATGTCTGTTTATTCACTTGGTTATGATTTGTATTTTTTGTTTGTTTTTGGTTTTTAATTTATAACAGTCCCACTCACCTCTATTTATTCATTTTTGGGAAAACCCAACCTCCCGCTATCCCCAAGCCATCCCACCCGCCCCTCCGGGGACTGCCCGCCCCTGGGCTCTCCCCCCACCCCAATGTGTGTCCTCCGGGCTCGGCCCATCGGTCTCCGCCCGCCCGTCCGTCCGTGGCTCCAGCCGGGCTCTCATGGTGCTCAAACCAGCTCCCCTCCCCTACGTCCTGCACTTTCTCGGACCAGTCCCCCACTCCCGACCTGACCCCAACCCCGCCTGAGGGTGAGCGACTCCTGTACTGTAGGGGAAGAAGTGGGAACTGAAATGGTATTTTGTAAAAAAATAAATAAATAAATAAAAAATTTAAAAGTTTTAAAGAAAGAACTATGAGGAAAAGGAACCCCGTCCTCCCCAGCCCCGGCCAATTTTTAAAACAAGACCTTCACCTTCACCCCTCTTTTCTTTTTAAGTGTGAAACAGCCCAAGCCCAGGACCTCACTGGGGCTGGGACACCCCAGGACGAGCTTCTCTGGGGCTCTGCTTTTGTTTTGTTTTTTTTTTCCCTCCCCGCTGGGGCTGTGGTGGGGTGGGGGGTTTACAGTCCCGCCCCCTCGCACTGCACTGTCTCTCTGCCCCTGGGGCAGAGGGGTCTTCCCAACCCTATTCCTATTTTCGGTGATTTTTTTGTGTGAGATTATTAATATTAAAAATAAAAGAAGAAAGAAAATCCTGTTTTGATAACGTGCTGGTGATAGCAGGGGAGAGTACTGGGAGGAGGGCCGCAAGAAAGTGATTGATGGGGAGGAACTGCACAGGCCTTGACAAGGGCGAACCCCTCCCGGAGGCGCCTGTGGAATGTCCAGAGCTCTGGACCGCTCCTTGGGATGGGGGTGCCTAATCCTAGAGCCGCATTCCAGGATAAGGGGGGGTGGGGTGGGAAGAGGATGGGTCGGGGGAGGGGCAGGAAAGAGGGCTATAAGGGCCGCGGTCCAGGCTGGCGAGAGCCAGCCAGGCCATGGCGGATGTCCCCGGGGCCCAGCGACCGGTTCTCGGCGGCAGCCCAGAGCCCCGCGATCCCCTGGACTGCTGGGCCTGCGCTGTGCTGGTAACTGCTCAGAACCTAATGGTGGCTGCCTTCAATCTACTCCTGCTGGCGCTGGTGCTGGGGACCATCTTGCTACCCGCTGTCACCATGCTAGGCTTCGGCTTCCTCTGCCATTCCCAGGTAAGCGTGCACCCCAGTGTGTGTGTGTGTGTGTGTGTCCGCGCGTGTGGCACGGTCCAGTGTGGTGATGCTGGCGGCGGGGTCTATGGGCTACAACTTCTCCCCTCCACCCCGTGGGCTGGGCTGTTCCCACTCTGGGCACCATGTGGCTCAGGTCGACCTGGGCCTGACGCCTCTTCTCCTCCCAGTTCCTGCGCTCTCAGGCACCCCCTTGCACCGCGCACCTACGGGACCCGGGCTTCACCGCCCTGCTGGTCACCGGATTCCTACTCCTCGTTCCGCTGCTCGTGCTTGCCCTGGCCAGCTACCGCCGCCTCTGTCTACGCCTCCGCCTGGCCGACTGTCTCGTGCCTTACAGCCGGGCCCTCTATCGGCGCCGGCGGGCCCCGCAGCCGCGGCAAACCCGGGGCTCACCAGGGTGCCAAGCCGTTCCTACGCCGGGAAAGGTTTGGGTCTGAGGAGCCTCGAGTCAAGAACACTAGTGCCGTCCTCCGTTCCTGTGGGACCCAAGGACTCGAAGCCAGGATCTTCTGCCCTACCCCCACCCCTACCTGAGCCGGGTTCTAGCATCCATTTGGGGGACAGCAACATTTTTGGACCCCAGTGCTGGCGAAAACTCCCACGCCCCGGAAAAACTGCTTTCCTATGACTACCCACATTTGAATCGTGAATATCTGGGCTGGACCCTGCACACCCTCCTTCCCACTCCCTTAACGTGATCAGGACAACTGAACCTGTGCCATCCTTTTCAGCTTCAGCTCCTCTAGAATTTTACAGGGCTGAGGGGCGATGCTGGAGGTGAAGAAAAACACATCAATAAAGAATTTATTAACAGGAGTGTGCTGTGAGCCGAGGGGCGCCCAGGAGCAGGAAACGAGTTCCTGAGATTACAAATACTCAGGCGGGAAGCATCCTTCAGCCTCCTGGCATTTCCTTATTGTATTTGTCCATTCTTCCCGGTTAGACCCCAGAGTTCTGTCCCTGACCCCAAAGTCACCTCCACATCAATAGCAGAGGGGGTCTTGTTTCACCCCCGCCTACCCGGTTCCCCTTGGGGATCGAGCCCGTTCTCTGACCCCAACATAGAGGAACTCAGTGTTGCCAGGCCGGGGCGGGAAACAATGGGCCTTCCGGAGCAGGATGACACCCCTTCCCGCCACAATTCTGGAGCAGGAGCGTGGGAGGGAAGATGCTAGGGTCCACCCCAGGTTCTGTTGGTCTACAGCCTGTTCCCCATCCCCAACCTCGAACTGAAGGGAAATTCTGGCACCCCTGGGCATAAGGTTGGGGGAGGATTGAAAATGCTCTTGGCCTCAGATAAACCCCCGTTTCTAGGGGTTGGGTGTATTATCGAAGCTACACACAGACACAGCGCACATCAGTCATAAATTTAATGAGGTTTGAAAGACATGCCTAATTATGGTCAGAGATACGGAGGCCCTGCAAGGCTCTCCCTTTGCACCTCAATAGAAACGATGTGGTGTCCCGGTACCATGGCCAGGCCTAGCACACGGGGTTCCCCGGCAGAGAAGGAATCTGGAAAGAAGGGTCAGAGCATCAGGGAGGCAGGCCAAAGTCGGTCCCGCCCCTTCTGAGCCACGAAAACACGCCCCACAAAACAAGGAGTGCTGTCAGACCCTGAGGGAAAATGCCTTGCGTGAACTTCCGCCACATTCCCAAGCGGGTGTGCATCCCCTGGGCACTGACCCGATGGCTTGAGGAACTCCTGCGCCGAACCCAGGATGACATTGCAGTCGCGGTCGGTACAGAGGAAGCAGCCGACCAGTGTCCGTCCATCTGTCATTCGAATGCGCATAGTCTTGTTGAGCAGCGCCTCTAATTGCTGCCGGGCACGCGCAGCCGGCGAGTCCTCGCGCTCCCCATCGGAGTCCTGCTCCAGGCGGAATACACTCAGACCTTGCAGTCTCTGCAGCCCGCCTGTCTGCGAAACCACAGCTCCCGGCAACCCACCGGGCACTCAGAAGCCCAGAGGCTGCCGGGAGCTGCAGTTCCCCCCCCTCGTCACCCCCATCTTGCTGCCCGACTGCCCCTCAATCCCAGAACCCGAGCCCGCGCTAACCCCGGCGCTGGAACTGCTTTGTCGCCGGCTGCAACATCCATTCTCCTCTCGTAGTAGCATGGTCGGCCCAGCTCCAGCCATTTGCCCCGCGGGCCCCTCTGGGCCCTTAAACTTCCTAAAAACCTTTCGGGTCCGGTGGTCTGAGATCTCGCGAGCGCTCCCGACGTCTTTCCTTTCGCGAGATCACCACTCCTCCTCCTCCTCCTCGTCTCCCGGCAACTGCAGAAATCTCGCGAGCTTCTCCTATTCCATGGCAGTGGTTCACCGAGACCTATTACGCCGGATGTCTTAAAATATCGCGAGAAATTTACCTGTATTTTCTTACACATCTTTTAGAAACCCAGAAATTTAGCGAGAATACCTTCTTCCATCCTGCTTCCTCACCTTGTTTTTCTGCCTTAAGATAGTTCTTCCTGAATATCCCGTGTAGCCCAGACCTCTGGATTAAAACGGAATGTGTTCGCTTTTCCCTGGAACTCAAATTATTCAATGTTTATGTGACCTATGTCGGAATCAGACTACGTTTCCCGTGAGCTCGCACAGACCAAGCCCTTCCTCGCCCTCACAGTGTTTAATCTCAGTGGCCGGTGGCCGGGAAAGGACAATGGTTTCCATGTGAGCGGGTAAACGCGCTCACCTTAGCTCCTGGACGCGGAGAATGTGTGTGTGCTCTGAGGAGCGAGGAAGCAGGCAAGGGACCCAGTGCCCGATAGAGCAAGAGCCATGCCGCGCCGGGGCCTAGTGGCTGGGCCAGAGTTTGAGGGCTTCCAGCGTCGCTTTTTCACGCCGGAAGAAGTGGCCAGACATAACCAGCCCGAAGACCTTTGGGTGTCTTACTTGGGATACGTGTACGACCTAACGCCATTGGCTCAGGAATACAAGGGTAAGGGACACAGGTTGGACCAGGACTGGGGTGTGTGTGGTGGTGGAGGTAGGCGGGGCTGGTTCTTGGGTAGCCAGCGTTGACAACAGCTCCTCCTTCCCAGGGAACCTGCTGCTGAAACCCATCGTGGAAGTTGCAGGCCAGGACATCAGCCACTGGTTTGATCCAAACACTGGAGACGTAAGTTCTGTTGGAACATGGGGTTTGGTAGGGGAAGCGATGATAGGGAGGAAAAGCGGGAAATAGCTGAATCTGAAATAGTAACGGCTAGGATCCGCGCCCAGCCTCACCCCAAACTCAACCCCTTCTTTAAAGATCCGCAAGCACATAGATCCCCTGACTGGTTGCCTGAGGTACCGCACCCCGCGGGGCCGTTTCGTGCACGTCCCACCTCAGCTGCCCCGATCGGACTGGGCCAATGATTTTGGGAATCCCTGGTGGAAAGGGTCGCAGTACAAGGTGGGGAAGCTGTCTGCCAAGACCCGGAATATTCGCATCATTAACACTCTCACGTCGCAGCAGCACATACTGGAGGTGAGATCTGGTGCCTGGGGACAGGTTAGAGAAGGAACTGATGCTTTCAGGAGATCTCCAAAGAGATCTTCAGGCCATCAGTTTGCCATAACTGGGTGAGAGCTGAATTTTCTTTTAAATTGAGGTGACTGAGGAAAGCAGACCACGTAGGTCTCCAGGGTTGGGAATTCTAGGAGTGTCTGGGTTACAGGGTACAAGACATTCCTTCATAAGTCCAGGGCAGCATCTTAGTAATGGTTGTCCTTGGAAGCTCTTACAGGCTGTTTTGGACAGTTTTGGACTCTTAAGACTATTCTATGCCAAGGACGAAGTGAGAGGACACTAGCTTTGACCCTTTGGGGCCATTTGTTTGTTAGAAGTGGCTTGCCATAAAGATGACAGGATTTTGGCACCCTTCATTGCATGCTGAAACTTCCAACTTTATTTCTGGGACTGTGGAGTGCCTGAAGCTACTATCTGCCAAAGGAGGCATTCTGATCCTAGCTCTGTATATCTTGGGCTCCTGGCCTTTGCTGTGTGTGTGTGTACATGAGCATATGTTCCATCCAGAATTCTAGAGGTGGGTGCTTCCATGTTCTCCAGGTGGGGGCTCTGGAGTCAATGTGGGAAATCCTACACCGCTATCTTCCCTATAATGCACATGCTGCCAGCTACACGTGGAAATATGAAGGGAAGACCCTGAACATGGATCATACCCTTGAAGAGAATGGGATCCAGGATGAGGAGGAAGAATTTGACTATCTCAAAATGGATGGTACACACTACATACCTGCAATACTGCTCTACTTCAGTGATGACCTCACAGAGCTATAGGAAAGGAGATGTGTGCTTGTCTGGATTAAGCCATAATTTGAGTTTGCCTTTTTCTGTTCTTGAGGAAAAGAGGTGAGGGTGTGGGGTGCTTGGATTCAGACCTCCTTTCCCCTTTGGGATCTGGACTGTAGTTCTCGTGACCTTCTGAAGTATGAATCTTATTCTCCAGTTCCCTTCTGATTTGCTCTGCGAAAATTAGGGAGAACGCTAGAAGTGAATTAGTCTTTAGGGATGACACAAGAAGGCACAGTATCTTGGATAGGGAGTTGTAGGGGCGAAAGAGGTAAATGGAGCTCAGGTAGAAGGTGATAGTAAGAGAAAGAAATCCTACACAAGGATGAGGGGTGGAAGAACATTTTCGGCAATGGCAGAAATGAGATGGCTGTAGAAAGATGGGATCTACAAAGATAGGAGTAGGAAATGACTATCATTGACCATAAAACCTGGCTAATCTCTTTTTTAAATTTTTCTTTCCATATTTTCTATTGGTGCATTGTAGTTGTACATGATAATGATTTGTTGTTACATACATGCACACAATATAACAATGTAATTAGGCTATTATCATTCCCTAGCACTTACCCACTTCCTCCCCCCCTTATTGTCTTTTTAGAAAAGTATTTAGTAGCTGAAACCCAAGGGAAAGAAAGGAAATAAATGGTCATCAGATAATCCAGTCAAGATATTATAATGGGTACTTTATTCACCCTCTTTATTACAACTACCCCATAAATGAATACTATTAACACTATTTCCCAGATAAGTCTTTTGAAACTTAGAAGTGTTCATTAGCAAAGAGATATTAGTTACCATTAGAGTCAGGATGCAAATCCAAGTCTGCCCAACTCCAAAGGCTAAAGGGACTGTTCTCAGTCTCTTAACTTCATGGTAACATTTTAAAATGCTGCCTCTGACCAAGTATTTGGTATTTGGGTTTGTCCTGGATTTGCTGCACAATAAGAAACTGTAGGCCTATTGATTAGTCAGCAGTTACTGTGTTGGGAAAGAGTTAATCAGCAGAGTACTCCAGAGGCAAAGAGTAAGCCAGGAAGACCTCTTTAGGAATAGAGAGGTGACTTGACAGGGGACATGTAAAGAGAGAACTAAGTAAGGTAGACAATTCCCAATGACCAAAAGAGAACCAACCAGGAGCAATGGCTAGATTTCACCCCTTGTAACCTAAGCAGGGGAGGGAAATGGAGAAGGACAGGTGAACTTACTGGCAGCAGCAGGCAAAAATGAACCAAGGAGAGTTTTTAGTACATTTTCCTGGTTGGGTCCTGAACCCAGCTCAAGAGGAAGGTGGTCTCTAGAGACATTGGGTGGGTTGCACAGAAGTTTTCTAAGTGGCTATGAGAAGCATGAACAAAGGTGGAGTTATCCCTATTGGCTTCAGTTTTCTGAATTCATTGGGACTGATAGAATCTAGTCCTATATAATGAAAGAATCCTTGAATTATCTGGATCAATAATTGTGATATTTAATCAACTATGCAATGATCTCATATGTATCTTGTTTGCTCAACTAAACCTTAAATTATTTGAGAATCAAAGCTATGCTGTTCCTCTTGTTGCCAGCTTCAAAGCCTGTGCCTATGGTATGTGCTTAATTTGCCCAAATTTGTCCCTCTTCCAGAGTATCCTACTTTAGTACCTCTTGCCAGAAACAGACACCTTTCTTCACATACCCAGACACTCACCAAGTAGATTCTATCTGCTAAATATCACTGGAATCTATCTTCTTTTCTCTGAATTACCAACACTTCTTGTTTAGACAGCTGGGAAAACTTCCTAACCTGTCCTTCCATTTCTACTTCTGCCTTCTATATGCTGTCATCAGAGTGATTTAAACCTCAACATCTCACTTTCCTGCTCAGATATTTCAGTGGCTCCCATTTGCTTTTAGAATAAAACACTAATTTCAAAGACCCTGCATAAATAAGGCCCTGCCTACCTTGTGTGTCTCGTCTCATAATACACCTCTTTGTTGCCTGTGCCTCAGACACCATGGCTGGCCTTCATAAAGTATCTTCTTTCCTCAAAACCTTCACAAAGATTGTTCTCTCTGCTCACCACACCCTTCCATTTTCCACTTAGCTCATCCTAAATGTTTCTTCCTCAGGCAGTCCTTTTCTGATTACTCAATATAGATCTAGACTTTTTGTTGTCTTCTCAGCACATTCAATTTGTCAGGTTCTTATAACTATTGTAAAATTATAGATGTTACCAGCTGACTGACTGCTAGATTGTAAGCTCATGGAGGCAGAGATCTTATATATTTTGTCTTTGCTGTATTCCCATTGCTGGGTACATAGTTGCTGTTCAATAAATATTGATTGAATGAATTCAGATATCAAGGAATTAATCTGTTTGTAATGACTAGTGGGTGGGAGGCAAGATGGAACCAAGAGATATAATATTGGGCTCCTGTGCCACAGTTTCTATCCACAGGTTTCTTTTTCCCTGCTTCCCATATACCCAAGAGGAAAGTTATTCCTTGTATTCTTCCTCACCAGAGATGTTTTGGGACACTCAATCTGTCCTTTTCCCATATGGCCACCAGGTGGCTGCAATTGCCTACAGAGTCAGGGAAAGCCTCTGGGAGAAAAGAAAACCCTTTAGGTTCCAAACAAGTTAGCATTGAAGGTGGACCTTGGAGATTTGTAGCAGGAGGGAAAGATCAGGGTAAAAAAGGAAAAACTACATGGACACCATTCTGGTAGCATTAGATTTTTACTTATTTTAAAATTTTCCCCATAAGCACATGTCAGGAAGAGAGTGTAGTTTGAGAAGTAACTTGAGAAAGGGTGAATATGGGTCCTATTTTTAGGTGTGGACATATGGGGCAAGGTATCAGAGTTAAGGAATAAAAAATTCACAAATTTTTATGACAGTAGACTGCATTTATTTTTATTTTTTGTATAAAGCTTTCTATTACACACTGCTTTGTTCTCTAAATATCTAAGAGTGGATATTTGCATGAGATGTATGTGTCTGAACCTAAAACCTTGAAAGTAAATAGAACATGAGTGTAGGGTCCAAGTCCTCTTGTGGTGATCTCTTGTGTTGGAGGGAGGTAGGGCAGAAGTGTTAAAAGCTGCCTGACTTTGTAAATAGCAGCAGCTTCAAAAGATTCATTTGACAAATGTTTCCTACAAGCCATAGAGTCTACACACATACATTCCTGGGGGATAATAAAAGGCATATGTACTGGGCATGGTGGTGCACACCTGTAATCTCAGCAGCTCAGGAGGCTGAGGCAGGAGGTTTTTGAGTTCAAAGTCAGCCTCAGCAATTTAGCCAGGCCCTAAGCAACTCAGTGAGGCCCTGACTCAAAATAAAATATAAAAGTGGCTAGGGATGTGGTTCAGTGGTCAAAAGCCCCTGGGTTCAATCCCTGGTGTATCAAAAAAAAAAAAAAAGAAAGAAAAAAAAGAGCAGGTTATTTCAAAACATCACATATGAAAGGGCTAAGGATGTGACTCAGTGATAGAGTGCTTGCCTAGCATGCATGAGGCCCTAGGTTTGATCCTCAGCAAAAAAAAAAAAAATGTAAACAGGATATGATAAACCAAATGATGGTATAGAAAAGGTTTCTATCCTCATGGCAAATCACAGGTAATTTCTTAATCCTTAAAACTTTCTAAATATTGTGTGTGTGTTTATTTGGAGAAGAGTACTATAAGTTCCATCAACTTCTCAAAAGGGCCCAGCTTTCTGCCCCTAAAAACAGTTTACACAAGTAACAAAAATTTAAAGAGCCTCCAAAAGTAAAATATAAAAAAATGACAATATAATGTGGTCCCAGAATTACTGGTACCTGTTTCAATGGTATGCTTCTACTGTGTCATACCTGCTGTGTTTCCATGGCAGAAATTCCTAAAACTTTTAACCTTGGGGATAAGTTAATGACTAATCTGAAGTGTTTTACTACAGTTCCAAATTTTGATCTAACTGTGCCTTGTTGCGAGTGAAGGGATCCATCATTTGGGCTTGGGACTGTTAACACCCAATCATGACATTGGGATAAGGTTAATACATCCAGTCCTGCTGCTGAGTTACAGGACAGCATACAAGTGTGTTGATATTGGGAGAACAGCCACTTAATGATAGATTAGCAAGAGCACATGACTTAGTTGCCAAGAAAACACAGTTTAAAACCTTGGATCCTTACCTTGGAAGAGTAGGCATTCAAAATACAAACATATGCTAACTTAGTAATGGGTATTCTATGCTCATGAGAAGCACTTAAAAAAGCTGATGAGTGTGGCCTGGGGTTGTGGCTCAGTGGTAGAGTGCTTGTCTAGCTGTATGAGGCACTGGGTTCAACCCTCAGCACCACATAAAAAGAAATAAAATAAAGATATTGTGTTCATTTACAACTAAAAACATTAAAATAAAAAAGCAGATGTGTGAATAAGTGAAGTGGGGATGGGAGTAAAGAATGAGATGAGGAATAAGATGGTCAGGACTGCTGGACTTGAGTCTGTCCCTTATTGAGAGCAGCTCAGCTGCTGCCTTTGGGGAGTTGCTATTTAGTGGGAGCTTGGGCATCCAGCTTCAATTACCTGACTAACTCATCTTTGTATTCCTTGTAGAAACAAAGTGTCTGGCATAGAATGGCAGTAAATAAATGCTTTTTTCAGGAATGAATGGTACACATAACACACACATACACACACACACACACACAGTGAAATATGTTGAACTCAAGTTAAAGAGATGTAGATAATGTAGTGTGCCTTGCTACTTAACCAGTGTCACTATGTGAAGTGAACTAGAGATCTGTATATTGAATTAGCTCTGGGCTGATAAATTCTTTGGGTTCTCCTACAGAGTAGTAAGGTAAATAAAATGCATAGGCTTGTCCTTAATAATCGGTCTAGAGTAGATAGGATTCCATAACAGACCATTTATTTAGCTACATGTAACAGAAACCTGGCTGTTGGAGTTTAAATACAAAGGGTTGCTAAGTGTCTTCTTAGAAGTCTGCAGTTAGTGGAACAGTGACTTCACTAGATCATCAGTATCTCCTATTTCTCCATCTTGTTTTCATGCTCATCAACTTTTTGGCTGTTCTACTTTTAGCCTGTATTGAAAGCAGGAAGGAGGGAAAGGAGACAGAAGAAAGGGTAATACCTAGGTTAAGACAGCAAAAAATTTCCCAGATATCCTTAGCAGACTTTTGACTACATCTTACTGATAGAAAACTCATAACATGATGATCCTTAGATTCCAAGGAATCTGGGATAGTATTTCATGACATTCACAACAAAAGCAGGATCTACTACTCTGGAAGGAGAGAATAGATAGGAACCAGAGACATCTTCCACAAGTAGTATGAAAAGTGCTATGCATACATTCATTGACAAAAAATATTATATGCACTTTGTGCTAGGCAATGTTCCAGGTACTGGGGATATAGTAGTGAATCAGACAAACAAGGTTCCTACTTTATTGGGGCTTATACTCTGGTGAGATGAACAATAAAGCAGATAAGATCATTTTAGTATTAAAAATTATACATACATACATTTATACATACACATATATATGTATTCATATACATATTCATTAATACATTTACCTGTACTAAATCACTTCTCTCAACAAACTTAAGTACTATATTGACAAAAGAATATGAAAGCACAGAAATGTTGAGCAACTCGCCAATAGTCATGCAACAAAGTAATAGAAGTAGGCTTTGAACAAAGGCAGTTGTAGCCCATTTACCTAACCACTGAGTTGTATCACATCACTGTGTGTTGAATGTAGGATGCTGTTTCAGTTACCTATTGCTGTTTAGGCAACTGTCCCCAAACTGTGTGGCTTAAGGTTACAACCACCATTACTTATTTTACTAATGAAACTAGGCAGGGTTTGGTAGGGTCAGCTTTTCTACTCCAAAAATTGTAAACTGGGGTATATCACTAGGAACTAGAAGATGCACTTTCAAGATAGCCAACCTATCTGTTTCCATGTGGGTCTCTACAGGGAAGTCTGGGTTTCCTCACTGCATGGTTCTAAGAGTGAGCTACCTAAGAGAATCAGGAGGAAGATGAATTATATGACCTAACTTCAGATTCAAGGAGAGGGAATAAGACTTCACTTCTCAGTAGGGAGTATCAACATTACACTGGAAGATGGGCTGTGAGATATTTTGGCCAGTTTGGGAAAATACAATCTATCACAGATACACTGGAAACAAAAGGAGGTACATGCTAACCCAGCCTAGAGTTGGGATAAAGAGTTGGTCTTTGCAGGGTTATGTATAGGGGAAATGGGATTTTGAGAAATGAGCATGGTCTTTCTTGAAAACCTAAGCTGGAATGTTGGCCCTAATCATTCATTTATTCATTAAAATAACTCTCTGATTTGTTAGGCATGGTGCTGAACTTAGTAAGACACAATTTCTGCCCTCACAGAGCTTACAGATTGGTGGGAGATTGAGACACTGGGGAGCGTCTTGTTACCCTGTTTCCACTTTTACACAGTAGTCAAGGGGAATTTTAAACTTCCCTTATAAGGCTTCGTACTTCTCTTAAATAGAAACTCTTACCATGTTCCACATGGACTGGCATGATTTGGCTTTCTAGGCTCTTTTTGGTCTCCTATATTGGCCTTTCCATTTCTGAAATTCCCCTAAGCTCTTTCATGTCAGAGCATTCTCACATGCTCTTCCTCTGCATGGAGCACTCCACCTTCCACTCTTCCTTTGGCCAACTCCTATTAAAGTTGCTTAATCAAATGTCACTTTCCTAGAGAGTGTTCCTTGATCCCTCAAATAGTGTCACATTTCTTGTCATACCCTCTCAAGAGTGTTCTGAAACATCTTAACTATAATTAAAACATTTAGTATAATTGTTTAATGTCCATCTTCCTCCCTTGTTAGACTGTAAGCTCCATGAGGACGGCTCTTACTTGCCACCAAAACCTAGCACCTGGCCCACTGCCCATCCCAGAGCAGCTATTCAGTAGCTCTCCATAGAATGAGCAAATATGTAATAAATACTATAGAAGAGCCAAGTATGAAATGCCTCAGGGTACATAGCAGGAGCACCTAATCCCTTCAGGGGGATAAGGGAAGGCTTTCTGGGGAGGTTTCTCAAGCTGAGAGCTAAAGGGCATGGAGTTAGCCAAATAATGAAGAGGAGGGTAAGGGAGAGAGGTGGGGAGAGAGTGCTTCCTGCAGAGAATAAATAGCATGTGGAAACATTAGAGGTGATAATGTAAGCTCAAAAGAAGAAAAATGCAGAATGGTAAAGCTGAGAGGAGGGGGATGTGGCCAGTTGTGGGGGTAATGAGGAATATAAAAGCCAAACCAGGTCATTTTTTTTTAAAATTGATACATAATTCACAAACCATAAAATTCATCCTTTTAAAGGATACAACTGAAGTACTTCCCTAGCTTGCATGAGAACTTGAGTTCCATTTCCAGCACCACAAAATAAATACATAAATAAATACTTAAAAATATTCAATCAGGCTTAAGGATTTTGTAGGGAGGACATAATCAGATTTGCCTTTTAAAAAGGTGGCTTGAAGCCAGGCATGGTGGCATACACCTGGAATTCTAGTAGCTCAGGAGGCAGAGGCAGGAGGATCACAGGTTTGAAGCCAGCCTTAGCAATTTAGTGAGATCCTGTCTCGAAAATAAATAAATAAATAAAATTTAAAAAGGGTTTGGGTTTTAGCTCAGTGGATCAGTGCCCATGAGTTGAACTGCCAGTACCACCTCCCCCCGCCAAAAAAAAAAAAAAAAAAAAAAAGTGACTTAACTACATTGCCAAGAAGGGATGGAATGGAGAGGAAAAAGTAGAGACAGGGTGGCCTGATGCCCTTTCAGTAGTCTGGGGACAAATGAAGGCAACTGGAACTAGGTTAGTGGTAGTGGTCAGAGAAGATGGACGAAAGTTACTGGGTAATTTATTGGGTAGAAGTCTGAGAGAGAGGGAAGACCCAAGAATGACACCAGGTGTATGGGCAGCTGAGAGGATGGTGAGTCCAGTGATAGAAAAGGAGAATGCTGGAAGATGAAAAAATGAAATTTTAGCTGGCTATATCCTTATATTCTGGGACATGAAAGTACACATGTCCAAACCCTGGGACTGGAAAGCTCTGGGTCAGAGTTACAGGTATGGGAATTGTTAGCAGATAGTTATAATAGCCAAAGACAGGACGAGATCATCTCAAGAATGCAGTCTGGGTCAGGTGCCATAGTGCACGCCTGTAATTCTAGTGATTCAGGAGGCTGAGGCAGGAGGATCGAAAGTTTAAGATCAGTCTCAGCAACTTAGCAAGGGCCTAAGTACTAAGCAAGATCCTATATCAAAAACAAAAGGGCTGGGGTTGTGGCCCAGTGGTTAAGTGATCCTGGGTTCAATATCTTGTTACGGGGGAAAAAAAAAAGTGAATTCTGATCTAAGCAGAGGACCTAGGAGAAACAATATCTAAGGGAGGGGAGGAGGAAAAGGGGACTCACAGGGAAGAGCTGGAGAGTGACAGGGAAACTGGAAAAGGATGCCATGCAAATTAAAGGGAGAATACTTGAGAGGACGGAAAGTGTGAAATACTGCACAGAGGCTAAATAGTAATATGATGACGGGAGTATCTGGATTTAGCAAATAGCAGATCATTGGTGGTTTTGTTAGGCTATACACATGGGATATGAGAATCTAAAAACCCAACTGCAGAAGAGAGTTTTGTAACATGTACAGAATACCAACCTTTCATTAGATTCCATTTCTTCAATCATAAAATAGGGATGATAGAAGGTAACAGTAAGGACAATAGACATAACCCTGGACATGTTCACCCTAAATGAAAGTTTCTTATAATGTTGTTGAAAAGATTAAATGAGATAAAGTATGGTAAAATTCCTAGCACTATAAACATCCTTGGAAAAGACACTACCACTAACCAGTTTTAGTTTTCTTTCCCATTCCTTGTGTTAATCACTATTTAGTAACAAATACTTCCCTTGGAAATTCCTGAGATTTGGTAACATTCAGCATTCAGGTCCATCTGTCATAATCAAAAAATTAGTAGACCATATTTGTGACTAAGATTTCAGTTAGAATTTCTGTGAGAAAATTTGAGTCAAGTAAAATGCAGTTTTATGTCATACCAAGTGAGGGAAAGCAAGGAAACAGGGCTAACTATAAGAAACAAGAGTAACTAAAGTCAGCCTCTTTGCTCCTTCAGTTTAAGGTGCTATATAATCCAGGTTGTGAGTCCTCTCAATTTGCAGTTATCTTAAGTGAATCATTCTGAAGTGAGAAATGGCTAAATGGTAAATTTGATTGTTTAGAATAATAGCTACCAATTATCGAGTGCCTTATTATACCTAGTGCCTTATGTAAGTTAGCTCATTTAATTCTTGCTACAACCTTGTGAGGATGGCTGGTTTACAGATGAGGATACTGACACCTAAGGGATAAACAACTTTCCCAGGGTGAAAGTTAGTAAGTATAGAGCTTGGTTATCTCTCTGACTGTATAGCTCCAACTCTTCCTCTTATGGACAGATTAGGTAGCTTCATTATTGGCTCTGGAACATATTTCAGAAGTTAAATAGTTTGGGGACATAGAATCTTTTAAAAAAAATTAGTTGGTTTTAACTTGGGAATTATATCAAATTTAGTCTGAAATTAATATAATTCCTTACACAGAAAGTTAGATAGTAGCAAAGGGCCAAGAGCAAATGGAGGGGCAAGAGGATGACAGCTGAGGTTAGCACTATAACACATCTATAATCTGAAGAGTAATCAGTGGGAAAAGTGTCAGGGCAATATTACTGGGACTACTATGGCTTGACAATAGATGGAAAGAGCAAGACATTTCAAACTGGCCAGCTATTGGGAAACCTAGGCTATCCTTATCCCAAATGCTTGAAACAAACATTTGAGATATTGAATTTTTTCAGGTTTTGGAATACTTGAATATACTAGTGAAACATTGTGGGTATGGGATCCAATTCTAAACATGAAATTCATTTATGTTTCATATATACATTATACACATAGCCAGAAGGTAATTTGATAAAATATTTTTAATGTGCCTGCATTTTGACTGTGACCCGTCATAAGAGGAACCTTTCACTGTGGACACTATGTTGGTGCTCTTGGATCTTGAAGCATTTCAGATTTTGGATTAGGGATGTGAACTCAACCTACATCAAGAAGTTGTTAAAAGGCAATGTTAAGCAGCATGCTTATAATTACAGTGACTTGTGAGGCTACAGCAGGAGAACCAGAACTTAGACAGACCCCATCTCAGAATAAAAAATAAAAAAAGGTTGGGTGTGTAGCTCAGTGGTAGAGCATCCTGGGTTTAATCCCTGCTATCAAAAACAAACAAACAAAAAACCCATCACATATCAAGCTAAGGACTTCGAGAAACAAATACATTATACCCCCTTAAAGCCAACTTCTATCTCAATTCCTGTGATTTTAACAATAGCATTTCAATCCTTGAGTTATCATATCATCTGCATTTTCACCTTTTCTTCAGGTTTACTCTGGTCCATGAATTTGGGTATATAAATGCCTGTTTTACCTCTTAGTAGCTCTGGTCTTAGATAAGATGTTTAATCTCCTTTTTTTTTCTGAGGATGGGGAAGAGGCCACTGGAAATTAAACCCAGGGGCACTTTACCACTTTACAATGAGCTACATCCCCAGCCCTCTTTAGTTTTGAGACAGAGTCTCTCTAAATTGCCCAAACTGGTCTAGAATTTGTGATAATCCTGCCTTCACATCCTGAGTAGCTGGGATTACAGATGTGTACCACTGAATCCAGTTTATTTAATCTTCTTTTACCTCTGCTTCCTCATCTGCAAAATGGAGATTGATAATTTCTATTTTATAAGGTTATTGGAAGGAATAAGTGAGTTAGTACATATTAAGTACTTACTTAGGGTATTTCACTTACAAAGTAAAACTTCATAAAAATCAGCAATCATACCTGGGTGTGGTGGCACATGCCTATAATCCCATCAGCTCAGGAGGCCGAGGCAGGAGGATCACAAGTTCAAAGGCAGCCTCAGCAATTTAGCAAGGCCCTAAGCAACTCAGGGAGCCCCTGTTTCTAATTAAAATACAAAAAAGGGCTGGGGATGTGGCTCCGTGGTTGAGTGCCCCTGGGTTCAATCCCCAGTACCTATCCCCCAAATAGCAATCATCATCCATTTTTTACACATAAATTATTTACTTTATATTTTGATTTATCTGATGTCTTTATTTCAACAAGAAAACAAACACTAAAGCTAGTGTGGTGGCACAGACAGGAAGTAGATTTCTGGTGGGTCAGTTTTGCAATGTTCTGTTCACTCTGGAAGCCCAGACTACAGTGCTTCTCTGGCCTATCCAACAATTTTGTAAGTTAACTTCCTGCATAAAATCCCTTTTTGCTTAAAGGAACTAAAATTGCTTCTGTTACCTCCAAGTTCTCTAAAGCACACACTATTTACTGAATGAGCAGTTTGTCATAAATAGTATAAATATTTTCCTGGTTTTTCTTTTAACCTTGTTTGTGATGTTTTGTATAGAGTAAAATTATTTATTTATTTATTTGTACTGGGGATTGAACTAGGGGCACTCAACCACTAAGCCACATCCACAGCCCTATTTTATATTCTATTTAGAGACAGGATCTCATTGAGTTGCTTAGCACCTCACCATTGCTGAGGCTGGCTTTGAACTCATGATCCTCCTGCCTCAGCCTCCCTAGCCGCTGATATTACAGGTATGTATCACCACACCCAGCTAATTTTATTGAGTAAATCTGTAAGTATTTTACTTTATGGCTGTTACTCATGTAGCTTAAGACTTAAATTTTTTTTTTTTTTCGTTGTTGATGGACCTTTATTTTATTTGCTTATTTAGATGTGGTGCTGGGAATCGAACTCGTGCCTCACACATACAAGGCAAGCACTCTACTCCAGAGCTACAACTCCAGCCCCAAGTTTAAGACATTTTTACCTCCAGGAAAATATTTTCTTATGTCACATTCTAGTTCTTTTAAATTTTTGTTTTTAATATAGCTGTTTAATCAGAAGAGAACTCCTTCAAAATACTGATGTTAAACCTACATATTTAACAATATGCATGTTTGTCCTTTCCTTCTTCCCTTCTGACCTGTCTGAAGTTAATCCCTTCACTTGTGCTCTTGCTCTCATTCTTTCCTCCTATTTCCTGGAAGTAGATAAGACTTCCTAATTTGAGTGTAAGGAAGAGATCATTTCTCAGCCTGTTATAGTTTAGATATTAGGTATCCCCCAAAAGCTCATGTGTGAAACAATGCAAGAAAGTTCAGAGTTGAAATTATTGGGTTATGAGAACATTATCTAATCAGTATATTGATCCCCTGATAGGGATTAATTGGGTGGTAACTATAGGCAGGGTGGAGGAGATGGGTCTTTGGGAGGGTGCCTTTGAATATATATTTGCCCCTGGAGAGTGGAACTCTCTCTGTGCTTCTTGGGGGTCTTGTTCAGATATGCTTTCCTCTGTTACAATCTTCTACCTTGATGTTCTAAGTCATCTTGGGCCCAGAGCAATGGAGTTGGCTATCATGGAGTGAGACTCTGAAACTGTGAGCCCCCTAAATAAACTTTTCTTCAAGTCTTTTGGTCACAGCAGTGAAAAAAAGCTGACTAAAACATAGCCTTTTGACTAAGATCAAATGAGTATAAGGAAGAAGCCTGAGGAATTTGAATAAGTCACTGTGGAGAACTGACTCAAAAAGGAAAATGATTTGGAATAAGGTTTTCTGAGCAGGGATACTAGTCAGAATGGTTATGGTATTTTCTTCCACAGCACTTTGAAGTGCACCAAGGCAAGGGGTTTCCAAGAAAGAAAATGAGAAATGGGCACCAGCACTGGCAGGAGAGTTGTTGAAATGAAAGACCATGGAATTTAAACTGGACAAGAGCGCTTGCCTAGCACGTTGTGAGGCCCTGGGTTCGATCCTCAGTACCATATAAAAATAAATAAGTAAAATAAAGGTATTGTGTCCAACTACAACAAAAAAATAAATACTTTAAAAAATAAACTGGTCAGGAAAGGAGGTGAAGACAGAATGGAGGAGAAATAATTAGGAGAAAATTAAGAGTTAGGTAGATAGAATGTCTCATGGGGGTCCAGGAATAGTAAGATATAAGTAAACGAGAGAGCTAGAAAAATACAAAGTTGTAGCCAAAACGGAGGCTTGAATTTAATATTACAAAAGAGGTAGGTACAAAGGCTGGGGATGCAAAAGTAGGATGGAGAATAAGGTCTCTGGAAATCAGGGTTTCGAGGAACTGAGAGGGTGATAAAAGGATCTTTCATATGGATCCTAAGGTGACCCATGATGATGGCAGAACTAAGCCAGTATCTTCCGTGAATGAGAGGAATGGTCAGGAGGTTAAGTGGTTGACAGTGTAGGAGAGAGATTAAGGAATATACAGCTAGACTGCAGGAGCCTTCAAGGAATATAAGCTTTTTATACAAGATGGGGGAATGTGGAAATAACCCTGGAGATAAAGAATTAGATTCACTCAGGTATGTGATGTGATGATTCCAGGTCTATTTTATATATTACTTTAAAATATCTATTTGGGACTACCAAACTTCGTGACCACTGTCTCCTATTCATACTCTCTTCCTTCTTCTGGTGTGTGTGTATATATGTATGTATGTATGTGTGTGTGTGTGTGATATATTTTTTATATATATATATGTATTTGGATTATTTATTTATCCAGCCAGCCAGTATTGGGGATTGAAGTCAGGGCCTTGTGCATGCTAGGTAAGTGCTCTACCACTGAGCTAAAAAAAAACCCCAACCCCTTTTTGTTTTTAAATTTTGAGTCAGGGTTTCGCTAAATTGCCCATGCTGATGCAAATTTGGGATCCTCATGCCTGAGCCGCTCCAGTTGCTAGGATTACAGGTGTGTACCACTGTGCCAGACTATATTTGGTAACTTTGTTTTTCTCCCTGTGGTACTTGGGATTGAATCCAGAGGTGCTTTACCATTGAGCTACAACCCCAGTCTTTTTTATTTTTTTATTTTGAGATAGTATCTCACTAAGTTGCTGGGCCACTGAGTCCTGGAACTTAAGATTTTCCTGCCTCAGTCTCCCAAGTAGCTGGGATTATAGGCATGTGTCACTATACTTGGCCAATATTTAAATTTTTGAGGAACAGTCAGTTTGTATTGTTCTTGACTTCCACGTAGCATCTGGCAGCAAGTATCCTGTCTTTCTTTTGGAAGCTGTGTTTCTATTCTTCCATAGTAACAATATCTGGTACATCTCAATTTGTTTTTCTTTGGTTTGTTTCTCTTCTCCTCCTTGCCTCCGTCTTTCAAAGTTCCCCCAAGGTTCTGGCCTCTACTCTTCACTTTATATTCCAACATTCTTACTCTACTATAATTTTCTATTATGAAATTACCACTCCAGTCAGATGACTTCCAATGCCACCTGCTAAATGCTTTCTTATTCAACCTAGACTGCCCTTGCTTTTCCTGTCTGCTATATAGATCCTAGTTATCTTTTGGGGCCAATTTCAAACACAAACACAATTACATATGAAAGTTCTTCACTGACTCCCTCTACTCTCCACCCCACCACCCCCATGCAAGATTTCTTCTCCAAACACTTAGATTTTACAGCCCATAGCAATAATCAAAATCACATATTCATATTTAGCTTTTTTTGTGTTTATGTCTGATCTCCTCCCTCTACCTAGCCAATCTCTTGGTCACTTAAAAAGTTGCTTGACAACATTTTCAAGTTGCTTGAAAAGATAAAAAAATAAATTTACCTTCCCAATAGCAACTACTATAGTTTCTTGTATATTCTTCTAAGTACACCCTGTGGATATTCACATATTTTTTCTTTCACAAATGGCATCATGTTTATAAATATATATATATTTTTCTATATCTTTCCTTTTCCTCCTCATACTTTAATTAGTCTTTAAAGTGGAACTTCTCTAATGTTTTCAAAAGCATATCAGTATATCCACTGATTATACTTTGCTTACATGTTTTTCTCTTCAAAGGACCAGAGATTAATAAGGAGTGATTTCTTTAGAGAAATCAGACTACTTTTTATCTCATTTAGCTCCATTTGCTAATGTGATCAATTAAATGTGTTTACACAAATTAAACTTTCTCATTGTAAAAATTCAGAATTAACAAATTAAAAATCTTTGATATGTGTACCTTCAGAATTTTAAAAGGCAATTTTATAAATAAAAATATATCTCTAGAAATATTTAAAATTGTTTTTAATTTTTTTAAAACACAAATAAATTAACAAGTATCATAATGTAAATACTGTTTTGTAGCCTGTTTTTTTCCATGCAACTGTATATTGAAGAATCTGACCCTATTTATATATACAGATGTAACTCACTTTTCATGATTGTTGTGTAGTTTGCTTAGCTATTCCTTACTATTGGAGATTTTAGGGTGTTCAGAAGTTTTTGCTACACACTGTTATAATGAACATCTTTGCACATGTCATTTTATGTACAAGTGTGATGAGAAACATCTACTATTTCCCAAAAGTAGGTGCTAAGGAGGATGTGGTAGCATATACCTATAATCCCAGCAACTTGGGAAGCTGAGGCAGGAGGCCCACCCTGGGCAACTTTGTGAGACTCTGTCTCAAAATTCTAAAAGAGCTAGGGATATAGCTCAGTGGCAGAACATTTACCTTGCATGTGCTAGGTCCTGGGTGCAATCCCCAGAACCTCAAAAAGAGAAGAGAATAGATGGTAAGAAGTCGAATTGTGGGCTGGAGCTGGAGCTCAGTGGCAGAGCGCTTGCCTGGCATGCGTGAGGCATTGAGTTTGATCCTCAGCACCACATAAAAATAAATAAAGGGCTATCCATCTACAACTACCAAAAAAAAAAAAAGACGACGAAGAAGAAGTAGTAGTAGTAATAGTAGTAGTAGTAGTAGTAGTAGTAGTTGTGGAATCCTGTGTCAAAAAAAAGTTTGTAAGTATAAACTGTACATGGTGGTGCATACCTCTAATCCCAGCTCTGTGGGAGTCTAAGGCAGGAGGATCCCAAATTTGTGGACAACCTCAGCACCTTAGTCAGACCCTGCCTCAAAATGAAAAAAATTTTAAAAGATTTGTGGGTGTAGCTTAGTGGTAGAGTACTCCTGTATTCAATCCCACTACTGAAAAAAAAAAAAAGTATAATAAATACAATTAAATTGACCTTTGCCAATTCTGTGGTATAACTGTTATAAGTTAATAATAGTAATACAATGTGACCTTCAATTTTGGTTTCCTTTAAAACCATAGGACATCCTATTGACTCAGAAGTCATATAGTATATAATACAAAGTACACTAGAATAGCAATTGATAGATTCAAGTCCTGGTTCTGTCCTTAACTAATAATAATTGATCTTAGGCAATCCTATCAATATCTAAGCTCCAGTTTCTGAACCTAAAAATGTGGTATGGGTACCATTAGTAGCATGGAAGACACTTTAATTTTTTTTTTTAGTTGTCCATGGACCTTTATTTTATTTATTTATATGTGGTGCTGAGAATCAAACCCAGTGCCTCACACATGTAAGGCAAGTGCTTTACCACAGAGCTACAACCCCAGCCCCACTTTAATTTTTATTGATTTTATTTTAATAATTAGTTGTAATTTAAAATAAATCAGGAAGCTATAATTACCAAATCTAATCAAAGATTTATGGATATTATTTCCATTAATATAAAATTTACTTTTTTTTTTAATTGTAGATAGATACATAATATTTATTTATTTTTATGTGGTGCTGAGGATCAAACCCAGTGCCTCACACATGCCTGGCAAGTGCTTTACCAGTGAGCTACAGCCCCAGCCCTAAAATTTACTTTTAAAAAATTTATTTAAGTTAAAGAAAAGTTCATCAGCTGGGTTGGTATTGTGATGCAGGCTTGTAATCTTCACCTTGGGAGGCTGAGGCAGGAGGATCACAAGTTCAAAGCCGGCCTTAGCAAATTAGTGAGCCCGAAGCAACTCAGGGAGACCTTATCTCTAAATAAAATATAAAAAAGGGCCGAGGAATGTGGCTCAGTGGTTGAGTGCTCAACATGGGGTTCCTGACTTTTCACTATGTTAAGGACATTAAGAACCACAAAACCCTGACACACATACTCATCATCATTACTTCATAAAAAGATATTTTAAATGTTTTATAATTATAAAACATGTAAATATAGTCTGAAAAAATTTTAAAATTGTATAGGAAATATTAAAAAGTCATTTTCAGCCAGGTATGGTGGCACAGCTACTCAAGAGACTGAGGGAGGAGGATCACAAGTTGCAGGCCAGATCCTGTCTCAAAATAAAAGAACTGGTGATGTACCTCAATGGTAGAATGCCCCTGGGTTCAAACCCCTCTACTGCAATAAGTAAATAAACAAAAACTTTAAAGCCATTCTCTTGCTCTCTCTCTAAAATCCACTCATGGACCTTCTTCCATACAGATCTATCTTACTTTTACAAAGGACATTTTTAGCATTATAAAAGTTTGGGTGCATATGTAATTGTTAATTTATAAATATGTGTGTACATTTATATAATACTTATGATATGTAGAATATGTAACATAAAAATATATGTACATATATTTATTATATGCTAAATGTAGTATGCTACATATTTATCCTACATGAAAATATATAGAAGAAATAAAAAAATTCAGAATAAAGGATAGGCTTTTTGGGAAAGGACAAGTGGCAACCAATGATTTAGATGACTCCCCGTTGCTATAATTCCATGATTGAGTCTAAAATATCCTGAGAATTTACATGCCTTTCATTATTATCAGTAACATATTTGGAAAATCATAGATTACAGTGTTTTTAATACTTCAATCTACATGTTGTATGAGCACAATTCTGTGCATTTTTACTTATTAGTTTCCTATATCAATTTTAACCTGAGGTCACAGACTTCAGGGTATTCATAACATCATGAACATATATATGATATTACATATATATATATATATATATGTATGTGTATATATATATATATATGTATGTGTATATATATATATATATATATGTATGTGTATATATATATATATAGTTTTTTTCCTGGGGAAAAATAATTTCTAATCCAAATAAATTTCTTGATTTTTCTTTACATAATAATATTATTGGTTGGGGAGTCCCCTCAATGTTTTTCCTTTTTTTCCCTTTTGTATGTGTGCAGGGGAGCATCTAATTTCTATTTTGCATTTGATAGCTGCATATCTGAATTCCTTGTTCTCACCTTAACAAGTCTAATTTTTTTTAAAAAGTCTCTATCCATTAATCATAGGGATTTAATTACTTATTTTTTTTTAGTTGTACATGGACACAATATCTTTATTTTTTATTTGTTTATTTTTATGTGGTACTGAAGATTGAACCCAGTGCCTCACACATGCAAGGCAAGCACTTTACCCACTGAGCTACATCCCCAGCCCTGGATTTAATTTAAAAAATCTTTTTTTGGTACCAGGCATTGAACCCAAGGGTTTTTAACCATTAAGCCATATCCACAGCCTTCTCTATTTTAAGACAGGGTCTCACTAAGATGCTTAGAGCCTCGCTAAGTTGGTGAGGATGGCTTTGAATCTGCAATCCTCCTGCCGCAGCCTTCTGAACCACTGGTATTACAGGTGTGTGCCAACATACCCAGCTAAAAAAAAGTCAGTCTTTTCTTTTCTTTTTTTTTTTTTTAAAGTACAGAAAGACAGAAAAAGGCAGAGGGTGATGCCTACATTGAAACTGACAGGCAGGGAGACAAGCAGCTAGAGTCAGTAGGATATACAGGCATAGATAAAAGGCCTAATAAGCATAGACATGTGAAAGAAATATAGAGAAACTTGGAAACACAGAAGGAGAGACAGAAGAACTGACCAGGTATAGAAGAAGGATAGCAGAAAAACAGGTTGACAGAAAAAAATGACCACAGTGAGGCAGGCAAGATCACCAAGGGAAACACAAATAAGTGAACAGAAAGGAGAAGAGAGAGAGAGAAGAAAGGCACACTGATGAAGAAAACTATAAGGTAAGAAGGAAGACAAAGTGATAACAGTGTTTTATACAACAGAGTGCCTTATAATTATTTCAGGCAGACAGGGAGAATCCAGCAGACAGATGGGGTGATGGAGAGATATATGTCAATCACACAGAAGAGAGGAGAGGTAGCCAATCAGAAGGAAAAGCTAGAATGAAGACCAAGACAGATACAAAGAAAGAATAAACAAATAAATAAATAAAAGAGAAGGGGTGGTGGGGGGAGAAAGAAGAGCAACACAGAGATAAGAGGCTAAAACAGTTGAATTCAGGAATATACAGTAAATAAGCAGAAATGAAAGAACAGTATATCCTGTAAAGTCTTATCATCTTTCTCAAAGAGACCTGGTTAGAAGCTGAGTCTTTGTCTCCCTGCTAAAGAGTTATAATGTTTCTAAGGCAGCATGGGAGAAGATCCAGAAGGAAGGATGAAAAAGGAGACATTTTAATAAGGAGCAAAGCTGTTGAGATGAGGAGAAAGAAACTTCTGGGATAGGCCCAAGTCAACCACCTAAAAGGAGCTGGCTCATGCCTGTAATCTGAGATACTCTGGAGGCTGAGGTAGGAGGATCACAAGTGTGAGGCTAGCCTGGGCAACTTGATGAGACCCTTTATCAAAACAGAAGTAAAAAGGCCTGGAGATGTGGCTCAGTGGTAAAGATCCCCTGGCTTCAATCCCCAGTACCAAAGCAAAACAGTACAAAACTCTCAAAGGATCTAGGTTGGTATGACTTCATAGAATTCATATAGATAAAAAGGAAAGATAGAGCAGGCCACTGTCTATTTGTGTTTAAGCACAGCTTACAAACTATCTGTACTTATTAATTGTACTACTATTTATCTGGTAGTTTTTAGTATATTCATTTAATGCATTCATGTCTTTCTTTTCTCAATTAATACATACTTCAGCAATGAAGAGACCAAGAGTATGTTTCCAGACAACTATGTAGAGTAGAATAGGAGATCAGGAGAGAACAAGACCTTTCTAAGAATTCCTTTGGTACTGGTAGTAAAAGCAGGTAATTAGCAACAGTCAATCAAAAACAGAAGTTCCATAAAGTAGAATCAGAAAGACAAGAGGCAAGAGGTGGCAAGTCATGTAAAGTTAGGAAGGAGCATCCAGCAAAACTGAAAAAAAAAAAAAAAAACATAAGGAGTACAGCAAAACCAAGTAGACTTGTGTATGTATAGATTCTTCTCTCAGGCATTATCCAAGAAATGTGACATAGTGGCTGCCTCTTGGGAGAGGAAATCATGGCCAGGGAGCGAATAAATGGGAGGTTTACTTTGCACACTGCTAGTACTTTTACATTTTCATACCACAGTTATGTCTATTCAAAAGTTAATTGAGGCTCGGCGCAATAGCATAAATCAGTAATCTCAGCGATTCAGGAGACTGAGACCAGAATATTTCAAGTTCGAGGCCAGGCTGGGCCACTTAATGAGACCCTGTTTCAAAAAATAAAAAGTATTGTGGATATAGTTCAGTGATAGAGTGCTTGCCTAGCACATGCAATGCCCTTCATTCAATCCCGAACACCACACACACATACACACACAAGCTGATTGGGGAAGAGGGGACTAAAGCTGATTGGGGAAGAGGGGACTAAAACAAAAAAAGAAAGAAAAGCAAGCAGGGATGTGGACATAAAGAAAGAGCCTATCAAACAGACAGTAAAAAGGCAGGAAAATAGAGACTAGGGGAATGGCAAAAAGACTGAGGTGTAGGCAGCCTGTCTAGGAAGCAGAAAGAAAAAGACATGACTGAAATGAAAGCAAGTGTGAGAGAAGACAGGGTAGGAGATATGATACAAAAGCAGGTAAGACTTTGGAGGAAGGGGTTACTGAGAAGTCTGGAGAGAGAGACCATCCCCCTTCATGGGATGTTAGCAGAAAGCAAGTCAAGGGAGAAAGAGGTGATAAACAGAAAGAGGGAAAAGATACAGGCTTTAAGCAGTAAGAGAACAGAGAGCAAGTAGGGAAGACAGGCAAGAAGACAGAACTAATGGGAAGCAAGGAAAAATGATGAAAAGAGATAAATAGGAACAAGTAGAAGGGCAAGATAAGAGGCAAACCAAGATGGGGATGGCCATAGCAGGACCTGGAAGGTAGACAAACCAAGAGATGCAGGCTAAAAAAAGTGATAGAGACAGGCAGGCGGGGAGACAGATGGCTAGAGAGAGAGTGGTGGGCAAACAGCCAGAGAAGCAGACAGACAACCAGAGAGAGAAAAAGGCTGCCAGCCAGTCAGGAAGGAGCAGACAGGCAGGCAGGCAGACACCATAACAAGAGCAAGCAGGTAAAGAGGCAGGCAGAAACAAGGATAGAAGACGACAAATCAAGAGGTCAGCAGGGAGGAAAAAAGATCAGGAAAGAGATACAGACAGGCAGAGGGGCAGATGAACAAGGAGAGAATCAGGAAGATTAAAAAATCTGTATATAAAGCATACTCAAGAGAAAAAATGATGAAGGCCTGCATAGGGATGCACATGGCCACCTTTAGCCACCCACACCTGCAGATCATGCCACATGTGGCAGGCGGGCAGAGAGATTCAGCATAGAGTGAGAGGACCGAAGGCAGAGAGACTTGTGGAGCACCACATGATGCATAGTGTACCCCCACCAACACACACACACACACACACACACACACACACGGAGACACTTTTTCTAGACCTTGGTTTGATCCACAGACATACAGAAGGGACCAGAAAGGGGGAGACAGGCACAAACAAGGAAGAGCCATACACAGAGATGACACAGGAAGACAGAAGAAAACAGAGGACAGAGATGGAAAGTCACTTGCAGGTGATGGAGACTGAGAGTCAAAGGCAAGACAGACAGTATTAGCAAACAATAAAGATGCACACATAGAAAAGCCATACTCAGAAAAAAAGGAGATACCCAGATGAACTAGTACAGAGACTCAGAGAGCGGACAAGAGAGCTAAATTGAATGGAAGAGGAATGATTTGGGAGCATAGGAAAGAGAGTTTCACAGTTCAAATTATTAGGGAAAAAAGGGGAAACCAATGTTCAATAAGGTACAGTAGTAGGAGCGGGGTAGGATATCAACAATGAACATTTTATTTTAGCCTTATAAACAAAAATTTATATTGTATTCCCTTGTCACTAATGCTTTCTGACTGCTGTGCTCTTGAGCAGGGCTGGGGGCCAGCAATTACACTTCAGAGGTGAGAAATGGCCCAGGAAAGAGACCATTCTACTGGCCTGGGATGGGAAGCAAGGGAGGGGCAAAGTGAGATCAAAAGAATGGGAGAAAACTAGAGTAAGAAAAAGGTGAGGTACAAAAAGGGTAGAATTAAAGCTAATTCACCTCCTTCCTTTGCTCCATTCATTGGCAAGCTGTATTTTATGTCTAGACCTCTCTGATCAAATCTGTTTGAGAAAGCTACTTTTTGGACTCGTTTTCAACTGTCCATCTGATTCCTGATACCACATTTAAAATAAACACTAGGGTAGAGGAAACCAAGGGTTAGCAAGATAGACAAAAATGCCTGAGTGTAACCCCTACCTCAGTCCCAGTTACTTTTCTCTTTCCTGGTACCTCAGTTTCTTCTACTTTATCAGTGCTGGAGATCATGGAGGAAGGGAAATATACTGAAACAGGAGAAAAGAGAAAATAATTTCACAATCTTCAGACTTTATCTCTCCCCTTTATTCTAAAAATCTGTTCTGTTTAACCCCAAATTAATTCCTCAAGTCAGCTTAATTTTATATGCTAGCAACTTGGGGAGGGGAGGCTGAGGGAAAGAGAAAAAAAGTGAAGATAAAATTTACAACAATTATAAATCACTGAAAAGGCTGGGCAAAGGGGAGAATCAAACATGGACTCCTTTGAAAAAAAAAAACTCAATCATCGTATCTATTCATATCTCTCCCCCAAAAGTCACTAGGATTTCTGTCACTTTTTTTAAAGAAATAAGAAAAATATCCAGTACCGCTTCTCATTTAAAAGATGCCTACACAATTAAATGCATTTTGACTTCAATGAGGTATGTAGAAACAGAGTTATATATAAACATATATTTCATCTTTTTCCTTTTCAATGCCTGAAGGGGAAAAAAAAAAAAACCTTCACATCAAACCACTCCCTTCTGAAGTATTCAAAAAAAAAAAAAAAGCTTTTCTTTAGAGAAGGGAGGTGGGGAGAAAGAGACTAGTAAAGAAAAGAAAAAAAATTCAATCTAGTTGGACTAGTATCTAACTAGTTAACCTTTAACAATTTATGCTGATGTCAGACTGAGCATGAGTACTGATTAATGCCCCCCCCAAATATTTTTTATAAGGGGGGAGTTAGTCACAGCAGCCATTTTTGTTTTATGCAGAAATCCTTCATGCCCCCCCAACACACACACACACACACACACACACACACTTCAGTACACAAGGAAAATATCTCTATTAATCTGTGCACTAATCAGTTATGAAAAAAGGAAGAAATTTGTGGGTTTCTGGGTAGAGGGTTGGAGATGGGGGTGTAACAGGGAGGAGAATGGGGGGGTGAAAAATGAAATATTAAGCCAGCCATTTTGTTTTAAAAGGGGATTTTTCCCCCTCTCTCTTTCTTTATGGAGGGGGTGGCGGTGCTGGAGGGGGGGGTTGTTTTAAAAATAATTTCAAGGCGGCCATCTTAGTGCCTCAGCTCTGAGAAATATTTCTGAGCGCCCCCCTCAGAATTTAAATATATTTAAAGCAACGGAGAGGGGGGTAGAGAGAAGTCGAAAACTTTTATATATATATATATATATATATATATATACACACACACACACACATATATATATATAATTTTTTTTTCTTTTTAAAAATCCCCTTTCTTGTTCTCTTGGGAGGAAAGAGAAGGGGGAAAAAAGTCTCTCCTCAAAATTTTCCAAGAACATTTTTGGAGGTGGTTCGGCCCCCCTCCTCAGACGGCGGCCCCGAGGGTGGGGGTTTTGGAGGAGGGTGGCCCAGGGGTTTGGGGGGCTGGGGGAGGCGGTGAAGAGGAGGACGCCGCCGCCGAGGAGGAGGAGGAGGAGGAGGAGGAGGAGGAGGTGGTAGCGGTGGGGGAGGCGGGCGGGCGGTGGGTGGGGGGGTGGTGGGGGGGCCAGAGCCACAGGATGGCTTCCCCTCTGAGGGACGAGGAGGAGGAGGAGGAGGAGATGGTGGTGTCGGAGGAGGAAGAAGAGGAGGAAGAAGAGGGAGACGAAGAGGAGGAGGAGGTGGAGGCGGCCGACGAGGACGATGAGGAGGACGACGACGAGGGAGTACTCGGGCGCGGGCCGGGCCACGACCGGGGCCGCGACCGCCACAGCCCCCCCGGCTGCCACCTCTTCCCGCCGCCGCCGCCGCCGCCCCCGCTGCCCCCGCCGCCGCCGCCCCCGCCGCCAGGTAAGCGGCTGCCCCGACTCCCCCCCCCCCAGCCCGAGTGGGAGCCGCGGGCGCGCGAAGCCGGGCGGGGGGCCGGGCACCCACCGCGCGGCCGAGCCGAGGAGAATCCGGGGCGCGGACCACCGTCTAGGGCCGGCGCCCTGCAGCGGTCCTGGCGGTCCCGGCGGTCCGGGCGGCGGCGGCCGCGGGGCCGGGCCTCCTCCCCTCCCCCGCCGCACCCCTCCCCCGCCGCCGCCGCTGCCGCTGCCGCCGCCGCTGCTGCCGCCCGGGCTGGAGAGCGCTGGGCGCGAGCTGCGCGCGCGGACCGGGCCACTCGGTCGCGGCTTTCGGGGGAGGAGGAGGAGGAGATTTTTTTTTTTACCCTCGGCTGGGAGGGGGTAGGCAGGAAACGGCCGAGGCGAAGCCAGGGCCCCCTCCCTGGCCGAGCGAGGGACCGCGGAGACCCTGGCGGCCGGACGGCGGCGTGGGGGAGGGGCGCGTGGGGGAGGGGCGGCCGAACGAGCGCCCCTCAGGCTGCGACCCCGGTGGGGTTGCACCGAGGCAGGGTGAGGTTTCTATGTGTGGTGTGGAGCAAACCCCCACCCCACTCCACTCGGCACTTGGGCCGGCAGAAAGATGACAGTGTCCATAGGACCCCTTTCCACCAGCGGGGACTTCGGTGCCCTCCAGCTCTGGGGCGTGTGGTGGCACGCGGGGAAGGGGTCGCGTACATGTGGGCGGCTGATGACTAGAGGCAGGTAGCGGCAACACTTCACTCAGACCACTTCCTGGAGTTAGACTTGAGCTACCCCCCACTTCCCCAGCTGGGGGATCGTGAGAGTCAGTTAAGATTGGGGGACGAGAGGAAAGTGGGGAGCCAGATGTCCCCGGCCCCACCCCCTTTATCTCTCTTCTGCTTCGGGCTCTTTTGTGTCAAGTGCGGCCCCCTCTCCCCGTCAGGACCCTGTCAGTCTGGGCTGGCCGAACTGCCCAGCTGTGACTCTCACGTGGCTGCCATTCACTGTCACTCACTCTTTGGCCGAAACCACCCACACCCTGACCATGCTGGGGGGGCGTAACCTGCCCATCCAGCTGGTCTGCAGCTTGACCATCACTCAGCACCCCTCTCCCTGAATGACAAGTCACCCGGCGCTCTGGGCGGCACTCTCCGGGAGTGATGGAGATAGACTGCTGCCTGGCATCAGGAGCCCAGCAGTGGCTGCCTTCAGACCACCCTCCTCGTGGAGGGATTTTGGGGCTTCCTTGGGATAGGTGAGCCTTATGGTGTCTGCACCCGCTGCTTGGGGACTGCAGAGCAGTACAGATGCTCCAGACTTCAAAACGTCTACCATCATGCTCTTTGTAAAACTGTCATATTGATCCGTGTGGCTTATGTGGCACATGTTCTTATCTAGTTGAGGCAACCTTTGAGGAGACAGTGAGGGAGTGCTTTCTTGTGTGGGTGGGTGGGGGTGTGTGTTTAATGGAGACTGGTTCAAGTCTCCCTGTGCCCCCAGGCTTGTCTATATTATAAAGGGAAAAGTTTTAAAAAAGTTATCCCAGAGAGCCAGCCTGCAGAATTCACAGGAGAAAAAAAGAAATAAAAGAGTCGTGGGGAAAGGGTTGCCTGTAGGGTTGCCTACAGCAAGGTGCCGAAAGAGGGAAAGAAAGGATGTCAGGTGAGTTAGGAGAATAGCAGCCCTCACCTATTTTGTATTCTGAACTTGGAATCTGGTATTTGGGTGTTTTTGATCCTGGATCTGGGTTTGAGAGAGAGGGGCGCATGAAAGAATCTAAGGTTGAGATGGGTCTTTGTGTCCTACTCCCTCCCCTTTTCCCTCTTTGCTTTCTGAATCGTGAAGAAACGTCAGACGCTTTTAAAGTATTACATCTAAAGTGAAATTCCACCTCTCCTCTCTCCCTGGGCAATGCTATCTCCCTTTCAGCCCTCCGAGTCAAATGAGTGACCCAGATACACCCCCTCAGATGACTTTCTGAGGTAAAACTTTGGGAAAATATTTTTAGCCTGCTCATTATCTCTGTCTACCTAAGTGTGGGGAGAATAAGCCTCCTCAGAGGAGATCTGCTCAGGCTGCCCTCCCTCATCCTTTTCTGGAACATGAATTTGTACATCTGAGAGCTTTCCATTGTTTTTCATTCCGACTGCTTTGATTCTCACCATTTTGTTTTACATTCTTACTCAAGACCAATTTTATCCCTTCCCCCTCGCTCCAGTCTCCTTACATTGTTAAACGTTTAAAATAATAGCACTCGTGTTGGTGGGGGAAGGGAGCAGGAAGCCAAAAAAACTCATTTCTTCTCCCTCCCCCTTCTGGCAAGTCTAGAGAAATAATATAACATAATATATAGATGTGATTCCTTGAGGTGGGGGTGGGGAATGATTGTGGGTGGTGCGGAAAATTCTGGTAGTTTCTTTGCAAAAGGTCTGAAAATACAAACCCACCCCCTGCGTGCAGTACGCATGTGCAGCAGACCTATTATGGAGGTTCGTTGTGGGGGAGGGAGGGGAATTTGAGAAAAAATAAATATATGTGTGAGAGATTGATGGTGAGATTAGGAGAGAGGGGCGGGTGGGAGGCGAGGCTTTCGCGCAGGCTCCTCCCCCGGGCTTGAGCAGCCAGGCTCCACCCTCCCTCCCCGCCTTCCCGAGATCTGAGCTGGGATGTGGGAGAGTCTGGGCTCCAGGCCAGCATTGAGTGGCTGCTGAGACAGAGGTTAGGACTTAGATTTGCTTTATTACCCTCCCTTGCCTCCCCTCGCCCGTTCTCCTTTGCCTTCCCCGCCGCGTACGTCCTTCCAAGTTCGGGAACCTCCTGCTGCGCGGGCGGGGGGGGGGGCGGGTAGTGGAGTTCACAGGCTGTGCGGGGCCCCCACCCCCAGCTGGGAGTGACCCAGGCCACTTTCCTGATCCTTCGCCAGTTGGCCTGCCCTTGCCACTGCCCCGGCAGCCTCCGTTTCCATGTTCGTGTTAACCCAAATCCCTGGGGTTCAGGGGAGCCTGGCGTCCTCCTGACTTCCTACTACAGTTCCCCCACCACCTCGGTTTTCACACCCTGGTCCTAGGCAGGCAGCCCCCTTTCACATCCACAGCCAGTGCTAGAGTGTCCTCCTGGTTCAGCGCAAGAGGACACAGGTTGCCAGAGTTAGGAGAAAAGGTAGTGTGAAAGGAGGGAGGTGCCAGGAATTTGAGGGAATGGAAACCCAGGCCTCTGGTTGTTAATTGTGGCTAATTTTCCTTGCTGTTGAGGGAAAGAGGATTGTGTGTCCTAGAGCAAGGTCTGGGCCAAACCCAGGCTTTCCCCTCCTGCAGCAGCTGCCTCTGCCTGGACAAGACAGGTCTGGCTGGTTAGTCTAGTGCTTAGGTGCCAGAGGCTAACAGGGGCCCAGTCTGTGTGGCATCAGTCTGTATGGCACATCGTCTTCCTGTTTAGGAGCAACACTGGCTCCCAAGCCTCAGCATACTGGCAGGGGTCACAGAGTATGGGGTGGAGGAGGCATCAGGGAAGAACCTGCCCAGGGCCACTTGACAGAGGCTTCTGGTGAGAGAGTCAGGGATCCTGCCCTGCAGAAGCAGGTACAGGCTGACTCCTGGATTTGTGCCCGTGAGTGTGTGTACATTGGAGAACACAAATGCTGGGCATCTCTGAGTACCTATATCTTTGTTTCATTTGGACTCCTAGGTTGTCTGTATAGTGATGGATCAGGATGTCTGGAACAAAGAATAAAGGGGAAGAATAAAATCAGGGGATAAAGGGTGCAGTCCCTGGGTTCTCAAAGGGAGCAAGAATATGGGAATAGATTTGGAAGCAGATTTCAAGCTAGTAGGGAGGAGAGGTATATCATTAAGGGAATTCTGGAGATTTCCTCCTCTCTGGTTAGAATGCAGGCAGACACTATGATCCTGTGGGTAAGAAATGAAAATGACTGGCTGAGGATTTCTTTTCCTCTAGGACTATGTTGGGGTGACAAGATGCCGGTGATTATCTGAGGAAATGTAAATAGAGGCCTCCCTCTTGGCAAAAAGCATGTCAGCCCCCAGGGTGTTAGTGTGAGAACCCAGGTGTCCACCTTTGGCTCTCCCTTCTCAGCATCTGGCTTAGGGAGCTGCCAGCTTGTGTCTCCCCACTCCAAGTGCTGGGGTCAGGCCAGGCCAGCAGCTGGGCATGGCTTCCCCCAGTTCCTGGGCAGGATGCCAGCTGGCGAAGAGAGGGGAAGGCAGGAGGAGTCCTGGCGGTGACTGAAAGGACCTGACACAGTCAGAGCCCGTGGCCTGGAGCCTGGTCCCTTGTTAGTAGGAGGGGAGAGATGGGAGTGGTTTGGCGTTCTTCCTTTCTGACCCCTGACCTCCCATTCAGAACCAGAGCATCCCAGAGTACTCAACACACTCTGTTTGCATCCAGTGAAAGGCAGCAAGGTTTGGAGGAGTTAATGCCCAGTTCCTAGAGAGTGGGACTGAGGCAGTAGGGAAGGCGGTGTGGAAGGGCCTTAGAGATTAGGAACCTAGAGGCTTATGTTTTCTGATGTTCTCTGCTCCAAAGATAAGGATGACATTCGGCTGCTGCCTTCAGCATTGGGTGTGAAGAAGAGAAAGCGAGGACCCAAGAAACAGAAGGAAAACAAGCCAGGCAAACCCCGCAAACGCAAGAAACTTGTAAGTGACAGGGATTCCTAATTTTGTGGCAAGCCTCAGGGACCTTTCCCAGAAAATCACATTTTCTTTTTTCCTGATTATCCAGGTAAAGAGGTGTCCTGAAGTCAAGGAGGCTTGACCCCCTCACACTCCCCCACACCCCATTACTTTATATCTCTTGGATCTAGGACCCTACCTCACTCTCTACAACCTGGTGAAGAGCCCGGTCATTGTTGATGTGACTTGCCCTAACATCCAACAGAAGCAGTCTTGGAGGAAAACTGTATGAGTTCAGACCCCTCTGTCTTCCTGGGCAATTTATTTAGCTCTCCGTGCCTCAGTTTCTTCATCTGTAAACTGGATAAACAAATCAGTTATTATACAATTGTTGTGAAGATGGAAATAAAATGTAATGTGCTAAGAACAGTTTTTGGCACATTGTAAGGATGAATAAATGTTATTTTTATTTCTCTCTCTTTAGGACAGTGAGGAAGAATTTGGCTCAGAGCGAGATGAGTACCGGGAGAAGTCAGAGAGTGGGGGTAGTGAATATGGAACTGGACCAGGTCGGAAAAGAAGACGGAAGCACCGAGAAAAAAAGGAAAAGAAGACAAAGCGGAGGAAAAAGGGGGAGGGTGATGGGGGCCAAAAGGTGAGTAGGATTAGAGGGCAAGGGTGAGTAGTCAGCATTAGAGAGGCATATCTAACATCTGAGAAACAGGCATGAACAGGAAGGGAATTCCCTGAGGCGTAGTCTGTGAGGGATAGGGTTGGACTAGAGAAAGGAGCAAGAAGCTGGTAGGTAAGTATTGAGGCATGTGTGGGGGCCCAGGAGAGAGCCCGGGGAGTGCCCACCTCACTGAAGTTCCCCCTACCCAGCAGGTGGAACAGAAGTCATCAGCAACTCTACTTCTGACCTGGGGCCTGGAGGACGTGGAGCATGTGTTCTCTGAGGAGGATTACCACACACTCACCAACTACAAAGCCTTCAGCCAGTTCATGAGGTGGGATGGAACTGGGAGTCCTCTTGAACAGACAATTTTAGGGAGGTCCTGAATCCCTCTGGAATCCGATCATTGCAAAGAAATTACTCTCCAGAGAAATTCTCAGCCCATGCTCACAAAATTTCACACCATAATTTCAAGGCATTCTTGGACTCCTAAGTATCCCAGGATTCCAGTTAAGAATACTTCACTGAGGGGCGTGAGGGACAGAGATCATGATTCCAGTCCTAGGTTAGGGAACTGTCTAATAACAGAATGTAATGAGTCCTTTCCTAGCCCAGCAGTCCCATTTTCCCCTCCATGACCTCTTTAAACTCATTCTGAGAGATACCATCATTGTTTCAGAATTTCCCTTGCTCATTTATCGAATCTCTGCCCCTTCCTTAGGTCCCGGTAACAATGGAGAATGCTTTGCTGCCAGTGGGCCTAAGCTACTATGGCCCTCAAAGTATAGAATAGTCTTTTGGGGAAGGAAGCATTTTAACAGAAATTATTATCCTGGAAGCAACTGCTGTGAGGTTCAGGCCCTGGTCTCATTTTGGGCAAGTTACTTAATTTCTTTGATCCTCAGTTTCCTCACCTGTAAAATAGGAATAATAATGGTTTTACTGACAGGAATCTGTGGATTTGATGGGATAATGAGTACAAAGCCCAGTACATTTAGTATCTAGCCCCAGGATGTGTTAACTGATAGCTGTCTTTAGTAAAGTTTCACTTACCTTACTGCTAAAGTTGGTGCTTTTGTTATCACTCAGGGCCACACATGTCTTCACAAGAGCTTAACCACCCTATAGCAGAGCAGAACAATATGGCCATCAGTGTTCCAGAATTTCCTTTGCTTATTTATTAAATCTTCATTTATCAGACTCCTTCCTACTGGAACCTTTTTTCAGGTTCCATGAGTTTAACTAGTAAAATGCAGTGAATTATAGCAAGAATTATTGTGAGAATGAAATGAGATATTATATAAAAGTGTTTTAAACTGGGAAATAGTATACAGAAGTAAGTCATTTGAGTTTATGTTATTTTTTTTTACTTTATTCTTTTAGCTTTTTTTTGGCTTTGAAATTTTATTTTGCTTTTTTCTTACTGTTTTTTTTTTAAACTTCCTTTCACCTATTTATTATTTAAATTGATTTTTTCTTAATAGAATATATTTTTATCACCCCAGAATCCTATAGACTATTGATGAGGGGAGATGGCAGTATTCCTAGACCATCTGTGAAGGGTTTGAGTTCTGCTTCTATACTTACAGGCCCCTAATTGCTAAGAAGAATCCTAAGATCCCAATGTCTAAGATGATGACCATCCTTGGGGCCAAGTGGAGAGAGTTCAGCGCCAACAACCCCTTTAAGGGGTCAGCAGCTGCTGTGGCCGCGGCAGCAGCAGCAGCAGCAGCAGCTGTGGCTGAGCAGGTGTCAGCTGCTGTCTCCTCAGCCACCCCCATAGCACCTTCTGGACCTCCTGCCCTTCTACCACCCCCTGCTGCTGATATCCAGCCCCCACCCATCCGAAGAGCCAAAACCAAAGAGGGCAAAGGTAGGAAACGTGCTTATTCAGCCACTGTCACTCCACCCTCCAAACTGCCTAGAACTCTTGCCTTCCCAGCCCCAGTTGCTAGAAGAGAAACATTTTCCAGAAAGAGGGTCTTAGTGAAACCATAGCCCACAGAGTAATCCCCATGACCTTTGTTTACCAGGATGTGTCATGACTTCTGGTTTCTCTCTCCTTGTTTCTACCCTCATTCAGGTCCAGGCCATAAGAGGCGGAGTAAGAGCCCCCGAGTGCCTGATGGACGTAAGAAGCTTCGGGGAAAGAAGATGGCACCACTTAAAATCAAACTAGGGCTGCTTGGTGGCAAGAGGAAAAAGGGAGGCTCGGTGAGTGACCCCTTCGTTTCTGCTAAATACCTGGGCATCAAGGGCTAGGGTCCAGAGACAGGTCTACAAGGGAAGCTGGACCTGGGACCCCAAGGCCTGGGGAGGGGAGTGGAATCAAGTCTGCCTCACTGACAACCACGGGCAGTATGTTTTTCAGAGTGATGAGGGCCCTGAACCAGAGGCTGAGGAGTCAGACCTGGACAGTGGCAGTGTCCACAGTGCTTCAGGCCGGCCTGATGGCCCTGTCCGCACCAAGAAACTAAAGAGAGGCCGGCCAGGAAGGAAAAAGAAGAAGGGTAAGGGGTGCTTATTCTGTTTGAGTCTGTCATTCTGCCTTTTTCCCTCCCTTTGCCGTTTTTCTTCTTTCCAATTTTGACTTCTTACTCAACTCTTCTGTGTGTGTGTGTGTCTGTCTCTCTCTCCCTCCCTCCCTCCCTCCTCCCTGGATACCCTTTTTTCTCTCTCTTGCTTGTGCTTTCTCTCTCTCTCTCTCCTTGCCTTCACTGGGGTATATGACAGTCCTGGGCTGTCCTGCAGTGGCCGGGGAGGAGGAGGTTGATGGCTACGAGACGGATCACCAGGATTACTGTGAGGTGTGCCAGCAGGGTGGGGAAATTATTCTGTGCGACACCTGCCCTCGTGCCTACCACCTCGTCTGCCTTGATCCTGAGCTTGACCGGGCTCCTGAGGGCAAATGGAGTTGCCCCCACTGTGTGAGTACCTCATGCCCCTAGGAACCCACCCACCTCTTTTTCCTCCTTGTTTTCAGTTATTCTTTTTCACCCCCAAATGCCTGGGCTCCTCAGTAATGGATGTCTCAGCATCCAGGATCCTAATTGGGTGCTTTCCCCCATCTCTTTGCCCCCATAGTCAACATTTTTGGAAATTGGGATGTTCTATTCCTTAGTTTCCACCAGTCTTCTCTGCACTTCTAGGATTCAGGCATCCTGTTTTTGCCTCTATTTTCCAGTCTCACTCCTTAATCCTTTCCTTTATGTCTGTACTTGACCTTCTAGGAGAAGGAGGGGGTACAGTGGGAGGCCAAGGAGGAAGATGAAGAATATGAAGAGGAGGGAGAGGAGGAAGGGGAGAAGGAGGAAGAGGATGATCACATGGAGTACTGCCGTGTGTGCAAGGATGGTGGGGAGCTCCTGTGCTGTGACGCTTGCATATCCTCCTACCACATCCACTGCCTGAACCCTCCCCTGCCTGACATCCCCAATGGTGAATGGCTGTGTCCCCGATGCACAGTGAGTAGAACCACCTTCTTGGCATTTACCATGAGGCTTGACCCCTTTGTCCATCTCTGGGGCCCAGATGTTTAGGTCTTCCTTTCTCTGCCCCCTCCCCTTCTGGCACCTTTCTTCTCCTAACAAGGGGTTCTTTCTGCCTTTCTTCTTTCTCATGTGTGTCCAACTTGAAGTGTCCAGTGCTGAAGGGTCGTGTGCAGAAGATCCTGCATTGGCGATGGGGGGAGCCACCTGTGGCAGTGCCAGCCCCTCAACAGGCAGATGGGAATCCAGATGTTCCACCCCCCCGCCCTCTTCAAGGCAGATCTGAGCGAGAATTTTTTGTCAAGTGGGTAGGACTATCCTACTGGCACTGTTCCTGGGCCAAGGAGCTTCAGGTACAAGAGCCCTTCTTTTGCCCCTCTTCTGGGACCTTGATTATTGCCATTCTACTCTGGTCTTCCATTTCCTTTGTTTTCTTTCATTTTAGGCTTCTCTTCTCATATCCTTGCAACTTCCATGGTTTTCATAGGTTTCCAGTCTTCTTTCTCTTCATTTTCATTAGCTTTCTTTCCTTAGAGATAAAATAGCCTTTCTTCACTTTATTTAATTTCATGTTTTATCAATCTCCACAATTTTGTGTGTGTGTGTGTGTTTAGATTCAAACCCAGGGCCTGGCAAAGGCTAGGCAAGCTCTCTGCCCCTGAGCTATACTAGCCCATCCACACTCTTAATAACCATATTCTCTGCCTGTGTTTTGCTCTTCCTGGCCCCACCAAGGCCCTGTCTTCTGACTATTCCATCTGTTCATTTTATTTGTTCTCCTGCTTTGGCATTGGCTTTTTTTGCTCATCTATTCTCTTTTAAAGTCATTCTCTTCTCCCAGCAGGCCTTTTCTCTGTCACCCTTCGTCCTCTCTGGATGTTGGGGCTATCTCTTCTCTTTCTCTCTGTGCATCAGCTGGAAATCTTCCACTTGGTAATGTACCGAAACTACCAACGGAAGAATGACATGGATGAGCCTCCGCCCCTGGACTATGGCTCTGGTGAGGATGATGGGAAGAGTGACAAGCGCAAGGTGAAAGATCCACACTATGCAGAGATGGAGGAGAAGTACTATCGTTTCGGCATCAAGCCAGAGTGGATGACTGTCCATCGTATCATCAACCACAGGTGAATCCTTGGTCTGTGGGAAGGCCAATCTGGGATATGATACTGTTCTTACTGTGGAGATGATCTTGTGTTAATATCTGTTAATACACTAAGTGACTAAATGAAACTTGATTACTCCTGCTAAAGCTCTAGCCTTCTGGCCTGGCTTCCTCTATGGGGCAGGAGAACCCAGGAGGAAAGTCCAGCCCAGCATTTGTCCTTGCTGTCACTAATTTCCCAATAGCATAAGAGATTCCCACATGGGTCTGGGAATGGGGGCAAGAAAATAAAACATGAGAAGCACAGTTCTTCCAGATTCTTTTTTTCATCCTAGTATTTATTACTGCCTAATGTTATGTTATATATTCATTGCTGCCTTCCCAGTAGAATGTGAGCTCTCTGATAGGGTCATTTGTCTGTTTTGTTCACTGCTGGATCTAGTACCTGGAATAGTACCTGGCACATAGTAGATGCTCAGTAAATACTAATTGGAAGAATGAAGGATGGAGGATTCTTCAGGAATATTTTGTGAAAGTTGATATTTACCTGCCATCCTAAAAAAATTAGCATAGTACTTAAATCATTCTGAATTCCCTTCCTTTGGCCTGCCATTGAGGGTGAGGTGACAGATGCTTCACGTCTGCTGATACTTGTGTTTATCAGGACTTCTTGCTCTTTGTGATTATTTTCCTCCTCCTGTTACACAGTGTGGATAAAAAAGGGAATTACCACTATCTTGTGAAATGGAGGGACTTGCCCTATGACCAGTCCACATGGGAAGAAGATGAAATGAACATTCCTGAATATGAAGACCATAAGCAAAGTTACTGGAGACATCGGTGAGGGAACCAGGTCATGGATTAGAGGGAGAGTAAGGATGGCACCTGAAAGCTAAATGAGGATGAAGTAGGGACACAGCCAAGCTAGAGTTTAGGGAAGTGGCAACCTGGGCTGGGTTGTTTGGGTGGGGTCAGGAAACAGCCAGTACAAGTAACAGAAATAAGATCTGTCCTGAGCAATAGGTAAGAAGATGCTTGGGAGTGGAGAAGGTTAGCTTTCAGGGTGAAGTATAAAAAGTGATGGTATAGAGACTGGGAGAAAAAAATACAAGAAAATCTAGGTTATGGGCAGTGGGTTCAGGAAAATGGGAGGGGTTTCAAGGACCAGGCCTCACTCAGACATATTCTTTTCCCAGAGAACTTATTATGGGGGAGGACCCTGCCCAACCCCGCAAATATAAGAAGAAGAAGAAGGAACTGCAGGGTGACGGGCCTCCCAATTCTCCTACTAATGATGTAAGTTCTCTTAGCTGGCCTTTCTCTTGTCTGGAGTCATGGTGATTGACGTTTTTTATGGGACTCTTGACACAGCTTCCCAGGGTTTCAGCAACTTCTTTGAATAGTAGCTCTTCTCTCGGTGTTCAGCATTGTCTTGAGAGAGGCTAGGAATTTTGGCATAAGAGTGAGAGCTACTATAGATAGCAACCCAGTAGGGCTCTTGTACCATCTAGCCTTTCCTCATGGTGCTGCTGCATGTTGTTTTAAGGAGTGAAGAGAGGAATTAAAGTCTAGAACTTTGATAAGTTCAGGACATAGCAGAGAGAATTATAATCCAACTTGATACTGGTGCCAGAGAGGGAGGAGAAGATCAAGACCAGAGGAGCCCTGACTATTCCCTTGAGTTTTCTGACTTCTTGACTCTACAGCCTACAGTGAAATATGAGACTCAGCCACGGTTTATCACAGCTACTGGAGGAACACTGCACATGTACCAGCTGGAAGGGCTGAATTGGCTACGTTTTTCATGGGCCCAGGGCACCGACACAATTCTGGCTGATGAGATGGGGCTGGGCAAGACCATTCAAACCATCGTCTTCCTCTACTCACTCTATAAGGAGGTGCTCCATTCTAGGCCCCTAAGTGGGCAACTGGGCTAAGACCTAGTTTAGAATAGGGAAGTGGGGTGGAGGATGGACCTACATAGCAGGTAGCAGGTTGGGTTGTATACCCTGGAGCCTAGACTAATGTGCTCCCCACCCTTGACTCCTAGGGCCACACAAAAGGTCCCTTCCTGGTCAGTGCCCCACTTTCTACCATCATTAACTGGGAGCGGGAGTTCCAGATGTGGGCACCCAAGTTCTACGTGGTGACATACACGGGTGACAAGGACAGCCGGGCTATCATTCGTGAGAATGAGTTCTCTTTTGAGGACAATGCCATCAAAGGCGGCAAGAAAGCTTTTAAGATGAAGGTAAGCCCCTTTACCTCACATCTCTTATGACCCTCAGATCTGTCATTTCTATACCTCAACCAGTAATTCAGTTCCTGTATTCTCCATTTGCATTTCTCTATCCTTTCTTCCACCTATTCTCATGCCTCTGACCCCCATGGATCTGTGTGCTGGACTGGTGGGTGAACATTTAGGGATCATATTCAGTGACCTCTGCTTGGGGTCCCAAGTTGGAGCACAGAATATCTGAGTAAAGAATGAGGGCTGGAGGTATAGGTGCATGGATATCAAGTGGCAGCTGAACATGAAGTGGTTGTGTTGGCAGAGGGAGGCACAGGTGAAATTCCACGTTCTCCTGACATCATATGAGCTGATCACCATTGATCAGGCAGCTCTTGGCTCCATCCGCTGGGCCTGTCTTGTGGTGGATGAAGCCCATCGACTCAAGAACAACCAGTCCAAGGTGAGTGAGAGTCCCAGACCTGAGAAATTTGAGACTGTGGATTCCAACTTGCCTTGGTCTTTGAAAACAAAATGAAACAAATAAAAACCAAGTTCTGGGAGGTAGAGTTCCTGGGAACTTCTCAGGGAAAGTCTTGCCTAGAGGAGGGAGAAGACTAAGGATTTGTCCTCTCTGATTTTTGAGGGAAAAAGGAATTGGGGGAAGGGAACAGTCAATGTGGTGGATCAAACATTTGTCACTGATTAGCCATTTCTCCTGCCTGTTTTTGCCCCATTTTCTAGTTTTTCAGGGTCCTCAATGGCTATAAGATAGATCACAAGTTGCTACTGACAGGAACCCCACTGCAGAATAATCTGGAGGAACTCTTCCATCTGCTAAACTTCCTCACCCCAGAGAGGTTTAAGTAAGTTGCTCACTAAGGGTAGTCTGCATAGAGAAAGCCACAGAGGCTCGGGAGCTGGTAGAGAATGAATCTTAGATGGAGATTGGAGAATAAAGCCTGAGATTGGGGTCAAAGAATTTGACAGTTGTTCATTTCCTTATTTCCTCCTGTCTATTAGCAACTTGGAAGGCTTCCTGGAGGAGTTTGCTGACATATCCAAAGAGGACCAGATTAAGAAACTGCATGATTTGCTGGGACCGCACATGTTGCGGAGGCTCAAAGCGGATGTCTTTAAGAATATGCCAGCCAAGACAGAACTCATCGTTCGAGTGGAGCTGAGCCCCATGCAGAAGTGAGACATAAAGCAGGCTACTGGGGGTTGGGGATTTGGTGGTAGCTTTCCAGGAGTTAATGACCAAATACAATATCATAATTGCTTCCTCTATATGTCTCCTCTATGCCCCTGACCTGGTCTTTAGGAAATACTACAAATACATCCTGACTCGAAATTTTGAGGCCTTGAATTCACGAGGCGGTGGGAACCAAGTGTCACTGCTTAACATCATGATGGATCTTAAGAAGTGCTGCAATCACCCATACCTCTTTCCTGTGGCTGCTATGGTAGATACAAAGAGCAGGGAACTGATAAAATGGCTAATACTCTGAAAACCTGGGAGAGACCATATTGCATGAGGGTGGAGCTAGACCAGAAGGCCAAAGAACTGATACTTGAGGAGTAGGAATTTGAAAGGTGGGGTAGATTTGGGTTTCTGGCTTTCCAGGCACAGTAAGGATAAGGAGGCATGTTTCCTAACCCTTTCTTCCTTTTGCTTCCTATTCAGGAGTCCCCAAAACTCCCCAGTGGGGCTTATGAGGGTGGAGCACTTATTAAATCATCAGGGAAGCTCATGTTACTGCAGAAGATGCTGCGGAAGCTAAAAGAGCAAGGACACAGAGTGCTCATCTTCTCGCAGGTGACCCATCACCTCTGTTCTGTTTCTGCTTTCTGTTCCTCCCTCCCAGCCAGACCTTAATTCTTGATGTCTTTTCTATGACTGCTATGGTGTGATGGATTAGGAGATTCTACCATAAGAGTGCCTAGCACAGCTACTTCATTCCTGGCTTCTGGTCCATGTTCCTAAGGCTTTTGGAAGTTAGAGTCCAGCTCCTGTTTAGCTGGTTAGGGGCAGGGTGCGGTGGAGCCATCTGCCTCCAGGAGGCCTCTGGAACTAGTGCCATTTCCTAACCTTCTTGGTAGGTGGGGTCAAGGAACAAAGACCTTTTAGAAGTCCTATGAAAGCTACACTTCTGCTCTCCAGAAAACTGCACATACAGTTACATCATTTTGTACAGATTTTCAGAAATCTTATGAATCCTGTTTTTTTTTTCTTTTCTTTTCTTTTTTTGGTACCAGAGATTGAACCAGGGACATTCTACCACTGAGCCACACCCCAGCCCTATTTTGTATTTTATTTAGAGACAGGGTCTCACTGAATTGCTTAGCACCTCACTATTGCTGAGGCTGGCTTTTAACACACAATCCTCCTGTCTCAGCCTCCTGAGTTTCTGGGATTATAGGTGTGTGCCACCACATCCAGCTTTATGTACACTTTTCTTAGGTCTCAGGGAACCTGTCTTAGTAGAAATGGTCTTTAATCAAGAGAATATGGCAAGAATGCAGAACAGTGAGCAGCTGGGAATGGGAGGAGGGAATACACTCAATATGCTTAAGACAGGGCAGGGGTTCAGGTGTAAAGCTTGGGGTCAAATTTGAGTAAAGGGATAGTTTGAAGAGACAGGCCCATTCCACCGCCTTGGCATTTCAGACTCCTTCCTTTTCCCTTGCTGTAGATGACCAAAATGTTAGACTTGCTAGAAGACTTCTTAGACTACGAAGGCTACAAATATGAGCGCATTGATGGTGGCATCACTGGTGCCCTGAGGCAGGAAGCCATTGATCGGTTCAATGGTAAGAGGGAGATCCCTTAGTTGCTGGTGGGTGTGTAAGGCCTGAGAAACCTGTGCCAGGTCCCTGGGACAAAAGGGGAGCTGGTACAGGGGGATATTGGACACCTAGGTTTTGAGTTGGAGTCATAGTCATTTGTAGTCAAGGAACATCTAGCAGCAGGTGGACAGAACTACTGGGTACAGGAAAAACCTAGCCTCCTAATTCTCACCTCCTAGCTCCTGGGGCCCAACAGTTCTGCTTCCTCCTGTCTACCCGAGCTGGGGGCCTAGGCATCAATCTGGCAACTGCTGACACTGTTATCATCTTCGATTCTGACTGGAACCCCCACAATGACATCCAGGTGGGAACTTGCATCCTGGAGCCCCTGTGCCATTCAACAAGGAGATGTGGGTTCACAGAAAAGTGTATCATGCTGTGGGCTGGGTTAGAAATAAACCTCTTTGGGGAGTGGAGAGGGCCTTTCCCGAGCATGTGGCAGCTTCTCCCTGCCATTCCCCTGGCCCACCCCTGGTTTCTCTCATCCTTGTAGGCTTTCAGCCGGGCTCACCGGATCGGCCAGGCCAACAAAGTGATGATTTACCGGTTTGTGACTCGCGCATCTGTGGAAGAGCGAATCACACAGGTGGCCAAGAGAAAGATGATGCTGACACACCTGGTGGTGCGGCCCGGGCTGGGCTCCAAGGCAGGGTCTATGTCCAAGCAGGAGCTTGATGACATCCTCAAATTTGGCACTGAGGAGCTATTCAAAGATGAAAATGAGGGTGAGAGCCTTTTCTGCAGCTCCTTGAAGCCAGCCCCTGCTCCGTGAAGCCAGGTCCTTTGAGCACTTCTCTACTTCAGCCCACCCTGGGAGAAAAGCACACACTCCTCTGTAGCCTGTGAAGGAAGAAGAGTCTTCTTTCCAGTGGTCCTTGGAGGAGGGTTAGCCTCCTAAACAAACAAAAGAAAAACCCCTTGATATTGATTCCAGGAAAAAAAGCCTTCCTTCCTGGGCCCCCAGAGTATGTCCTTTTCTCCATCTTTGGAAAGGTGATGCCTGAGCTTCTGATTGGAACCCCAAGTTCTCTTTTGTTCCCCATCCCCACCAGGGGAGAACAAAGAGGAGGACAGCAGTGTGATCCACTATGACAATGAGGCCATTGCTCGGCTGTTGGACCGGAACCAGGATGCAACTGAGGATACTGATGTACAGAACATGAATGAGTATCTCAGTTCCTTCAAGGTGGCACAGTATGTTGTTCGGGAAGAAGACAAGGTGAGAGGTTTGGGGGCCAGGCATTGTCTATCACAGGTCGTCTTTCAAGGGCAGTGTCCTTTCACCAAACCTTGGAAGTAGGATTCTCCTTTGCTCTTTTTTATTTATTCTCTCATGTTAGCCTCTAGCAAAGAGCAATAGTGAACCTCAAAGAACTTCTTTTTTTAAAATATTTTTTTACTTGTTCTTTATAGTTGCGCATGACATTATAATGTATTTTGCGTGTTATATGTACATGGAGTATAACTTCCCCTTCTTGTGGCTGTACATGATGTGGAATTACACTGGTTGTGTATTCATATATGAACATAGGAAAATTATGTCTGATTCATTCTACTGTCTTTTCTATTCCCAACCTCCCTTATTTCCCTTCATTTTCCTTTATCTAATCCAATGAACTTCTATTCCCTCCACCCATTGTGTGTTAGCTTCCACATTTCAGACAGAATGTTTGGCCTTTGGTCAAACAGATTATTAATCTAATAGGTTAAACCAGACTTTGGAGAGAAATTTGGACATAGAAAGTTCTGGTAAACCTAGGAGAGTATCTCCTGAATCAATGTAGGAGGAAGATGGAAGTATAGAAGAAGTTAGGAAAGTGGGCTAAAAGAGGCAGAGAACCAGGTACAGTGGCAGACACCTAAAATCACAGCTACTCAGGAGGCTGATTCAGGAGGATGGCAAGTTCAATGAGAGCCTGAGCAACTTAGCAAGACTGACCCAAAATAAAAAAAATCAAAAGGGCTGGGGATGTATCTGAGTGGGAAAGCATCTTGGGTTCCATTCCCAGTACCTCCAAAAAACAAAAAGATAGGATAAGTACCTTGCATAGAATAAATGATATAGGAAATGATTGATGTCCAAAAACTTGAAGCAGAGCTGAGAAAGGGATCTAGGAGCAGCAAGCAGGATTTGATTGAGGCAGGAGAGTAGGGCTTTTGATGTTGCCAAATGACTGGTGAGGAAGGAGACTGCCAGCCTTTACTCTGCTGCCCTTCAGATTGAGGAGATCGAGCGAGAGATCATCAAGCAGGAGGAGAATGTAGACCCTGACTACTGGGAAAAGCTGCTGAGGCATCACTACGAGCAGCAGCAAGAAGACCTCGCCCGGAACCTAGGCAAGGGCAAAAGGGTTCGCAAGCAAGTCAACTACAACGATGCTGCTCAGGAGGACCAAGGTAAGGACTGCACCAATGCAGGTGATGAGAAGGAAAGAGATGATGAGTAGGAACTTGGAGGCTGGGTCTGCTTAGAGGGAAAGAGAAGCCAAGAAGTCAGGGTCTTTTCCTGCAGAAAGAGAAAGTGGTTAGGAAGGATCAGTAGAAACTACCCAAAGGCCAGGTGGGTTGGCATGCAATTTAACTACCAGTGGGTTGCTTATAGTAGCTTTGGCAGGAAGGCAGGGTGGTGGAGCAGAAGATGCCTTGGGACCAAATAGTGAATACAAATAGTTCAAGATACATGACCCAGAGTCAGGCTGTGGGCAGTGACCCCAGTGTCTCATGAGGGCTAAGGCCAGGGTGGAGGGGAGAAATCCAAGCAAAAAGGGTCCCAGCATGGCTAATCCAGGAGTCACCACTGAGTCTTTTCTACCCTCACAGATAACCAATCAGAATACTCAGTAGGGTCAGAGGAGGAAGATGAAGACTTTGACGAGCGCCCTGAAGGTGGCACATTTTCCTTTCTCCCTCAGCTCTTCCCATTTCACTTCCCAACTTCCTTTTTAGGTCTACTGTTTTTGAACAAATAAAAGTGCTTTTTTTGTTTTTTGGGGGGGTTTTGGGTAGAAAAACTAGATTGCAGATGAGCAAAAAGGAAGAAATGCTGATAATCTCCCCACTGTTAAAATTTGGAGTTTACAGCCAGGCATGGTGGTGCATGCTTGTAATCTTAGTGACTTGGGAGGCTGAGTCAGGAGGGGGATCATTAGCCCAGGAGTTCAAGGCCAGCCCTGGAAACATAGCAACACCCTGTCCCCCTGCAAAATAAATAAATAAATAAATAAATAACCCAAAGTGGTTACATCATTTTACCTTTCCACAAGGAATCTTGCCTGTGTCAAATAAATATTTGACATGACTTGATTCTTTTAGATTTACTGGGTTGATAGTTCTGCAAGTAGTTGGAAGAAAATTAGAAATGAATGTAACACAACTATTGCTATGTTTCAATCTGTGGGAAGGGGTGTGGAAGAGGTCTGAGTCTTAGAGGAGGTAGATCTATTAATCAGGGTCACCCCCATCCTCAGGGCGTCGACAGTCAAAAAGGCAGCTCCGAAATGAGAAGGACAAGCCCCTGCCTCCACTGCTGGCTCGAGTTGGGGGCAACATTGAGGTGAGAATTGGGCCCAGGCTCCTATGTATTCTCTAAGGAAAGAATGAGGGCTGCAGGGAGAGAGAATTGAAAATTGAGGTCTGGATCACTGAAGTAAAAAGGACCAAGACCTAAGACCTGGTCATTCATAACCCCTGCCTTCTTGCCCTATCCTCAGGTGTTGGGATTCAACACCCGTCAGCGAAAGGCTTTCCTCAATGCTGTGATGCGCTGGGGGATGCCGCCACAGGATGCCTTCACCACACAGTGGCTGGTACGAGACCTGAGGGGCAAGACTGAGAAGGAGTTCAAGTGAGTATGGGTGATTCAGGGGTGATTCAGTTGAGGGGTTAAGAACTTTGGGTGTTACTTTGATTTTCTTGGCCACCATATGATGTTATCTTACTCACCTGATCACCACTTACCCTGCCATGCTGTGTCTCCTGGCTCAGTTTCCTGGGGGTGGGCTCAGCCTACACCACCTCCCCTCAGCTGAGCCTAGAGTAGAGGGGCCAGGCACCCTCCTTCATGGGAGAGGTATTTAAGGAAGGCGCCTCGCCTGGGCTGGCCTAGCCTCACATTTACTTGGCCATGATAACCTGGCAGGAGGAGCTGGTGGAAAGGATGAATAACTGACTGATGGGGCCCAGGAACAAAGTATCAAAGCCCAGGATACATATACAGAGAGAGAAGTCAATAGGAGAGTTAGGATTTGGAGGGCTGAGAGCTGAGAGGCCCCATGGGGATGAGAGCCCTGGAGGTACCTGGGGAGTTGGGGTTTAGGGGTTCAATAATCTGTGGTTAAATCCTTTCTAAGTCTCCCTAACCTTCCTCCCACCCCCTTGCTCCTCAGGGCCTATGTGTCTTTGTTCATGCGCCATTTGTGTGAGCCTGGTGCAGATGGCTCTGAAACCTTTGCTGATGGAGTCCCTCGGGAGGGACTGAGTCGCCAGCAGGTGTTGACCCGCATTGGAGTCATGTCTCTTGTCAAGAAGAAGGTATCAATCTTCCCTTACCCTAAGAATCAGGGCAACCACTTAGGCTCTGTTATTCCTCTGCCTTCTGTCCTCAAATTATGGGCTCAGGCTGGTTTTAGACAGAAGGGACCAGAGCATCCTGTTTGTCTAGTGCCTGGACCTAACCCCTGTCTCTACAATAACCTTTCCCTAGGTACAGGAATTTGAGCACATCAATGGGCGCTGGTCAATGCCGGAGCTGATGCCTGATCCCAGCGCTGACTCCAAGCGCTCTTCTAGAGCTTCCTCTCCTACCAAAACATCTCCCACCACTCCTGAGGCTTCTGCTACCAATAGTCCTTGCACCTCTAAACCTGGTAATCAGGATTCCAGGTGGCAGGAGAGACAGAGATGGGGTCAAGAGTCAGAGATGGAACCCCTGCTTTCCTCATTATATTAGTCAATCTTGCATGATTATAACAGGAAACCTATGGCTAACTTTTTAAAAGAGTTTATTTGAGTTCATGATTATGGTGGTCCAAGGTCAAAGGGCCACACTTGGTGATGGCCTTCTTGCTGGCACATCCCAAGGTAGGGTAAAACATCACATAGGAGGGGGCAGAGAATGCATGTTTGTTCTGACCTCTAGCCCACTTCTTAAAAACTACTAGGATTCATCATGGGGCTCCACCTTGATAACCTCACCTAATCCTGATCACTTCCTAAAGACCCTCCTCTACACACCATGGTTGGATTAAGTGTCCCCCGACCTAGTACCTCACAATGGGCATTAAATTTTAACATGTGAACCCTTGGAGGACACTTCAATCACATCCAAACCATAGTACTGTTCTGCCTTCCTCCTATAGCTACTCCTGCTCCAAGTGAGAAAGGAGATGGCATAAGGACACCTCTTGATAAGGAAGAAGCTGGCAACCAGGAGGAGAAGCCAGAGAAGAATAGCAAAATTGGGGAGAAGATGGAGACAGAGGTATGTCTTCTCTTTGTCCTCTCCTCTGAGGAGAGGGGTGGAATGGTCTTGGGAGATGTATCTCAGTAGCCAAGTACCTGGGAGTCAGTCCTCTGGCTGATCTTGACTCTCTTATCCTCCTCCAGACTGATGCCCCAAGCCCAGCCCCATCACTTGGGGAGCGGCTGGAGCCAAGGAAGATTCCTCTAGAGGATGAAGTGCCAGTGCCTGGAGAGATGGAGCCTGAACCTGGGTACCGAGGGGACAGAGATAAGTCAGGTGGGTGCTTGGCCCTAAGGGTGATGGGAGGATTAGAATTTGGGAGTTCCCTTTTCTGGTGTCAGGGGATGAGGGTGACATCCTTCCTATCCCCTGCCCCCTCCCACAGCCACAGAGTCGACGCCAGGAGAAAGGGGGGAGGAGAAGCCGTTGGATGGACAGGAACACAGGGAGAGGCCGGAGGGGGATTTGGGCAAGAGAGGTAATGGGTGGAAGGACTGGACACTTGGACGCTTGGGTCCTTGAGGGGATCAGGGGAGGTGGAGTCTGGGAGACCAAATGGCCTGGGTCCTGGGTGGGTAGCTATTGGAAAGGCCAGTACAGTACAGGTAGTAAGTAGTTTTGGGAACTCTGGGAGGAGGTGTCCTGAGGTGTGAGCTTTGCCCTGTCTGCCCTAGCAGAAGATATAAAAGGGGACCGGGAGCTTCGACCTGGGCCTCATGAGCCAAGGTCCAACGGGCGCCGTGAGGAGAAGGTGGAGAAGCCACGGTTCATGTTCAATATTGCTGACGGTGGTTTCACAGGTGGGAGAGGTTCTTCCTGGTATCTGCTTCTCACTGGGATCTGCCCAACCTCCTAGGGTTTCTCATTTTGCCTGAAGCTACTTTTAATTCTAAAATGGTGAATGCTGAATCTGATCCTTGCTTTAAGTCTTCCTAGTGTACTGCCAAACTCCACACGTCTCTAATCTCACCTTTATTCTCAATCTTAGAATATGACTTTGTTCATAATCAATTTTATTCCTCACTTCTAAGCCAGCTTTATTCATTCCCCCTAAATAGACTTTAGTACTCTATAATTTTTTATTTTCTCATCTATACCTGTCTGTCAGGAAGGATGTGGTTTGCAAACCCCTGATGCCTCTGTCTGCTGTCCTCTCCAGAGCTTCATACCCTGTGGCAGAATGAAGAACGGGCAGCTATTTCCTCTGGGAAACTCAATGAGATCTGGCACCGAAGACATGACTACTGGCTTCTGGCTGGGATTGTCCTGTATCCTTTCATACAAGTACCAAAAGTTCTCTTAACCAGGAGAGAGGGTAACTACAGGGGGAGATGAGTCCACACACAGGGAAGGGAGGCTTGTACCACACTTCGGGGAGATTAGACCAAAAGGAAAAAATATTTATAGCCAAATACATCCCTGTTAAATTCCTTGATGGTCCCCTTTCCTTAATCAACAGCCACGGCTATGCACGGTGGCAGGACATCCAGAATGATGCTCAGTTTGCCATTATCAATGAACCATTTAAAACTGAAGCCAATAAGGGGAACTTTCTGGAGATGAAAAATAAGTTCCTGGCCCGGAGGTTCAAGGTGGGGACAAGGGAAGAAAGGAATAGGGTTGAAGAGAAACAGGTCAAAATTGGGACCAGATCTGATTGGAACCCAGGGAAGGAAAGTTAATACTTTGAGGGTTGTGGCAAAGTTTGAGGCCAAGTGTAACTTTGTGTTGGGGACTGAGGTCTGAATCAGGGTTGACACTGGGGTTGCAGTTAGTATGGAGCAGCAGGTACCCTGGTCCAGCAGTGAGGGAGGATGGGTCTCCAGTGCTGTGTCTGGTCCATCATCTTGCTCACTTCTGAATAGTAGAGCCCTGCTTTCACTCCAACCCTGTGCCCTCAGCTCCTGGAGCAGGCGCTGGTGATCGAGGAGCAGCTGCGGCGGGCGGCCTACCTGAACCTGTCACAGGAGCCGGCGCACCCCGCCATGGCCCTCCACGCCCGCTTTGCCGAGGCCGAGTGCCTAGCTGAGAGCCACCAGCACCTCTCCAAGGAGTCGCTGGCGGGGAACAAGCCGGCCAACGCCGTCCTGCACAAGGGTAAGGGCCGCGGCGGCCCCGCGCGGGGGAGGGCCCACAACGCTGCGTAAGTCTTCACCCCGCACCCCTCAAAATCTTCCCACCCCTCTGACCCCCTTTACCCTCTGAACCATCCCCCTCTGACCTCTAACCCTATCCCTGACCCCTTAGTTTTTAGCTTTTAGCACTTGTGCAAGTCAGCCCTCTTCCATGCCTGATAGTGGTCATGTCAGTGCCCACCAGAGGTACTCCTCCTGATGCGTGTCTTGTCTACATAGTAGGGCCTCTTCCTGTGTGGTAGAATTTCACACACCTGTCATACTGCTAATGCCATCCAACTTGAGGTCTTGGCCTATGTATACACCACAAAGGTCCTTAGTTCTTGTCTCACAGATCATATTCCCTCACATATTCACCCTGTGAGGCAGAAATTACCACCCATCTACCCTCTGACCCTGTGAAACTTCCCTTTGACCTTCAACCCTTTTCCCATACCCTCTTACTTTGATGATTATAGATTAAATACCAAAGCCCTTTAACCATCTAATCCTGCCTGGTATAGTGACTGACTCTTGGCCCCTTTGATCCCTGTTCTAATTCATTGAATCTATAATGCTGACCCTCTAACCCCCTCTCCCCTTACATATTAAAACCTTGATTCCTTAAACCTTCGATACCACTGACCACCTCCCACACCTCCTGACTATTTCCTCCCCATCATCCCCAATCCCCCAACCCCACTCTTCCAGTATGGGATGTTCTGACAACTCCCCGCCCCCATGTCTTCCAATATCCTCCCCTACCTCTCTTTTCTCCCATTTCTCCTTTTTCTTGTTTCTCTCCATCTGTCCTCTGTGATGATCTGGTCTCTCTCTTTTTCCTGACACTTTCCTGAGTCATTCTTTTTCTGTCTACTTTTTTGTTGCTCTCTTCTGTTGCTTCTGTCACTTGTCTCTGGTTCTTTGATGTCTGTGTCCTCCTCTTTATTTTTCTGACTGTATCTGTCCATCTGACTCCTTGTTGCTTTTCCTGGCTCCATGTCTCTCTTTCCCTGTCTTTCTCTTGCCCTTCTTTCTCCGTGGCCCGGGCCCCAGTTCTGAACCAGCTGGAGGAGTTGCTGAGCGACATGAAGGCGGATGTGACCCGCCTGCCAGCCACGCTGTCCCGAATACCCCCCATCGCAGCCCGCCTTCAGATGTCCGAGCGCAGCATCCTCAGCCGGCTGGCCAGCAAGGGCACGGAGCCTCACCCCACACCGGTAACCCTCTTTCCCCCTAACTCATTTTCCCTCTCCTTCACACACACAAATACTTTCATCAGAATCCTATACCATATGGAAAAACCACCTGCTAGACCTCAGTCTTCACCCTTGAGTGAGTCTCCCTGCCTGTGATACACCCCTCAGTAGTTCTGGAATGTGGCTTTTGTTCCCATACATCCATCTTTCCTCTTAAATAAGACTATGGATTAACTAACCTCAGCTTGCTTTCTATTTCAGGCCTTCCCCCCGGGTCCCTACGCCACACCTCCGGGGTACGGGGCGGCCTTCAACGCCGCACCCGTAGGGGCCCTGGCCGCCGCAGGCGCCAATTACAGCCAGATGCCTGCAGGGTCCTTCATCACAGGTCAGCTGGTGCTTCTAATTCCTGCTTCTCCCACTTCTTTGCCAAGCCTCATCCCTGCTCAGCTTCCTTGTCCTGCTGTAGCTATCTCATTTTCTTGCATGTGTCCAGTACCAGGGAATGGAGTTGTTCTGGGCTTCATTCTACCCATCCCTTTCTTAACTCTTCTTCTATCCCCATTGTCAAAAAACCTCACTCAGTATTTTAGTGGTTCTGTGGCTTGGTATCTCCCACACCAGCCTCCTCCATCTGGGTTACCTCAAGGGAAAGTGAACATGAATTCATAGGGGTAGAGTGAGAGTTGGAACATGCATTCAGTCATATGGAGAATCTTAGGGAGGGAGCTTCACCCTGGTCTTCCCACCCTTACCCAAGAAAATTGGGAAGTGGTAGTGGTAAGAGTATATTAATGTTCAGAAGTAACATTTGGGAGCAATGTAGGGATTGATCTTTCCTTACTCCTTTCCAAACAGCCGCCACCAACGGCCCTCCAGTGCTGGTGAAGAAGGAGAAGGAAATGGTGGGGGCACTGGTGTCAGACGGGCTGGATCGGAAGGAGCCCAGAGCCGGGGAGGTGATCTGTATAGACGACTGACTGGATCCCAGGCCTGCCCTTCACCCAGGCCCCGTCCCAGAGGCCGACCCCCTGCTCAGGCCCTGGGGCCTGCTGCCAGTTCTCCGTCTTCTCCACCCCTTGGGCCGCCATTGGGCTAAAAGCCCCTTTGCCCCTCTATAACTCCTCTCTTCAAGAAGGGACCCTTGTCTTTCCATCCCTATACACCTTTCCCACCAAGCTTTGAAGGCTGTGCTGGTGTGAAGTGGTCTGGGTGGGAGATGGTTAGCTGGGTCTTCCAAGTACCTTTATCCCCCCCACTGCCAAATATACACAACTTCCCAGTAAATGGTTGTCAGGAGGAAAGAGATGGAGCCTCTGCCATATCAGCTCCACCTCTTGCAGAAGTGGGGGATTAGCCTTGCCTGGCCTTTAGAAACTTTTGTGGGAAGAAGAGCTTCAAAGAGAGGAGGGGTACTTTTAGAGAGGAATGAAAATGAGCCCTGGGAGGGAGAAGGGAAGAGGAAGGGTGGCTGCATGTTACCTTCCCCTACCTCTCCCCAAATGAAGGGTGGAGCAGCTATGAGGGAGGGAGTCTATTGCTGTTCAGCCTCAGAATAAAGGCGCCATTCACTGGCTCAGTTACCTCCTGTGTACCGCCATCTTGTGTTGGGAAACTTACCCCACTCCCTAGGTACCAAGGACCACCCCCACAAAGAAAGTAATGGTTGGGCGATACTCCCTCAAGCCAAAGAGGAGCTCCCCAATCTGATCTAGGAACCTAGAAAGGCGGGGAGAGAATATGCCGGCCAGACATGGGGGCAGCCCCCAACTCTGCCTCTCAGGTTCCTGAGGGACTTACCTTTCCTTTTCAAAGCCTGGTTACAGACTAAATGTGAGTGAGCCAGGCAGGGGGACCTAGTTAGGGGACTACCTTGCCTGTGGGACCGGAGCAACATAGTGGAGGGCAGGCTAGGGAGATGTGGGCATTCCCCCTTCCTAGGAGGGGTCGGGGAGTGGCAGTTTGCATGGCGAACCTCCCACTTCCTCATTGCTGCCCCTTCACTTTCTTGCTGCCCCTTTCCCAGTCTCTTCACACCCACTCCTGGTCTGTCCCAGTCCCCTCTTCTGTATCAGGTTTATTGGTTGTACATATAAATTATACTTTCCTTTCTGTGTGCTCTGTTATTTTGGCTGAGGGAGTTCTTGGGTGGGAAAGGGATAAAAAAAATTATTGCTTTCTGCCATTTCGTATCATCTGTCTTTTTCTCCCCCCCCCCCACCTTTTTAAAATTGTGACTTTCCTTTACCTCATTTTTGTCTCTGAATCATTCACTAAAACTGGACCCTTTTTCCAACATCAGCTGTGTGATGAGCTCAGTGTAGAGGAGGGTGAGCAGGATCCCTATGTGGCTTTGTGGCTTCAATGGAGTATAGAGAGGGAGCAGGCTTCCTTGACAGAGGTACAGTGGGAGGAGTGCCTGACAAGGAGTCAAAATTGCCTTCAAGTCCTTTGATCATCCTCTTCCCTTTAATGCTTAGTTCCCGTAAGAGTCAGTAGAGGTCACTACAGCTCCATAGGTTCAATTTCATATGAAGTACAGGTACTTTTGTTGTTGTTGTTTTTAAGGGTTAGGGGTCAGACCTGCAATAGTGCCAGAGATGTGAACTGCTAAGACACTACCTTGGCATGTATTGTTCACTAACAGCAGCTTTCAGAAGCTGAGCAAGGCCAAACCCTTTATTCCTAAGGCTATTTCAAAAAATAAGAGAGATGCAACAAACATTTATTGAATATCTACTGTACATGAACACTGTGTTTGGCCCTGGAGATAAAAGTCACAAGTTAGTCAAGGCTCCCATGTAGCTTCTACTTAGTAGAGTACACCCATAAAATGTGAAATATCAGAAAATAAAAGGAAAAAGCCATTATGTTACAAAGGATGGGGAAAACAGCAATCAAAAAAGGGAACATTTAAACTGAGAGTTAAGAACAGGAAAATGCCAAATACATGTTTACTTGGGTGTAGTGTGTATGCCTATAATCTCTGCAGTTCAGGAGGCTGAAACAAGAGTATCACAAGTTCAAGGCCACCCTTGGCAACTTGGCAAGACCGTCTCAAAATCAAAAATTTTTTAAAAGCCAAGCACAGTGGCACATACCTGTAATCTCAGCTGCTGGAGAGGCCGAGGCAGGAGTATTCCCAAGTTGAGGCCCTAAGCAACTTAGCAAGATCCTGTCAGAATATAAAGGGCTGAGGATGTAGCTCAGAGGTAAAGTACCTTGGGTTCAATCCCCAATTCTGCAAAACAAGCAAAATAAATCCAGGAACATGGAGATTTACCCAGGTGTAGAGCATTCCTGTAATTCCAGTGACTCAGGAGGCTGAGGAGGCCAGCCTCAGCAATTTAGTGAGACCCTGCCTCAACATATTAAAAAGGGGGGGGGGGGGGTTGGAGATGTATGGAGATGTACCTCAAGGGTAGAGTGCCTGGTTCAATCCCTAGTAGCATACACAAAGTTTCTAGTCTAAAAATAAATGGATACTTTCACAACTTGTCAATAATAATAAAGCTTAGAGACAAAGCTAAACAACCAGGATCCATACTTGTCACTTTTTTGAGGTGGAGTAGATGGCATTTGCTATCCTTCAGTCTCAACCTCTTTCAGTCTCAGCCTCTGAGTAGCTGGGATTACAGGTATGAACCACCACACCCAGCTTAAATTCACATTTTTAACTCAGAAAAAATGTAATACAATAACTTCTTCAGCAATAGAATGATATTTAGACCTTTCAATAAGATAGTATATGGGTTGTGTTTTAAATCATCTGTCCACAGATGATATCTTAGAGTGTCTAGGATCTTGACCAATACTTCTTAAACTTTTCATGCACACAGATCACACAGAATCAGAATCTAATTCAGTAAATTTGGGATCTTGAGATTCTACACTTCCAACAAGCTCCACACTTACACCAACACTGCTGGTCCCTGACCATGACTCTAAAGATATTTATAGGTATGTAATAAAATAGCATTCACAGCATGCAATAGGTAAGGTTTTCATTACAGGACACAAGTTTAAAATTATAAAAGCACCTTTTTTCAGTAGTGCCAGGGTGTCCCTGTGACTATAAAAAATACAGATAATATAAAAAGTTTTATATTTTGATGATTTTACCAAATGACTCTCCTTTCGTCTTCTGAAAAAAAGGTTTTTAGTTGTAGATGGACACAATATCTATTTATTTTTATATGGTCCTAAGGATCGAACCCAGGGCTCACGCGTGCGAGCCAAGCGCTCTACCACTGAGCTACCCTTGATAAACCCTAATTAGGTGTCTCATATGATGTGCTCTGGCCCTTGGAATACCTGCCCTAGCAGACTGAAGAGAGATTGTGAAATGAAGCAAGGACCTAATCATAGGCAGGGAGGCATCTCAGTAATTTCTGGAACAGAACTAGGAGTAGAGAGACAACAGGCATACTAGCATCCTTACATGCCAGAGAAGTGAAATTAACATGCCATGAAAATTAGCCTCTTTCTCATTCCATCTTTTTAAAATATTCAAACCATTGACAACTGCTAAAATGGGACCTGTTGCTCCCACACACCACAGCGGCCCTGGACAAAAGCCAAAGCCACAGCTAAGAAAACAGTCTGTTTTCTTCCCACAGTAATGTAGGCTTTGTTTATATCATCCCTGGGCCTGAAAATGTAATGCTGGCAATCAGTAGATGGGGGCGAGTTTGTCTAGGAGGCTCCCAGCTCAGCATCAACATCTCCCAGGGCGTTTCCTTCTGCCCTGGCTCAACTCCATCACGTGCCAATACCGGGATCGGAGGGGGTAGTCTTGACATCAGTCCCCTGTACTAAAGCACGCCTGAGGCTGCAGCTCCCACTTTTCTTCTGCCATAGCTTCCGGATTACTCGGTTACAGCGTGCAGCAGGTCACGTGGGCAATGTCCTTGATCTCTGGACAGTAGAGCACTATGAGAAAGAAGATTTAGTAGCAGAAGGAAGCAACCGAACCCTAGCGTTCCCCCAGGATCTGCTCTCACCGTTGCTAGGCAGCGGACGCCGCCAGCGGCGCGCGGGCGCCAGGACCCTATCCCAGAGCCGCTGGAGCGCGCGCCACCCCGCGCTTCTAGGGCCCGCCCCCTCCTCGCACTCCTCTTCCTCGTCGTCTGCCTCTCCTTCGCCGCTTTCCTTGGCCAGGCTCCCCGCCTCATTTCGCTCGCGCGCAGCCCGCGCTTTTTCCTCCAGTCGTGACCATAGGCTTGGGTCCACAGCGACCTCCGTGACGCCGCCACGCGGAAGCGGGGAGGGCGCGCGGCAGAAAGGGCACGTGATGACGCGGCGCAGGCGCACCACGCGCGCGGCCGCACCGCTGCCGTCGCCTCGCGCCGCCAGCTCGCGCAGGCAGGCGGTGCAGAGCGTGTGGCCGCAGCAGGCGCGCACCGTGCCAGGTAGGCGACGGGGCGCGCGGCTCTCGAGGTTGAAGGGCCGGTAGCAGATATTGCAGTCCAGCTCGCTTCGCTCGGGAAGAGAGGGCACCCTCACTAGGAGCTGCATCGTACCCGCCACAGATTTTAGGGTGCCGCTCACTCAGCCGTGGACAGAGCAAGCGAACCTTCTTGTGGCCCGGGTCTGGTCCTGGGGCCCGCGCCGCGGCCTCTCACCTCTTTTAATAGTGAGGTTCTGCCCTCGAGGCGTCAGGTGGCTGTGTGGCCACTCCCTTCCTCGGCACGCGTAGGGGCGGTGGAGGCACGACACCCTGAATGCCAGCGTGGGCGGAGTACGGGAGGAGGGCCAGGAGGTGTCGGGATTATCCTGGGGGGCACACCTTGCATTGTCCCCTACACGAACTTCTTCACCTCCAGCACAATGCCAGCACTCTTTAACTATACTATTTGCAAATCCCCAGGCCCCTTCTTGCGCTCCTGCCTTCAGTCACTGGCACCAAAGGTCCCTCGGCCTTATTTTTAAGTTGCTCACTCTTTCAAGAGTCTCCTCAAACAGATTTACTAAGCCAGTTATAGTGCCTGTTCTGCCAATCTGTAGTGGGCTCCTGGATATCTGCATGGATGCTACCCAGTGTCTCAGCCCTTAGCCCTCAAAGGACCTCCCTGTGTTCTTGTTAAGACTGATTTCTCAAATTTCATCCTCCCCAAACTGTTCAACCCACTTCTCAGCCTAAGATAGGGACCTAGATTCCAGGACCTTAGACTTAGGAATGCTGGGAATCTGTACCCTCCAGAGTATCCAGGCTTGGACACCCACACAGTGTGATGGCTCTAGCAAAACAATCCAACATGACTTCTGACTCAGGAGTCTGACTTCCTCCCAGGTAAACAGGACATGGTACTCACAACCTACATTCCTTTATTGTGTGGCACCCACACTCAGCTGCCTCCTCACACTGCTCTCTTGGACCTACCTCCCAGGTTCTCTTGGAGAGAGTAATAACTCAGCCTCTAAACAACTGGCTTGAGTACAAACCCCTAACCTCCACCAGCATTTGCAGCACTTTGAGCAAGTTACTTAATCTCTCTGGGCCTTGATTTCTTTGTCTACAAAATGTGGATAACAATGGTGAGGACTGAAAAGTTCGTATAAATAGGGGCTTAAAATGGTGCTTATTGCATAGTAAATACCAAGTATTAGCTATTTATTTATTTTTTGCCTTGAGGATTGAATCCAGGGACACTTTATCCCCAGCCCTTTTTATATTTTTATTTTGAGATAGGGTCTTGCTCAGTTGATTAGGTCCTCACTAAGTTGCTGAGGCTGGCCTTGAACTTGTGATCTTCCTGCTTCAACCTCCCAAGTTGCTGGGATTACAGGCTATGCTACTGACATTAGCTATTATTATTGTCATCGTGTGCTCCCTACCTATATTCACTTCTCAATACCAGATATTTTCAACATGCATCTTATATTTGGTTAATACAAGATAGGCTTCTTTCCACCCAGGGTATTTATTGGCTTATTACAATGTAGAGCTGGTTTTATTTTTTCATTAAGTTGTTTAAACCTAGAAGACAGTCTTGTGAGGAGGTATACCATTATTTTTAAGCAAACATTTCAGAACTTTGGAGTTTTTTGTCTTCATGGTCACTTGGAACCTGTCTACTTATTCCATCTACTTATGCTATCATAATTCAAAACGTTTTGGAACTACCCTTTGAAAAGGTGTGCCTCACGTTTTTAAATATCTTCAACTGGTGATAAATCTTAGCCTTTTTTTCATTTTAGTTTCTTGTATTTTTTTATTTGTTCTTTTAGTTATACATGACAGAATGTATTTTAACATTTCATACATAAATGGAGTATAACTTCCCATTCTTGTGGTTGTACATGGTGTGGAGTTACACTGTTTATGTATTGATCTATGAACATGGGAAAATTATGTCTCATTCTACTGTCTTTCCCATTCTCATCCCCTCTCCCTTCCCCCCATTTCCCCTGTCCAATCTGGTGAACCTCCACTCCTCCCTCCCCCCAGATCTTAGTCTTTTAAGGTAGATTTTATTATATAAAGGTTCCCCATTTTTTTGACAGCCAACAGACCAAGCTCCAGATTTATGTATCCCATTGCTAGCTCCACAGCCTTTCTTGTTTATCTTTAATTCAGACTGATAGCTAGGTGTGGTGGCCTGTAAACCTAGAGACCTGGGAGACTGGGATGAGAGGTCACAAGTCTAAGGTCAGTTTCATCAACTTAATAAGACCCTGTCTCAAAATTAAAAGGACTTGGAGGGCACGGTGGTGCACGCCTATAATCCCAGTGGCTGGGGAAGCTGAAGCAGGAGAATTGCAAGTTCAAAGCCAGCCTCAGCAAAAGCAAGGCACTCTAAATAAATACAAAATAGGGCTGGTGATGTGGCTCAATCCCCGGTACCAAAAATAAAAAATTAAAAGGACTGAGGATTTAGCTCAGTGGTAGAGTGCCTCTGGGTTCAATCCCCATACCAAAAATCAAACAACAAACAAAAAACAAAGTAATTATCTCCCTAATCAATCTAGTACTTCTAGTGTTTCCCAACCCTTCCTTGACCCAACACAAAAAACCAAGGTGTCCAATATCTCTAATGAACCTAGATGCAAAAATCCTCAATAAAATTCTGGCGAATCGGATACAAAAACATATCAAAAAAATTGTACACCATGATCAAGTAGGATTCATCCCTGGGATGCAAGGCTGGTTCAATATACGGAAATCAATAAATGTTATTCACCACATCAATAGACTTAAAAATAAGAACCATATGATCATCTCGATAGATGCGGAAAAAGCATTCGACAAAGTACAGCATCCCTTCATGTTCAAAACTCTAGAAAAACTAGGGATAACAGGAACATACCTCAATATTGTAAAAGCAATCTATGCTAAGCCTCAGGCTAGCATCATTCTGAATGGAGAAAAACTGAAGGCATTCCCTCTAAAATCTGGAACAAGACAGGGATGCCCTCTCTCACCACTTCTATTCAACATAGTTCTCGAAACACTGGCCAGAGCAATTAGACAGACGAAAGAAATTAAAGGCATAAAAATAGGAAAAGAAGAACTTAAATTATCACTATTTGCAGATGATATGATTCTATACCTAGCAGACCCAAAAGGCTCTACAAAGAAACTATTGGAGCTAATAAATGAATTCAGCAAAGTGGCAGGATTTAAAATCAACACGCATAAATCAAAGGCATTCCTGTATATCAGTGACAAATCCTCTGAAATGGAAATGAGGACAACCACTCCATTCACAATATCTTCAAAAAAAATAAAATACTTGGGAATCAACCTAACAAAAGAGGTGAAAGACTTATACAATGAAAACTACAGAACCCTAAAGAGAGAAATAGAAGATCTTAGAAGATGGAAAAATATACCCTGTTCATGGATAGGCAGAACTAACATCATCAAAATGGCGATATTACCAAAAGTTCTCTATAGGTTTAATGCAATGCCAATCAAAATCCCAATGGCATTTCTTGTAGACATAGAGAAAGCAATCATGAAATTCATATGGAAAAATAAAAGACCCAGAATAGCAAAAACAATGCTAAGCAGGAAGTGTGAATCAGGCGGTATAGCGATACCAGACTTCAAACTATACTACAGAGCAATAGTAACAAAAACAGCATGGTACTGGTACCAAAACAGGCGGGTGGACCAATGGTACAGAATAGAGGACACAGAAACCAATCCACAAAACTACAACTATCTTATATTTGATAAAGGGGCTAAAAGCATGCAATGGAGGAAGGATAGCATCTTCAACAAATGGTGCTGGGAAAACTGGAAATCCATATGCAACAAAATGAAACTGAATCCCTTTCTCTCGCCATGCACAAAAGTGAATTCAAAATGGATCAAGGAGCTTGATATCAAATCAGAGACGTGCCGTCTGATAGAAGAAAAAGTTGGCTATGATCTACATTCGGTGGGGTCGGGCTCCAAATTCCTCAATAGGACACCCATAGCACAAAAGTTAATAACTAGAATCAACAAATGGGACTTACTCAAACTAAAAAGTTTTTTCTCAGCAAAAGAAACAATAAGAGAGGTAAATAGGGAGCCTACATCCTGGGAACAAATCTTTACTCCTCACACTTCAGATAGAGCCCTAATATCCAGAGTATACAAAGAACTCAAAAAATTAGACAATAAGAGAACAAACAACCCAATCAACAAATGGGCCAAGGACCTGAACAGACACTTCTCAGAGGAGGACATACAGTCAATCAACAAGTACATGAAAAAATGCTCAACATCTCTAGCTGTCAGAGAAATGCAAATCAAAACCACCCTAAGATACCATCTCACTCCAGTAAGATTGGCAGCCATTACGAAGTCAAACAACAACAAGTGCTGGCGAGGATGTGGGGAAAAGGGTACACTTGTACATTGCTGGTGGGACTGCAGATTGGTGCAGCCAATTTGGAAAGCAGTATGGAGATTTCTTGGAAAGCTGGGAATGGAGCCACCATTTGACCCAGCTATTCCCCTTCTTGGTCTATTCCCTAAAGACCTAAAAAGAGCATGCTACAGGGACACTGCTACATCGATGTTCATAGCAGCACAGTTCACAATAGCAAGACTGTGGAACCAACCTAGATGCCCTTCAATAGACGAATGGATAAAAAAAATGTGGCATTTATACACAATGGAGTATTACTCTGCATTAAAAAATGACAAAATCATAGAATTTACAGGGAAATGGATGGCATTAGAGCAGATTATGCTAAGTGAAGCTAGCCAATCCCTAAAAAACAAATGCCAAATGTCTTCTTTGATATAAGGAAAGTAACTAAGAACAGAGTAGGGACGAAGAACAGGAGAAGAAGATTAACATTTAACAGGGATGAGAGGTGGGAGGGAAAGGGAGAGAGAAGGGAAATTGCACGGTAATGGAAGGAGACCCTCAGGGTTATACAGTGGAGGGGGTAGAGAGAGAGGAGGGGAGGGGAGGGGAGAGGTGGGGAGGGGGGAGGGTGGATGATGGGAAAGGCAGCAGAGCACAACAGACACTAGTATGGCAATTTGTAAATCAATGGATGTGTAACTGATGTGAATCTGCAATCTGTGTATGGGGTGAAGGTGGGAGTTCATAACCCACTTGAATCAAAGTGTGGAATATGATATGTCAAGAAATTTGTAATGTTTTGAACAACCCACAATAAAAAATTAAAAAAAAAAAAAAAAAAAAAACCAAGGTGTGACCCTTGATACCTCCTTTTCCCTTACCTTCTTTTATTGACCCATTGCCAAGCTTGGGTCATTTTGCTGCTTAAATTCATCTCTCTAATCCATTTACTTATTAATTGCCACCTCCTGCCCACCATGTAATTTAACATATTATATATACATGGAGTATAATTTCCCATTTTTGTGGTTGTACGTGGTATAGAGTTACACTGTTCATCTATGAACATAGGAAAATTATATCTGATTCATTCTACCGTCTTTCCCATTCCCATCCCATACTATCATCTCTTGCTTAGACCTTAGCAAAAACCACCTAATCAGTCTATCCATAAGTACTCCAGCCTCTGTAGGCTTTTAGATATTTACAAATGTCAGACTCAATCAGGTCCTATCACATAGTCCTTCCATTCCTGTTTAAAATCTTTTAATGTGATAGTTTAATGTCCCCCATTTTCTTTGCAACACAGCTTTGCTGCTTCTCTATCAAAAATTGGGGTCTATTTCCTTATACCTTGAATCTGGGCTGGCTTTGTGATCAGCCTTAACTAATAGGATGTGGCAGAAGTGATATGTGTATTCTGGGTCTAGTCTTTCAGAGGTCTTGCAGCTATGTCTTTGTCTCCTTGGAGGCTGCCCTGAGACCATGCAAGGAAGTAAGGCTAGACCACTGGTGGGTGAGGCCACGTGGAGAACAGAGGTGCCCCAACCAAGAGTCAGTGCTAACTATGAGACGTGCTAATGAGTCCATCTTGGAATTCTGCTGTTAACCAGCCAGTTGAACACAGCCTCATGAACAAACTCAGGTGAAAACAGAAAGGAACTCCCAGCTAACCCACAGAATCATGGAAAAAAATAACTTTTTAAGCCACTAAATTTTGGAGTGATTTGTTTTGTGTCAAAAGCTAACTGATATAAAGTTTTTCCTGCTGTCCTTAGGATAAAGATATTCTAAAGCGCTCTGTAATGCTGTGTGTTCCGACTCCACCCATGCCTCACATTTTTCTCCTTGGCTCTGGAAACCTTTGACTTGTGTTATGGTTTCAATCTTAAATGTCACCCAAAGAAAGGCTCATGTGTTGAAGGGCTTGCTCCTCGGCTGGAGGTGCTATCAGGGTACAACCTTTAGAGGTGGGGCCTTATAACAGGAAGTTAGGGTCACTGGGGCATTGAAGGGGATATTGGGACCTGGACCCTTCCTTTTCCTCTGCTTCCTGACCACCATGAGATGAGAGTTTCCTCTCCAGTATGCTTCTATCATGATATTTTGCCTCACCATAGGTCCAAAAGCAAGGGGCCAAGTGACCATGAACTGAAAAGTCTGAAACCGTGAGCCAAAATATTTTTCCTCCCTTTAAGTTGTTTAATCAGGCATTTTGTCAAAGCAACGAAAAGCTAACACAGCTTGCAAGTTCCCTTCTTCAAAAGGCCTTTGTGTATGCTATTCCCCTCATCCCTCCCCTCTTTTCCCCCTCTGGACTTTGGACAACTGAAGTTTGTATTTGGTTGGTGGTCATTTGATTGTTTCTCTCTCCCATCAGTAAACTGCACAACAATTGTTCTGAGTCTGGTTTTGTTCACCACTATATCCCTGTGCCATACTATAGCAGAACTCAATAAACAAATACTTGTTAAATTCATGAATAAGGTGGGTGAGAAATATGGCTAATGTTTATATACATAGGAGGTATGACAGTAAAGGAAGGTTTTTATTTTGGGTGTCCCCCCCCCCAAGGGGCTTCTAAACTGCCTCTGAAGGCAATTCTAAGAGGAGTTTTAAAATGTATTCAGCAATGGGGTAGGCAACATTACAAGAAATGCATAACTCTCCAAGAGAACTATTTAAGGAGAATACTATTTTGAATTGATAAATTCTTGTGTGTTTGTTACAGAAGAACTAATCATAGTTTAGTCATACATTTTACTTCTTTGTTTCCTCCACAGTCTTCCAAAATGAGTGGGAGATGATAGGGGTGGATGTAAGTATTAATTAGTTGATCTTGTTGGTTGCTAATCCAGTAAATGGCATGCTCCTGGGTTCTCTCTTTTGGAAATAGGTTTTACTCTGTGCTCCCAGCTTCAGGATCAAGGCAGGATGAAGGGGGATAGAAGGGAGATGGTGAGGTTGTATTTAAGGAAGGCAGATCTCATCCTCCTCTGCCTTGTGATCTTTGAGGGTTGTAACTTTCCACCCACTTTCTGTCTCCAGGAAATCAGAGTCCTTTGGGGAAGAAAATAGGAGCAGTATCTGACATCACACCATTTGATTCTGCTTTTCTTTTACCCTCACATCACTGGTTTTCTTTCTTTCTTTCCTTTTAAAATGATAACTCTTCCATAATCCCAGCAACTCAGGAGACTGAGGCAGAAAGATCTCAAGTTCAAGGTCAACCTTAGCAATTTAGAAAGACCCCGTCTCAAAATAAAAAATAAAAATGACTGGAGATGTAATTCACTGGTAAAGCACTCCTGAGATCAATACACAGTACAAAGACACACAAATACACCCCCCCACACACACACTTCTTTCCCTCTCTCTGCACTTGACCTCTCTTCTACTAAATCTTTTTTTTTTTGAGGGGTGGGGGGGTACCAGGGATTGAATTTAGGGTTGCCACATCCCCAGCCCAATTTTGTATTTTATTAAAGATAGGGTCTCACTGGGTTGCTTAGCTCCTCCTCATTGCTAAGGCTGGCTTTGAACTCAAGATCCTTCTGTCTTAGCCTCCTGAGCTGCTGGGATTACAGATGTGCGCCACCGCTGTAGGGCTCTTCTTCTAAATCTTGAAGCCTCTACTTCAGAACAGTCTTTTACTTAGCAATGAGAAAACTACTCTTATAGTTCTTTAGATGTGTGGGTACGGGGTGAGAGAGAAAGAAGTACAAGTCAAGTAAGAAGTATAACTAATAAAACTTTAAAAACACAAAAAGATCAAGAGTGTCAGGCAACTGACTTTCATTCTGGATGAATGACCAACCAGAGGAGCAACAAAACTAGGAAGCCAGATCACTAGGCGCTAAAAAAGGAAGGGAAAAGACCCATGCCTGGGGTACCTAGAGCCTAAGTCCTTCATTAGCAGTGACCAGGAGCCCCGTGCCTGCGTCATTGAGCTGAATGAAGAGAAAACTGGTGCTGAGAGTTTTCTAATGACGATGCAAGAGGACCATGTAATGTGAGGCTAAAACCTTACCCTCCATCCCCTGCAATTTCAGACGCTGTGAGGATCAAGCTGAAATTTTATTTACAGTTCCCTGGGAAATCTTACAGAAGATGGGCTATCATTATTGCTTTAGGGTTATTGCAGGAGGAAGACTGCAGTCCTCTAATGGCAGATAGGAAGTCCAGCTCAAGGCTCAAAAATTTGTTCCCAGGTCTTTGTCAGCCCCATTTCTCTGCCCAAAGACTATCATTAATGCAAAAGCACCACTCAACTTTGTTTTCCAAGAGCCACCTGGGCAATTTTGGCCAGATCACACTGTACATCTGCAATCAAATTTCCCTCTGCTTTTGCCGGTGCTGTCACTGTTTTCCCCACTCTGGCCCCTCGCTGCAAGAACAAGGTATTACAGTAGTTCTAGATTGAAGTCTTGCACCTCCGAGCTGGGAGGTAGAGTTCTGGTTTCCCAGAGATTTTCATTTTCTTCCAGCCAGGACCAGCCTGGCTGCCTTCGTGTGGAATATCGTAAAACCACATTTCCTATGTCCCAGATAACATTATAACTCACTTATTAGGTCCTTACCCCTTGATGACATTTCAAGAGTCACTTTTGAGGTACTCTGCATGTTCTTGCATCTGCCGTGTTTTTTCTGGGCCCCGGCACAAGGGAGAAGAGAGAAAGGAGCCAGACCAAACGGCAGAGAGTGTACGCCCATAGCTCATGCCCAGGATTAGGAAGAAGGCCTAAAAAGGACGCAGCACGGGGTGGGCGGATTAGTTTTTCTCTCAAGCCCCACTGCGGAAGGATATGGCTTTGTTCATGAGCATCGCTACTCAAGCCAGAATTTGTAGTGGGCGGGGCTACCCTGGTTCTGGCCGCTCGGTGGAGGGATACGGGGGAGGGGTGAAGGGGTGGCTGCGGAGATGCGATTCTTGGGCGGGTGCAGCGGATCAGGTTGAGTGTCTGCGCTCCCCAGGGACTATTTCTTGGAATGTGATTTGTTCCCCAGGAGCCCGTCTATCTCCATCACCATCTGCGGTGTAAGCTGGCTCAGCACCTGGAGGAGAATGGGGTGGTGGACAAGGCCGTACATCTCGGGTATTGAGGAAAGTCAAGAGGTTCAGAGACCCAAGGAAGTACCAGAGTAGGGACTATTAGCAAAAAGCAAGTCACAGCTGTGACCCTGCCACACTTTGTCATCTTGGACCTCTCACCTGCAAAGTGAGGACTTTGTAGTGGCTAACCTCATTGGACTATTCTGGGTTGGACAGTGTAGCTTTGACTCCTGGGGAAGGGGACAGAGATGAACCTTGCCACTTAGTCTCCAAACTCACCTGTAGTGAGCCCAGGTGTTCCATCAGCTGCTCTTCACTGGACACCCCCAGCAAAACCGAGCTGACACCCTCACTGCGGAGACACCAGGCTGGAGCCAGAGGAGGAAAAAACAAAAACAAAAGAACTGATGGGGATGAGTGAGCACACAGGTTTCAGTGGTATTTCTGAAGAAGAGGATAATTCCTAGGGACAAACCAGTCTTAGGGTAGGTTTGTGAGGTTTCAAGAGAAGACAGGGGTCCAGGACTGGCAGTGTCTCACCAATAGCAAGCTGGGCCACAGTGCAGCCCAGCTGGTGAGCAATGGGCAGAAGGTCCATGGCTTTGGCTTGTTGTTTCTTGCCATCCTCACTCTGTACTTTGTCCTTGAGCCACTGGTAGCCCTGGAAGACAAGGAGTATCAGCAAAAGACTTTACCACCACACATAGCATGCCAGATGGCCCCAGTTCCACCATCTCAGATCTCACCTTGATGCTGGCCCTGCAGGAATCTGGGAGTCGCCCATCATACTTGCTAGTAATGAGACCACAGGCCAGAGGAGACCAAGTGACTGAACCAACACCTAAGAGCAAGAGGATTGGGTATGGGAAAGGGACCTAGGCCACAAGTGAGGCTGAGTGAAAGGCAGGGATGTGGGGCTGCACACCAATCTTGTGATAGAGCTCAGGCAGCTGCATCTCCGCTTTCTCCCTCTGAAATAGGTGGTGCTCCACTTGTTCACACACCGGAGGAATCAGATTAAACTGTCTGGCCATGGAGTAGGCTTCCTGGGTGAGGTGGAGAGGACATGGGAGTCAGAACACTCTTTCCATTTTCTTCCTCACTTCCTCCTCCAGTGCAGTGGAGTCTGGAGTAGCCATGTGAAAAGTGGGAACCAGTTTTGGGATGGGGGAGGTGGGGTCACAGACTCACCATGATTTCTGCAGCCCCCCATCGGGATGTCCCCCAATATAGGGCCAGCCCTTGGTTGATGACGTAGGTCATAGCTCGCACAATCTCTAGGCACACAGGAAAGGAAGAGCTTCACTGCTAGACCCCTAGAATCTACCAGATCTTCAGATCTCTGCCTGCCCCACCAAGACCCCCCCAGGTATCTCCATGCAGCCAAAAAGGTATATCTATTCTCCACCTCCCTCCTGTCCAAGTCCTGGAGTCTAAGCTTCTGCTGTAGAGTGTGGAAGGCCTCCTGAGCTGGGGCTAGCTTCTTGAGGGTTTAAGGAAGTGCCCAGTTTTGAAGGGCTACCAGGTTTGGGAGTGCTACTTTTACCCTCCATAGGACTGTTAGGGTCTGAGCGATTGGCGAAGACGATATCCACATATTCCAGCTGGAGGCGTTCCAGGGATCCTCGCAAGCCTTAGGTGGGGATGAGGAGAAAACGGTAAGTTCCTCAGTTTCTGTTTCCTATGAATTCTGACTACCCCACTGCCATGGCCACCTAAAGCCTCCAATTCAAAGCTTTCGAAAGTGTTCCCAACTCCTCTGATTTCTATGCCCATCCACTTGAGTTTCCCCAGTCTCGAACTCTCACCTTCAATGATGTGTTTGCGACTTAAGCCTCGTTCAGTTTCTGCCCTATAGGAAAAAGGTAAGTCAAAGAAGAGGTGTGACAAAGATAGGGGACCAGGGTTGGCCTGGAGCCATGAGGATTGCATGAGTCCTCACAGGCAGGACAGGGACCTACAATAGCAAGTATGGGACAGCAGTCCTCACCACCCCCCATACACTTCTCCCCAGTCACAGTGGAATAGTCACTTACTGTCCTCCCCCAAAAATCTTGGTGGTGATGACATAGCTTGATCTCCTGGCAAAAGAGAAATGGGAGAAGCAAAAAGTAAAGGATGTTTGGATGATCATGTCCCAGAAACCCTCCAAAACATGGTCTCACCTCCATCCTTTGCGCTTGAGGATGTTACCTAGGGTTCTTTCAGCCCTGGAAGAAAAACAATGCAAAGACACTGATCTCTCCAAGGTGGATCAATTCTTTCCCCTCCTCCCCACCTTTTGCTCTTTTGTAAAGCAAAAAACAGAAGCCCATATGGATTCTCAACTTCAATTTGGACTAAATAAGAGTGGCTTCTGGAGCTAGGGGTATAGTCATACAATATTCATTTATTAATTCAACAAATACCTCTTGTGTATCAACTATGGTATCAAGCCCTATTGTGGGTTGCTAAGGGGATAGAATAGGATGCGGGAACGGGAACAGACTGGTAGAATTAGGGAGAACACTGCCTTGTCTGGTTTCAACCATCTGGGTTGCCTTCCCCCTTCTGGGAACTTCCCACCATTCTAAGCTCAGTTCAGATTCTGCCTCATTCATAGAATGTGCTCTGATGGCTACAGTCTATGGATCAGTCCTTCTTGTAATCTTCATTTGAATTGGTTACACAATTCTTTAGCATATAATTATGAGCTAACTTGTGACAACTCTTAAGTTGCTTTTTTTAAAAAAAAATTATGTTTTAGTTGTAGTTGTACATAATACCTTTATTTTATTTATTTATTTTTATGTGGTGCTAAGGATCAAACACAGGGCCTTGCACATGCGAGGCGAGCGCTCTACCACTGAGCCACAACCCCAGCCCAAGTCTTAAATTGTTATGGTGAACTCTTTTTCTTTCTTTCTTTTCTTTTTTTTTTTTTTTTAACCTACAGCGCCTCATAAAACACTGACTCCAAGACCTGAAACTGAAAGCCACTGGTCAGTTATGTATTGCTGGAGATGCTGTGGCACTGGAATGGAATCTGCCAGCTACAACCAGGCCGACAGGTTACGAACAGTGCAATATGGTGAACTCTTACTGAAATGTTTTACTATTGTTTATTTCCTGTGTTTTTTGTTGTAACCACTTAGACCATACACATTTTGTCAATGTTGTTTGTTACTGGTAAAACCCAGGGACACTTTACCACTGAGTTACATTCTCATTCTTTTTTTTTTTTTTTTTTTTTTTTTGAGACAGGGTCTTGCTAAGTTGCTGAGGCTGGCCTTGGGGATGGAACCCAGAGCTTCATGTGTGCTAGCAAATATTTTACCACTGAGCTATATATCTGGCCCACTGTGTACTTTTTTTTTTTTTTTTAATGGGAATTGAATCCAAGGGCCCATAACCACTGAGAACATCCCCAGCCCTTTTTTTGTGTGTGTATTTTATTTAGAGACAGGGTCTCACTGAGTTGCTTAGGGCCTCACTAAGTTGCTGAGGCTAGCTTTGAACTTTCGATCCTCCTGCCATGGCCTTCAAACTGCTGGGATTACACTATGCACTTTTTGAGAGCATGTTGATTTTACACAGAATAATGCCTGCTCTGTGCTAGGCTCTGTGGAGGGATTTGGGGAAGAGCAAGACAAGTTCCATGGGGGGAAAAGCCTCTGATATAAGCAGCAAATATAGCTAGTTAAACCAGTAATTAATTGTGTCAGAAGGCAGTAAGCTTATAGGGGATGGGGAGTTGGATAAAAGCTTCTTAGAGAAACTGACATTTAGGCTAAGTCTTAAAGATGAGCAGAAGTGTCTGCAAGATGGAGAAGAGGCAGAATAGGCATTCTAGGTTTTGGCTATTCCTAGTGAGAAGCCACAGGTATGTTATTTGGCCTGATGAAAATACAACTTTGTAGTTCATATGTAGTTGTACATAATGATACTCAAGATATGTTTGTTGGGGTTTTGTTTATTTCTTTGTTTGTTACTGGTAAAACCCAGGGACACTTTACCACTGAGCTACATTCTCATTCATTTTTTAATTTTGAGACAGGGTCTTGCTAAGTTGCTGAGGCTGGCCTCAAACTTGGGATCCTCTTGCCTCAGCCTCCTGAATTGCTGGGATTACAGGGTTGTGCCACTGCACCCAGCTGTTAGGTTTTTTTTTTTTTTTTCCTTCAAGATAAAAATTTTATTTGTTAGTTTTATTTAATGTGACTTACACAGTATGCCTACTGGCCTGTAAGCTAGAGAGGGATGGATGCTGGGACTATAACTCCTATAATGCTTTGGGGGCCCATGTCCTGAAAGGCTGGACCTTAGTTTTCCCAGAAATCCCAGAGTTCTTTAGTGGGAAATAAGAAACCCTGATGTTCCCTCAGCCTTCCAAGTGTAACTTAGTTCTTTCTCCCCAGTCCTTACTTTCCTGCTGCATACACTTCAGCGGTGTCAAACAGGTTTATACCATGCTCATAAGCAATTGTCAGCACATCTTCTGCTGTCTAGGAAGGTGAGAGGAAAAAGTTGAAGATCACCCATTGCCCCTCAGTAACCTCCCTTGCTGTACTCCAACCCATGGCACCTCATCCCTTATTTCAATATTCTTTCCCTTTTCTGCAGTCTCCAGCCTCAGATCCCTCCTTCCCCATGCTTGCTGTTCAAACCCCTTTCCAGGTCCCTTTTTCTGATTTCCTTACCACCACCCCACCCTGCTTCTAGGTTCCATCACTTATACCTCATCTGAGATCTGAGAACCAAATGTGACCCAGGTACCTGCAGGAGAGAAGCCAGATACATGAGAACTGTGGGAAGTGGGCCATGAAAGAATGCCCCCTTCCCTTAATTCCTGTTCTGACTCACCCAGGCCAAGACAGGACACTCGAAGACCAGACTTTCCTAGATTCCTGTAGGATACAGAAGCAGAAGGAAAGGCTGGCTCTTCCATTATGAACCTAGGTCATCAGCCCCCAGCTCCTTTCCTTCCAGACTGAGAAGCCCTCAAGGTGTCTCAGTCCAAAGAAACTAGACCCAGTAAGCCTGTGGGATTGGGCAGTACTTACCATAGCAGATTCCCTAAGAATATTATTAAAAGAACAAGTGAACAAATAAATGGCTGGATGCCTCTATTCCCTCTTATCACATTGAAGATGTGCTGTCTGGTTTGTCTTTCTTCTGGGTGAGTTCTTGCCTGTATTTGAATCATCTGTGGGATGTGTGGAGTAGGGGGTTTCAGGGAATGTGGATAGTTGTGGTGAGTACAGACCCTTCAGAGAATGGCATGCTTAGGTTGACTCCAGGATGGCAGAGGTAAACCAAGTCAAGTTCAGGTACTCAGTCCAGGGTCTCTGGCTATACCCACAAAGACATAACAGGAGACCTGGTGGGGAATGTGACATGAAAGCCTCTTCCCCTCTCCATCTCTCAGCTCCCATTGTCTTGTGGAGACTATCTCCTAACCAGTGAGCCCACTTCTCCCAAGGGGTCCCATCCAGGTAGTCAGCTCAATTTCCCAATTGGGACAGACACATGGAGGGTATGAGATTACTCAGGTGACAAAGCCAGGTTAGATTAGTGACCTCTACTCACTACCAATCAGGAGCCCCTGTCTCAGTTCTCTAAGATAATGTCAAATTTAAGCCCGCCCTCCATCCAGACCAGTCCTTTATCCTGAGGACGTAAGATAATAGTCCTTACTTCCCACAGGCCCCAGTCCCCTCCCCTTCCTGACCCCTGAGAGGTCAAAAGAAACCCAGCTCTCATGGCTGGTGGGGGCAATATCTGGGTCAGACACTCAGAGCAGGCCAGAGTGAGAAGTCGTTTCCCTCCCTCCTCTCCCCAGGACACCAACCCAAGGACACTATTGGAGGGGGATGCAGCCTGGAGGTCCGTGCATCCACAACCTTCCTAGGGGTAAGGAGGGAAACTCAGAAGCATCCCCTGGGTTTGACAGGACTCAACCTTGCTAAACTTGATCCTGTTAGGAGTATTGATGGAGAACAAGAGAATGACCAAGTAAGAGAGTGCCGGGGACCGGAAGGAACATTTTTACCAAAGTTTGAAAGGGTTTTGGCGGCCATCCCAAGGACGCCTCAGGGGTCCCGAACCGGGAGCAAATGGGCAGGCTGCCCGGCCACCCCATACCTGTATTTCATGCCAGTGCTTCGGCCGGTGCTTTCGCGCAGGGCCCCAGCGGGCGCTGGAGGTCGGGGAACCAGAGCGGCTCGGGCCTTAAAGCCGGACCCGCCGCCCCCCGAAGGATTCCCATGCCCCCCACCGACTGGCCCTCCATTACCGCCCCCGGGACCCGGCCGGGGTCCACACAGACGGTCCTCACTGCTTCGGCTGCGAAGGTTCTGTTCGGTACACGCGATAGACACCTGCATGCCGGCTGGCCAGGGCGAGGGAGGGGGCTCTGAGGGGACAGGAGGAAGAAGCAGGGACACCCCAGCGCGGACACCTGGGGTTGTAATAGGGCGATCCCTGGGAGAGCGGGAAGGCTGAGGAGGCTGCGGCGGGAGCCGCCTGGCAGATCGGGCCCGCGGGGGCGGGCTGCTGGAGGTCGTGGGGTTTGCGACGGGAAGGGAGAAACGCTGGGGGCTCCAGGAGTGGAGATATTCAGATACGGGGGGGAGCTGTTCAGGGAGTAGGAAATGGATGAGGGTAAGATCAAGGGCGATCCTCAGAAGGTAGGGACCCAGGGACAAAGGGTGGCGGGAGAGGGATGCCACTTTAGCCGGAACCGCAGCGGGACCTACTGGGGCTCGCAGCCGCGTCGGCAGCCAGCCCAGCTTATCAACATGCAGGCACCGCCCCCTCGTCTGCATAGAACCGCCCGCCTCCCAGCCAGACCAGGGGCACATCTGCATGAGCCCCGCCTGCTGAAGGCTCAATAACTTGATTATTCATTGTGCTCAGAAGAGAGATCCATCCTAGGAGCGTAGTTGCCACACTTTCTGGACCCGACGCATGTCAGCCTTCCCTCTACTCAGTAGTTCTTTGTTGGGAGGAATATGTCCCCCAAGAAACATGTGACAAGGTTTGGAGACACTCTGATTGTCACGACTGGGGGTGGGGAAGGATGTACCACTACTAGTACCCTTTAGTAAAAAGGGTTGCTGCTAAAATCCTACAAAACAAAAAAGAATTTCCAGCTCAAAATGTCAACGGGATGGCTATTGAAAATTCCTTGGGCAAAACCTCTTTGCAGGCTTGATGGGTACAGCCGCCCTAGTTTCTGCTTTTATCTGGGGCAGGACCAGGCGGCCCACTCAAACAGACATGCTCAGGCTGCAGAAGGTGACAAAAAGTTTATTCTGGGCTTCTCGTGGAGTCATATAAGGGTTAAAAACTGGAAAGAGGACAGCAAGGACGGGTTGGAGATATAGGGACTCCATTGTGAAGAGGAGGGGACGGGATGGAGGACGGGCTTTTGCTTTCGAGGAGGGTAGACGGAGGGGCTTACAGCGGGGGCCACAAGTTAGGAAGGGCCCCAGGCAGTTCAGATTCTCCTGAAGAATTAAGTAGCTCGCTTCAACCCGCTCGGGCAGAGAAGAACGGCAGAGAGCGGACATAAGAGTCCAGCCGGGAGCGGAAAAGTTCACTTTGCACAGTTTGGCCCAGTGGGCATAGGGGATTCTTCACCACCAGCTCCACGTACAGCTGTGGAGAAAGACGGTGTAAAATCCTGGCTTTCTGGACATTTCTAATTTTCAACCCCAAATGTAGTATAACCTCAAGGGTGTATGAACTCACAAGGAACCAAGACTGGGAGGCAAGCCCTCCCTTAAGAGAAACTGTCTAAGGATGTCTAAGGATCTAAAGACCTCTGAGAAAACTCTTAAATTCAACAGAGGTACAACACAGTAGGATTAGGGCTGGAAACTTGAGGGATTTTGGGGGGTTTCTGTCTGTGGCTATTAAGGGGTTCTGATGAAAGGATCCCTCAAGGGGACACTGACCGCGCTGTAGATGTGGTGCAGCACATCTCGAATGGATCCCACGCCTAAGTCAGTATTCATGACAACCTTGATCCCAGTGGGCGTCTCGTAGTAATGGAGTTTGTAACGGCTAGTTTGGAAGGCCAGGAAGCCGTCCTTCCTGCAGAGATGAGGAGGGTGTTAAAGATGGCAGAAATACTTCTGATCCTTCAAAGTCGACTCCCTCTTGTTTAAGCATACAGTTTGTAGGAACCTAGTTGAGTAGACACCTCCCATCTCCACCCCTCAGTTTAGCCCCCACCTCCAACCTCTTCACCACCTCACCACTTCCCTACTCCCCTTCCTGCAAACTTCAACATTTTTGTTCTAAGCTTCTCTAATTTCTCCTCCCCGCTTTGGGAGCCAATCTCCCTTTCATTCTACAAAGTAAGCCCCTCTGCCCCCAAATTCCCAAGACTAGCCCTCCTTCTCACGGCGTACATGTCTAGCGGGGACATCTTGCTGACAAACGAACGGATAGAGAATAGCATCCCGTACATCAGCTTGTACTCCTAGAGGGAGAGGGACAGAGTTAGGTATTGGTTGTCGGAAGAGACCAGGTGGAGGTTGAGAATCAGCCGGGATTTGGAGAAGGGGGGTTGGGCTGGGACTATTGTACGTTTGGAGGTGCGAGGTCACCCGGACTGCAGCCGGGGCCCTCTCATCACCTCCTCCTTGGGGATCCCCGCTTGCTTCTTGCGGTGCCACTCGCTGTAGTGCAGACACATTCCATTCCGGTCAAATAGATATAGGTTGTGGACAGTCATCGACAGGACAGGGACTGTAAACCTCGTTCCAGGACCGCTCTCACTCAGTAGGCTCGGATTCTCCGCCGCAGATCACTCCAACTAGGTGGGTACTCCAACCCCGGATTCACCGGAATTGCTCTGAGAGTCGTGGTGCAGTTACTTCCGGTTTCCTAGCAGCCCCGCCCCATTGGGCGCTCTAACTGCAAAACCCGGGCATTAACTCCGCCTCAACACCTTTCATCAGACCCCGCCTCCCTCCATCAACCAATCCGTGGCCGCCAGGATTGCGCACGCGCGATCAGGTTCCCAGACTTCAAATGCAGTGTGAGCCTCTGCGAGCGTGGTGACGTCATCAAGGCAAGAGGCGGGGCGGCGGCAGGCGGCTGCCAACGGTTTTGAGCGTGGAGGACCGCGCTAAATCGGGGGACCTTGGTCTTTTCCAACCCAGGCTCAGGTTAGGGCCGCAGTCCCTTTCTCCACCTTGGCAAGTTGGGGGCTGAGGACTGGAGTCGCGGAGAGTGGTCGGAATCGGGTGGTCACGGTAAAGGAACTCAAGCTTAAGTGCGACATGCTTTTTAGGGATGTTTCAGAGTGAGACTGAAAGTTTACAAGGTTTCTTTTGGGGCAATTGTGAGTGATTCTAGGGATCCTCTCTTTGACTTTCTAGGAGGGATTGGAGGAGATACACAAGGGAACTGACCCTGGGTAGAACAGGTGAAGTGGGCGGGGACGGACAAAGGGCGAGACTGGAGCTCTTGTGGTATAGACATTGGACCTTACTGGTTTGGAGTCCCTTTCAATTTGCACGTTCTGGGTGTGAGAATTAAGAGCCCAGTTGACTAGAGATAACTTGTGCCGAAACTGGTCTGCAGCTTCCAGCACTCTAGCTGCGAAGAGGAGCTGCAGTGGTGCTGTTTCCTCGCTGTAGGTTTTATGTCCTTACCTCCCCTGTGCTGCACCCTCCTTTTCCACCATTCCCAGGAGCTGGGAAAAGGAATGCCTTTACCCTCTCCATGGCCTCTAGAAACGGTGGAAACCTTTCATCCGACCAGAAAGCCTTGAAACCCTTGTTCAGCCGGGATCCACCAAGGAGTCTTCCTTCCTTCTCCCAAATCTTCCTTCTCCAAGGAAGTTTTCCCATTGGACTCTCTCAAAGCTGAATCAGGAGCTCTCAGATTTCTATTGTCACCGGTTATTTTTTATGTATACTTATGGCAACCTCAGCTACCAGACCCAGTTCACCTCTCCGACCAGAGGATCTCCTGAGTGATTCGTCAGAACCCACTGGGCTGAACCAAGTGTCCTCTGAGGTGACCTCCCAGCTCTATGCTTCTTTGCAACTCAGCCGTCAAGCGGAGGCCACAGCCCGAGCCCAGCTGTATTTAGCCTCTGCCTCCTCACCTCCTCATGAGGCCTTAGAAGGTTTGGCCCAAGAGCTGAGTCACAGCTTGTCCCTGGGATTGGAGAACAACTTGAAGAAAAAGGTGAGGAGGCGTGTCTTAGGAACCCCAAAGGTACTAGACACAAGAGCCTTGGGATTGCAAGTTAGCTCTGTTGATTGAATTTCAATTTTCTTTGCACTACATATTCAGTCATGCTTGTTCCTGGGAATAAATGTTTATGAGGCAGGCAATGATATGGAACACATAATATGGGAAATTATGAAAAACTCCCTTTTTTTTTTTTGGTACTGGGGATTGAACTCATGGGTACCCGACCACTGAGCCACATCCCCTGACCTATTTTGTATTTTGTTTAGAGCCAGGGTCTCACTGAGTTGCTTAGCACCTCGCTTTTGCTGAAGCTGGCTTTGAACTCAAGATCCTCCTGCCTCAGCCTCCCCAGCTGTTGGGATTACAGTCATATGCCACCATTCCTGGCTCCCTATTTTTTGTTTATTTTTTAAATCAGAGACATGCACACTGTGGGGTAGGTTGATGTCCTATAACTAGGACCTGGACATGGGAATGGGGATAAGGTTTCTTGGTCCGAAGAGGGAACTGGGGACTTAAGAATAGCAGCAAAATATGCTAAGATCCTTCCAGCTCAGTACTGTTTTGATTGTATGGATCAAAATTTGGCATATAAATCCCTGAATCATGGTTTAATCAATTATACCTATTATAAAGAAAATAGGTATTTGGGTTGGATAGAAAAGATGTCATAATCAATGTACAGACTGGTTAGGACTTCCAGAATTTGAACTCTGGTAACCATGAGTTACATGACTTTTAGGGCTTTTGCTCTTTAGTTAGCAAGAATTTCTACTACCCTTTTCTTACATGTACCCACTTTATTCATTTGCACTATTTTTATGGTTTTATAGGCCTTTGGGTTTCTGACTCAAGATTTAAGAAGTCCATGCCGGGTGTGGTGGCGCACGTTTATAATCTCAGCCGTTTGGGAGGCTGAGGCAGGAGGATCGTGAGTTCAAAGCCAGCCTCAGCAATGGCGAGGTGCTTAGCAACTCGGTGAAACCCTGTCGCTAAGTAAAATACAAAATAGGGCCAGGGATGTAGCTCAGTGGTTGAGTGCCCCTGAGTTCAATCCCTGAACCAAAAAAAAAAAAAAGAAAGAAAGAAAAAGAAAGGTTAAGACCTTATGGGTTGGTTTCACTTTTCTAGCTTTTCCTGGTGCTAGAGTAAAAATTTTACCCTGACAGTAAGTAGAATGTAGATTATAAGGTTATATTTCCATGGGGCTTTTTTTTCTAGGATGGTTCTAAGCATATCTTTGAGATGGAAAGTGTTCGAGGTCAGCTTCAGACCATGCTCCAAACCTCACGTGATGCAGTCTATCGTGAGTAAACCCCTTCCATACAGTTCTGAAGGACAGCCTAGACATAAGGGGTAGGAGAAACTAGAGGAGAAAGCATGGGTGCAAACCGAGACCTCTGAGACAAGAGATTTCAGGATTAAAGACACCTGTTCTTTGGGGGAGAGGGTGAAGAGTGGCAGAAGTAGAAAGGAAGTCCCTCAAAAAAAACAAAAACAAACAAACAAAAAACAACTCATTTAACTGAAAAAAAAAAAAAAAGAAAGGAAGTCCCTCTCCTCTCTTCTTCTTCAAATAGTCACTGTTCTTATCGTTATCTGACCCTGGCTATGTGGTCCCCTTGGGCTGTGTGCAGGGGATCCCCTCATTTCAGGTGCTGCCTCAGAGAGACGGGATGAAGACTCCTTTGACAGTGACAGCACCTTACTCAAGTGAGTTCTTGGGGTCCTCCTGGCTTATGTGTTTACTAGGAATCTATGTGTTCTATTTCTTAGTTCTCCCCTGACTGCTTTTGGACTTCTTAGGAAAGAAGTCACTTAGCTTTCAGTTTTCATATTTTCTTTCCTACCTTTATTCCTTTATACCCCTCCTTTATTCCCCTCTGGCACCTGGGCAGCAGCCACCTACAACCTGGTTATCTCTTAACATCAGCCCTTCTTCTTCCAGAACAGTTAGCTTGTTTCTGTGGGATGGTTACTGCAGAGAGTGTGGTATAGAGGAAGGAGCATTATAGAGTCAATCATAGACTAATGTGCTTGCAATTTATGGCTCTAGCACTATTTAGCTTTATGACTTTGGGGAAGCCTCTTGCCCTTTCTGGGTCTCAGTTTTCTTATTTATAAATTGTCATTGTAGGACTAGTGGATCTCAAAGGCATTTCCAACCCTAACATTCTTTATCTGATTTGCTCAGCACCCGGCCCCTGCAGGACTTATCTCCATCCAGCTCAGCCCAGGCCCTGGAGGAGTTGTTTCCTCGATATACTAGCCTTCGGCCAGGGCCCCCACTCAATCCCCCAGATTTTCAGGGGCTGAAAGATGCACTGGACTCAGAGCATACCCGTCGCAAGGTGAGATATAAAGGCTTCCTTTTTTTCTTTGGTAATAGGGATTTAATTCAGGAGCACTTTATCACTGAGCTTCATTCCCAGCCCTTTAAAAAATTGTGTTTAAAATAAATTTTGATTTTGAACAACCAATTAAAAAAATAAATTATTACTTAAAAACAAAAATAAAATAAAATAAAATAAATTTTGAGATAGGGTCTCACAAAATGACTGAGGGCCTCACTAAATTACTGGGGCTAGCCTTAAACCTGAAATCCTCCTGCCTCAGCTTTCTGAGTTGCTGGGATTACAGGCATGTGCCACCATGCCCACTATCCTTGCTATGTTTAATCACTATGTCTGCTGAGCTCCTTAAGGAACTTACTATGCTTTGTAGTGTGGGCTACTATACTTCTGCCAAAAGGTTTATGGAAATTTTTCTCAGGAGATCAGGAAAGGGAAAAACCTAGAAGGTATTAGAAGTCTTAGGCCTCAAGTTTCCTCTTTAGAATTACTGATTCTCCCTCTCCAAACCTATTTTGTTCTTGGGACCCAGGCTCCCTCTCTCTAGCCCATTTCTCTATAGAGGAGCTAGAAAGTTTGATGCTAAGGATAAGCAATACCCAGACTCTTCACTCTCCTTCCCAGCATTGTGAGCGCCACATTCAGAGCCTGCAGACCCGAGTGCTAGAGCTACAGCAACAGTTAGCCGTGGCTGTGGCTGCTGACCGCAAGAAAGATATCATGATTGAGCAACTGGACAAGGTGCCAGGGTAGCAAAAGGCGGGTGGGTATGTCCATGGAGATCATTAAGGAATAGTAATGAAGGGAGGTTAGGGTTTGTTTTTTTGTGCATGCCGAGAGTTAGGATGAGGGGTGGGTTTACTGACCATTGGAATAAGATGACTGTTGACCCTGCCCCTGTGGGTAGAAAGAGGACAAAAAAGTTATTTTGAAATTCTATCTTATTTGCCATTCTCAAGACCCTGGCCCGTGTGGTGGAGGGCTGGAATCGGCATGAGGCAGAACGGACAGAAGTGCTTCGAGGACTTCAGGAGGAACGCCAAGCAGCAGAACTTACTAGAAGCAAACAGCAGGAGGTGGATGACCTGGGTCATATGGCTTTATAACTTAAGTCACAGATTCTAGATGGAAATAAATAGCTTTGGAGTTAAGAGTTCCCAACAGATGGACCTCTGTCTTGGAGTGCTGCTCTGACAGTTTTTCTTGCCCTCTCTTTCTTCTACCTTCTTTGTTTCTGCTATCTCAGTTGGCCTCCCAGTTTTCCCCATACTGTGTAGTTTCCTCTTTGACCCTCATATCACTTAGTTAATGCTGAAGTTTCAAGTTTACATTGTTAATGATTTTTGAAGCACAGTATAGAGAAATTTTCCTCATTTCCTCTGTCCTGTATTTCTCTCTCCCTGGAAGACAGTAACCCGCCTGGAACAAAGTCTTTCAGAGGCCTTGGAGGCCCTGAATCGTGAGCAGGAAGGTGCCAGATTGCAGCAACGGGAAAGAGAGGCACTGGTGAGAAGACTGGGCTAGGGTAATTCCAGTGGAGACTGTTACTTCTAGAGCACTATGGGCTATTGGTGGGTTATGGGAGTTTATAATTTGAGTTGCACCAGGGTAGTGTTGCCCAAGCTGTGTTCCTTAGAACACTAGTTCTGCTAGGTATTCTACCAAAAAAGTCTTTGCCACCAAGTAAGGTTGAGAGATGCTGCAAATGGTATCCTTATTAGAACATTAGAATCATCTGGAGAATTGTTTTTTGAGTGGGGCGGGTACTAGGAATTGAACTCAGGGGCACTAAACCACTAAGCCACATCTGGGGAATTGTTCTAAAATACAGATTTCAGGAACCCATCCCCAAAGATTTTGATTCAGTAGTTATATTGTGGGTTGGTGAATTGGAACATTTTCAGAAATTTTCTAGGTGATTTTGTTCAGCTAGTTTGGTAAATCTCTGCATAGCCAAAAAGGGTCTGGGATGAGACTCAAGTTTCTTAGCACTAAAGTCATCGGGTGATTGCCCATGTGAGTTAATGGTCATGTTTGGAACTTGGTGCTTTGTGACACATAAATACTTGCTACCAATAGGCTGGCACTTGCCAACTTAGGCCACTTCTGACATTGCTGATGGTGGCTGCTGTTTGGTTGGTTCCCGACTAGAGATTGATTTTTCTAATCTTTGTGGAATTCCTTTTGATGATGGTGGTGGTAATTGTTAAGTGTTAGTACTTACCGTGTGCCAGACACTGTGCTAATCCTTTACATACATACTCTTTTTCTTTTAATCCTTACAAGGCAGACCCTGTTATTATCTACATTTTGTAGATAAAGTGCCTGCTCAGAATTATATCCATTAGAAATATAATAGTTGACAAGCTAACAGGATTATAATAATGTGACTTAGAACACATAGTATATATGAATGCTAGAACTATGATTCAGACTGAGGTTTGAATCCAGGTCTACTGAACTCTAGGACAGGAGTTCTTATCTACTATATTATAATCCTGTGAACTTGTCAACTATCATATTTTTAATGGGCATGATTCTTAGTGGGCACCTTTTATGGAGGTGGCAATGGCAAGCTGATGATCTCTTAAGGGCTTACTAGGGATCTTGGTTTTCTCCTGGGGCTTTAGGAAGAAGAGAGGCAAGGACTGACCCTGAGCTTAGAGGTCGAACAGCAGCGGTGCCGCGCCCTGCAGGAAGAACTGGACGAGGCTCGGGCTGGGCAACTCAATGAGCATCTAAAGCTGGATGCACTTCAGGTTGCCCTAGAAAAAGAGCGGCAGGCCTGGGCCCAGCAGGAACACCAGCTTAAGGAACGCTACCAGGCACTGCAGGGGGAAGGCCAGGCACAGCTGGAAAGGGAGAAGGTAAAAGCAGCAGTTAGAAGAATTGGGGAATGGGAACAGATGAAGGGAAAATTATAGGATGGATTGGGATGCCAGAATATGAGGTATAAATAGGGACAGAGGGACAGGGGTGGAAAGTGAAGAGCTATGCATGGAAAGCAGGCTTGAGAGTATAGGGCTAGCAAGAAGGGCTGGGAATATCAAATATGTGGAAGACTGAAGAGCAACATTAAACCAGGATGGGAAATAAGACAAATGGGAGGAGAGAGAAAAATTGGGTTTTATTTAGGGCCTGGGATGATGAATTGGGGAGTAGAGGTAACCAGGAGATAGGATGTGAGGTATGTTCTTACATTTGATTTTTCTTTCTTAGGGGAATAGCCAGAGGGAGGCCCAGGCAGCCCGAGAGGCCCAGCAGCAATTGGCATTGGTACAGTCTGAGGTGCGGCGGCTGGAAGGGGAGCTAGACACAGCACGGAGAGAGAGAGATGCACTGCAGCTGGAAATGAGCTTGGTGCAGGTCAGCAGCCCAGGGCTCTTGAGGATTTTTCTGGTTGAGAGAAGTAGGTCTGAGGCAGAGTACCTCTCAGTTGTCATGTCAGAAAATCTTCTTGCAGGTATTTTGGATTCATTTTATCAGTGGTCTCTAGGTAGTGTGAATAGTGTTCTATCTTAAACACAGGGCCAGGCTGGGGTTGTAGCTCAGTGGTAAAGTGCTTGCCTAGCATGTGTGAGGCACTGGGTTCAATCCTCAGCACCACATAAAAATAAATAAAGGTATTATGCCTATCTACAACTAAAAATTTAAAAAATAAAAAACTATAGGGCCATTTTCCACTGAGTGATGGTTTCCCACAATATCGGACTGACCTAGTGTTATTTTTAGCAGAAAATTGACTTAAATAGAATGAAATCTATTTAAGATACCTCAGAATGCCAGATACATAATCCCAGCAACTTGGGACGCTGAGGCAAGAGGATTGCAAATTCAAGGCTAGTTGTTAGAGTCTGTAAACAAGTCAAAAATAACACCTGGCATTTTGCCAGGGGAGTGTTAGAGTTCGTAAACAAGTCTGGATGGTGCCTGGCAAAATGCCTGAGGGAGTGGTTTGAGAAGTAACAAAAACAAGCCATTAAGTGTGGAGATTCCTTATTGGTTGACTGATGTATCTAGTTTATGCTAATTAGATAAGCTGTGTGGAATGTATAAATACTGCTCCTGTCCTGCAATAAACGGCTCCCACTCCTGCTGTATCAACATACACAAGTTATTCGTCACCCCCCGGTTATTTTGCTGCAGCCAGACAGACTGCGGCAGCTAGTTTCAGCAAGTTAGCAAGACCCTGTCTCAAAATTAAAAAATAAAAGGGTCTGGAGGTAATAAAAGGGTTTAGCTCAGTGGTAAAATATCCCTGGATTCATTCTCCAGTACCAAACCAAAAAAAAAACAAAACTTCATGTTATTTTAAAAGAGATGACACTACACCTAATGGTCAGCTATAAGAGCAGGTGAAAGCTTTTGTCAGAGACCTGATTCCAATCTTAACAGTCTGCTGTGTAACTCTGATTACTTGAATAACTTGTATTAATTCCTCTTGAGTAGGCTAGGGACCCAGAAGGGCAATGATTCCTTTATTTACTTATGAAAGTCCCAGAACAGCTCATGGCCTGGCACAGAATAGTACCACAAATTGTCAGATATAATTAAACTTGGAAAAATAATTTCCACGTAGTGTTATTTTGAATTTTGAAGTCAAAATAGACAGACCCTTGTCATGTAATAGAGCAAGACTTGGCAAACTTTCTGTAAAGGGCCAGACAGTAAATATTTTTGGCTTTGTGAATTGTGTGGTCTCAGTTGCAACCACTTGACTATGCTGTTACACCAGTAGCTGTAGATAGTTCTGTAAACAAGTAGCATGACTGTGTCCCAGTAAAACTTTATTTACAAAGCAGGCAGTGGAGGGCTGAACTGGGCTGTAGTTTGCTTATCCCTTGAATGGAGGAAAAAGTTGGACAGAGTCTAGTGAAGACACAATATTGAAGAGCAAAGAGCACTGAATTGGGAGTCAAAATATTCAGTTCTACATTTAATTAGAATTTTGGCCTTTATGGACCTCTTTTTATGTGTAAACTGTGTGGTAAGAGCAAATTGATGGGTTTTTGAGAGCAAGTCAAGAAGTCAAATTGAATGACCAGTAGGGAGTAAAGAAGTAAGAAGGGCCAAGGACAACTCCAGGTTTCACATAGCTCAGGTATACATTGGTAGGCAGAGGTGCCATTAACTGAGGCAAGAAATATAATAGGAAGAGAAGGTAAGAGAGTAGAGCTGTGTACCATGGTGTACACCTATAATCCCAACTTGAGAGGCTAAAGCAAGAGGATTACAAGTTCAAGGCCAGCCTCAGCAATTTAGTGAGATCCTATCTCAAAATCAAAAATGAAAGGGACTGGGGATGTATCTCAGTGTTAAAGTACTCCTGGGTTCAATCTCTAGTTAAAGAAAGAAAGAAGGGCTGGGGGGATGTAGCTCAGTGGTTAAGCATCCCTGGGTTCAATCCCCAGTACCAAAAAAAAAAGGAAAGAAAAACACCTACATGCGCTGAATTTGGGGTGTGGTCTATTTGAGGTGTGTCTAACTCATTATTTGGTTACTGGTATATGGGCTTAAATCTTAAATAAAATGTCTAAGTTAAAAGGGGAGATTTACAGGGGCTGGGGTTGTGGCTCAGTGATAGGGTGCTTGCTTAGCATGCATGAGGCACTGGGTTTGATCCTCAGCACCACTTAAAAAAAAATGAAATAAAGATATTGTGTGTCTACCTACAACTAAAAAATAAATATTAAAAAAAGAGGGGGAGGGGCTGGGGATGTGGCTCAAGCGGTAGCACGCTCGCCTGGCATGCGTGCAGCCCGGGTTCGATCCTCAGCACCACATATTGTGTCCGCCAAAAACTAAAATAATAAATATTTTTTTAAAAAGGTGGGGGAGATTAATGGGCTGGGGCTGTAGCTTACTGGTAGAGCACTTGCCCAACATGTGTGAGGCACTGGGTTCTATCCTCAGCACCACATAAAAATAAAAAAAATAAAGGTATCGTGTCCAACTACAACAACAAAAAATATATATTTTTTAAAAGGAGATTTATGGGGATGGGGATATGTGGCTCAATGGTAGAGTGTTCACCTAACATGCACAAAGCTCTGGGTTCCATCCCTAGCACCAAAAAAATAAATAAAAGGGGGAGATTTAGGAAGTGTTAAGATAACATTGTAGCAAAAATCTGGCCTAAATGCTAAAGTTTATCATGTATGTGTAAGTAAAATCATCAGCAACTGTAATGTTAGCATATGGCAGAAGAGGATGAAGGATACCTTTCCAGGCAGTGGGAGGCACAACAGTCATCTAAGACTCTAGAGAGAATGAAAACTAGGAGAGAGTGGTGTAAGGAGAGCTGAGGCAGAAAGTTTGCAGAAGGGAGCATAGACCTGTGGTGCCAGGAGTTGCAGTAAGATTATATATGATAAAGACTGAGAAATGAACACTATAGGATTTAGAATTAAACTCTACTGAAACAGAAATCAAATTTCAGTGAGTTGAAGAAGGAATGTGTTGTGAGAAAATGCAGATAGCAATTATAAACTGACTGCTTATGGAGAAAGAGATGCTGACTTTGAGTGCCTACTGAGTTTCAGGTACTGTACTAGGGGTACTATATACGTTATCTCAGAAGTATATCATAGATTTATTTGTTCTGTCAAACATTGCCTTGGGTTAATAAAATATGTTTCTTTTGTCCAAAGTCATTTTTGCTTTTTTGTACATATAAGATATGCATAGTTTATTAAGAAAGCCTCTTATTCCTATGGCAAAATTCTTGTTCTTCATCCCTTTTGCAGGTGAGGGGAGAGTTGGTCTTAGATTTTGTCTACATAATATCCTAGATTCTCTTCTAAGCTCAACAGAATTGAGTTATTATCCCACCTTATTTTACTGAATCACAGGCCCGGTATGAGAGCCAGCGGATCCAGATGGAGTCAGATCTGGCTGTGCAGCTGGAGCAGCGGGTGACTGAGCGGCTGGCTCAGGCTCAGGAGAGCAACCTACGGCAAGCAGCCTCCCTCAGGGAGCATCACAGGTACTTGGGACTTACTGTATGCTGCAGCTGGTGTTGTTAGTGCTGTGCCCATATGTTCTCTCAGAGGTCTTTGTTATTTTCCAAACATTGGCCCCAGTGTACTTTTGCTCCCTTCAATCAGGACCTCAGTGCTCTTTGGAGTGCTGCATCAGATGTTCATGGAGAGTCAGAAGTTCTGGGACTTTCATCCAGGGTGCCAGACTAGAAAGTGTTCAGCTCCCTTGTTGGGACAATGCTAAGATATGATCTGTGCTATATCTAGAGCTGTTCCATGGGATTGCACCTCATTCTCCTACCAGTTTTTTCTGGGAACACTTCTTAAATAAATCACTCTCCATAAATCCTCACTGCAGTGTCTGTTTCTGGGGAGCCCATCTTCAGATCTCCAGCTCTTCCATATCTCTTCTGTGCTGTGGCCAGGCTGGCTGACTGTGGCTGTTCACCTCTCCCTCTCTTGCACATATTTTGTCTTTTTCTCACTGATCATTTTTTCTTCTATTTTTTTTTAAAGAGAGAGAGAGAGAATTTTTAATATTTATTTTTTAGTTTTTTTGGCAGACACAACATCTTTGTTTGTATGTGGTGCTGAGGATCAAACCCAGGCCGCACGCATGCCAGGCAAGCGCGCTACTGCTTGAGCCACATCCCCAGCCCATGATCATTTCTTCTGTTTCCAGTTTCATCCCTCCTTTTCTCACCCTGGCTCTCCCAGGAAGCAGCTGCAGGACCTTAATGGACAGCACCAGCAGGAACTGGCTACTCAATTGGCTCAGTTCAAGGTGGAAATGGCAGAACGAGAAGAACGGCAGCAGCAGGTGGCTCAGGACTATGAACTCAGGTACTGGTCCCTGGAATGTCCCTTTTAGGCCTGAGCCCCTTCCTAGTTAGTAAAGCCCAGGCTGGGAATTGATAAAGAGCTGTCCCTCAGTAGATTTTCTGTCTTCTAAATTGGCATAATACCTTTCAGAATTTCATATGTCTGACATTTTATTCCACCTCTTCATTCAGATAGAATAAGGAGAGGGTGGCGTTTGGAAGCAGAGGGAAAAATTTTTGTAGAATGGAAGGTAGACCTGGGTTATGAGGTGTGTGCATCCTTGAAGCTCTGAGTCACCCTCCCTTCTTTTCTTCAGACTCGCACGGGAGCAAGCACGAGTGCGGGACTTGCAGAGTGGGAACCAACAGCTGGAGGAGCAAAGGGTGGAGTTGGTGGAGCGGCTCCATGCCATGCTGCAGGCCCACTGGGAGGAGGCCAACCAACTGCTCAGCACTACCCTCCCACCTCCTAACCCTCCGGTAGGCATTGCCCTGTGAGCTAAGCTTCTCAGGGTTGTGTTCTAGATTCCATTTATGGAAGTCTAGCTTCCCCCCAAGGGAAATCATAAGAAAGGTCTACATCAGAGGGGAAAAATCTGTGAACTTTTCCAAAAGTCTTACCAAAACAAACCTTTTTGCTATTGCCATAGCTCACCAGAACTAAACCCATTCCTTTGAACGTAACTGTCTTCTCCTAGTACCAAGAGGTGATGAATAATATGCAATACTCATATGATGGAATGACAGCTGAATGAATTATGGGAGTAAGGACTAAAAATTGTTGCTAAATCCTACCCTACAGTAGAGTAGGGAGTCTTCCCCTTAGCCCTTCTTATGTGGGCATCTCCTACTTCCTTTTCTTAATTATGAAATTTTTGTTATTAGCTAAAATGTTTTTTTGGAGTAGGTAATCATATGCACATGATAAAAATAAAAATCCAATAAAATGGTACATGAGGGCTGGGATGTGGCTCAAGCGGTAGCGCGCTCGCCTGGCATGCGTGTGGCCCGGGTTCGATCCTCAGCACCACATACAAAGATGTTGTGTCCGCCAAAAACTAAAAAATAAATATTAAAAAAAAATTCTCTCTCTCTTAAAAAAAAAATGATATATGATGAAAAAGTAATCTCCATCCTAACCTTGTGCCTCAGGTTCTCAAGTCCCCTCCAAAGAAGCAACCACTGAACTGGTGTTTTGAGCATCTCCCATCCTTCCTTGTACCCACTGTGCTTGCCCCACATCCCAAATGGTTGCCTTATGTCTACAACTGTATAACTTTTTATTCAACCAAGTGCTTATTGATGACCATAAAGTTGTTTTCTATATTTTACATCTATAAACAGTATATAGTAAATATCATTAAAATACAATATATGTCTTTGTTAACTATATAAGATCTGTAGAAATAATTATAAGATCCAAAATAAACAGTTTAAACTCTGATAGAAAGTGAATAGATGTTACTCAATCTTCTTTTAAGGAAGTAGTTTATAATTTTGTTCAAGTGTCTGTACCATGTCTCATCCCTGAACCCACTGGGCTTTGATTCTTGTTTCTGCCTCTGTCCTGGCCAGGTTCCTTCTGCCAAACCCTGTAGTCCTGGCCTTCCAGAGTCAGAGAAGAGAGAGAGGAGGATGTGGACCATGCCTTCTGTAGCTGTGGCCCTGAAGCCAGTGTTGCAGCAGAGCAGGGAAGCAAGGGATGAACTGTCTGGAGTGCCTCCTGTTCTCTGCACCCCCTCCCCAGATCTTAGCCTCCTGCTGGGCCCCCCTTTCCAGAGCCAGCATTCCTTCCAGCCCCTGGAGCCCAAACCGGATCTCACTCCACCCACAGGTAACTGAGGACAGAAGTCACTGGGGTTCCCCTTTCATGCACAGAATGGCCTTCTTTACCTAGCTTTCTTTCTGGCTGGGACTTGAACATTTGGTTGCCCAGACAACCTAATAATCATTAAGTATAAGGAGCAGAAACCCATTCACATTGATTAGATAAAGGGAGGGCAATCTCATGGGAATGTAATGTAGCTAGACCGAAAGAGAACTAGTATTGGGAATAGGGGTGCTCTCCCTATTATAGTCTCTCTCTTTTTTTTATATTATAGTCTCTTGACTCTGCTTCATCCTGCACACTTACTCCTTCTCCTGCTAGACCAACAATCTCTTGTAAATTACTCAAGGTTCTCATTCCTCTTACCCTTGGCCTCCACATGGGTTGGCCAACCTTGACACTGACTCTAGCCAGGCTCTAGCATTTACAGAGACACTGGCATCAGCTTCTTAAGTCCTATTTACAGAGGCCATGGGATGGGTTGGTAGCCCTCCATTGTATCAGCTGACCTTGGATGTGGGTGTCCACCCCAGGTTTGGTCATCTGTGGTTGGAGGTGTCCTGGGTTATATAAACATGACAACTAGGGTTATAGCTCAGTGGTAGAATGTTTGCCTAACACATGCAAGGCACTGGATTCGATACTCAGCACCACATAAAATAAAATAAAAGTATTGTGTCCATCTACAACTAAAAATATAAGAAACAGAAGAATGAGGTATGAATTTATTATAATTTTTAAATTATATATCAATAATAATAAAAGTAACAAAAGATTAGGGACATGTTCTGGTGAAGCAACAGAATTAAGTCTTTCTGTTCATTAAGGAGTTTATGGTGTTTTTATCTAGAGTTTGAGCCACACTGCTTTCTTCTGTCTACACTTGTGTCTTAGAATACAGTTGTACTATCTCCCAGGCCCCTCTGACCCTTTTTACTCCAGCTCTTTTAAATTTCTATTGTCTATCTCCTTGCTGTGATGTACTTCTTACGTTTAATAAGCCCTTTTCTTCTGAGCATTTGGTGAGTTAATTTTTGGAGCGGCCCCTTCCCCTTATCACACACATGCACCCATGCATGCCTATTTCATTTTACAGCTGGGACCTTCTCTGCCCTTGGGGCCTTCCATCCCGATCACACAGCAGAACGGCCATTTCCTGAGGAAGATCCTGGATCTGATGGGGATGGCTTCCCAAAGCAAGGGCTACCACCTCCTCCTCAGCTGGAGGGCCTCAAGAATTTTTTGCAGCAGGTAAAAGATTCCACCCAGACCACCTTATTTATTTGTTCCCTTTCCTTTCCCACTCTAGGAATCCAGTACTCTGGCTTCCTTCAGTTGTTATGGCTAATTCTTTGTCCCATCTTCATATTCTCTCAGTCTATCTCATCCCCAGTGCATAATTCTCTTCTAGAATTTAAGCCAACGACCTTAGCCCTTACTTCAGCAGCTTCTACTCCTCTCAATACCTAGGTATCTCCCTCTTTTATCAGTCCCCTAGGGAACCTTACTGTCTTATCCCCCCAGCTGCTGGAGACAGTACCCCAGAGCAGTGAGAACCCCTCTGTTGACCCGTTGCTCCCAAAGTCTGGTAAGTTCCAGCCCTCAAGGAGGTTGGGGCTGGACCTGGACAGGTGGGTATTAGTGATTTAGGATGGATGTTGAGGAGCTACTAGGTGGTAGAACTCCTTTGGCTCTTGGCTCCATTCTCTATTTATGGATCTCTTTTCTGTTGCTAGGTCCTCCGACTGTCCCATCTTGGGAGGAAGCTCCTCAAGTGCCACGCCTTCCACCCCCTGTCCATAAAACTAAAGTCCCCTTAGCCACAGCATCTAGTCTTTTCCGGGTCCAGGAGCTTCCCTCATCCCATTCACAAGGCAATGGTCCCAGCACTGGTTCCCCAGAGAGAGGTAAGCTGTTCATGTTTTGTCAGAGAAAGAAAGTCCCAGGTTTGGATTCTTAGGGAGATGGGATGAAGCCTAGAAGAGGTGTCCTAGGGTTATGACAATCACTGACATGTCTCACAGGTATGGATGGTCTCAGCTCGTCAGGCCAGCTGATGGAGGTGTCTCAGCTATTACGACTGTACCAGGCTCGGGGCTGGGGGGCTCTGCCTGCTGAGGACCTGCTGCTCTATCTGAAGAGGCTGGAAAACAGCGGGTACAGCCTGGGAGGGAGGAGGAGGGATTTGGGGGTGGAATATGCACTGGGAAGATGGATCAGGCAGGGGGATATTGTTTATTGAGTAGAGTCTTCCGTTCCTTTCTGGGGAGGAAAGTGAGGGATGAGACAAGGCACACAAATCTTCTCTCACTATTCCCACCTTTATTTTACCTCTTCCTTTCTACTACATTTTTGTTTACTGAAAACAGGACAATATCAAAACCCTCTTCCCCATGTCTCTGCACTTTAGTTTTTTTCTTTTCTTTCCCCTGCAGCTCAAATCTCAGACTCCTAGGATTTTTAACTTATCTAATATAATTTATTATTTGATTCCACTAATATCTCCTCCAATTTGATTCCCAGCTTCATTGCATTTATTCTCTTTTTATTTCATTTTTTGGTACTGGGGATTGAATCCAGGGATACTCTACCACTGAGATACATCCCCAGTCTCATAAACATACACACACACACACACACACACACATACACACACACACATATAATTTTGAGACACTGTTTTGCTAAGTTGCTTAGGGTCTCACTAAGTAAGCTACTGAGGCTGGCCTTGAACTTGTGATCCTCCTGCCTCAGCCTGCCAAGTCACTGGGAATACAGGTGTGCATTACCACATCTGGCATTTCTTCTTTGAACCCAGTGGTACTTAACCACTGAGCCACATCCCTACCCCCACCCCACCCCACCCCCTTTTTTTTTTTTTAATTTTGAGACAGGATCTCACTAAGTTGCTTAGATCCTCACTAAATTGCTGAGTCTGGCCCCAAACTTGTAATCCTTCTGTCTCAGCCTCCTGAATCGCTGGGATTATAGGTGTGTGCCACCACACCTGGCCTGATATTTCTTCTTGAGAGACAGATTGGGGAGTATTTCTTCCATCCAGTGTTGGGTAGAGTTGGGGGGATAACTCCTGCATCTTCATACTGTTGATGTGTGTGGCAGGACTGATGGCCGAGGGGAGAATATCCCCAGAAGAAACACAGACTCCCGCTTGGGTGAGATCCCCCGGAAAGAGGTGAGGGCAAGTCCAGCAGGGACCAGGGGAGAGCAGATAGCTCACTGCCCAGTTTCTTCAGCTCTTGATACTCCCTGGCTGGCTCCAGCTCCCCCTTGCCTGGCCCCTCCAATCCCAGTTCCCACTTGCTAGAGCATAGATTTTCTTTTCCCTTTGGTGATTGCTTCTGGTCTTCTCTGTGCACCATGCCTTTCCTCTGTGGGGTGGGGGGATTGGGAGTATATCACACTGACTTTCCCTTCTCTTTTCCCCAACTCTCAGATTCCTTCCCAGGCTGTCCCTCGCCGCCTTACAGTCCCTAAGACTGAAAAACCTGCACGGAAGAAAAGTGGTAGCATGAGGAGTCGGGGGGGAGTCTGGAGATGAGCCTCCTGCCTTTCTTCCTCTGTTTTGTTCTCTTCTCGTTGTTATTTTAATAAATGTGCAGTAGTCTGTATTAGAGTCTAACTCAGAGGAATTTGGAAAATGGAGATTTTGTAGGAAACTACTTTTGTAAAGAGACCTTATTCCGAGTATGTTTTTTTTAATGTCATATATTTATATCTTATTTCCTATGGGAAAAGACATTAATGCTTTGGAAGAAGACAGTCCATGACTAGATTTTAGAAGTTTGAGTGAACCTTAAATTTCAGTGTTTAAAATTTATGGCATGATTAACTCTGGTTGGTAGTGGAATTATGGATTATTCTTATTCTTTTTTATATATATTTGTATTTTCCAAGTTTTCTAAAACAACTATGTGTTATTTTAATATCATAAAAACCCTAATTTTTAATAAAAGAGTAAATTATGTTTATAAAAAGTTTGAGTAAAAATGTGGTTGTTGCAGGGGATAGGGGAGCTGTCTTTTTTCTTTTTTTTTTGGTATAGGGGATTGAACTCAGGGGCACTTGACCTCTGAGCCACACCCCCAGCCCAATTTTGTATTTTATTTAGAGACAGGGTCCCACTGAGTTGCTTAGTGCCTCACTTTTGCTGAGTCTGGCCTTGAACTCATAACCTCCTGCCTCAGCCTCCCGAGCCACTGGGACTATAAGCATGGGCCTCTGCGCTCAGCCAGGGGAGGTGTCTTAAAAGCAGGTAAGTCTTCCAGGTGACAATAGTTGGATTCAGTTTGGCAGATTCTGCTCCAGCCATCAGGCACGTTTTCACTCAATGGCTTTAAAACATATCTAAAAGACTAGAATGCTGGCATGAAGGGAAAAAAAAAATCCATGTTTCTAAAACCATTCTAACACTTACCAAAATGAACAAAGAAAAATAACATTACAGAAGAAGATAACATCTACATGAAACTAAGAACCCCAACTTCAAGGAACAAACACTGAAAAACACGAAGTCCAGTTTCAATTAAACTGAAAGATGAGGCCTCAGAACATGGCAGCACTTCTGCTCTGGATCGTGGTGTGGGTGGTGGTGATGAGAAGTGCAAATCCAAAGGGCATTTGAAGTATGACCAGATTGAGAGTTGACCAGATTCTGAGGAAGGCAAAGGCCCTTCAATTTGACCCTGAATTATTTTATTAGATTCAGAACAGACATAATAAGATATAGACTCACATAGTGTTTCGTATCAACAAACATTCAGGTTTTATTTCCTTCCACCTAAACCCGAGGGAAGAGAAAAAGGAAGAAAAGATCAAGATAGAAGATCTGCCATCACATGGCTTCTGATCACCCATGTCCAGGACAGCTGGGTCCTCAGCCCTATTCTGGACTGTGTTCTCTGACACATACAAGCAAAGAAATAAAATGCAAGTGGGAACAGGAGTAGCACAGGCTTGGGGGGCTTTTTGAGCCTGACTGCATACCCATCTATGACAATTTTTGCATTTCCATTTCTTTGCTACAAGTGCATTCAATTGGTTTGATCAACTTAATGGTATTTCATACATATTAGTGTGCTGGTTTGTGGCACCCTGTCATTGGTAAGAGATGGCTTTCTACCATTTTTTTTAATTGGTAAAAATGAGCATCCAGTTCATTTTTATTATGTCCTGGATTCTAGCCTGCCACCATTGTCAACATGCCCTACATTTTTCTTGATGTGAAGCACAATCTGGAGAATATTTCCTAAAACAACTCTTAAAAAAAAAAAAAAAAATTTGGAAAAGAGCACAGTGCTGACTTGGCTATTTTGTGAGGTCATTATAACCAGACAACTTCTATTTTATTTTATTTTATTTTATTGGTACCAGGGATTTGAGCCCAGGGATGCTTAACCACTGAGCCACATTCCCATCCCCTTTTGTATTTTATTTTGAGACAAGGTCTTGCTAAGTTGTTTAGGGCCTTCCTAAGTTGCTGAGGCTGGCTTTTAACTTGTGATCCTCCTGCCTCAGCATCCCAAGCCACTGGGATAACAGGTGTGTACCACTACATGCAGCTGATTTTTTAATATATATATTGCACTCGTATTAACAGTTTGTTTATTCACTGAATACCATCCTGGACCCATAGCCAAGAAGTCCACCAGGTTTTAGCTCCATAATCATTTTAAGAATATTCTGAGAAGGGCAAACATAAATAAGAAAATGAATAATGTTTTTCAAGGGAAAAAACTCAACATGCAGAGGAAATGGGTGTAATCTCAATGCTCAGGTTTCCTCTCAGAGTAGGTATGGTGTTGATATAGGATTTTTGTCGCCTGAGAACTCTCACTGGCATGTCTGGGCTGGAGTTGAAGGCATACAAAAGGGTGTAATCTATTAGAGTGAAGCCTGATCTCTATAACAAACCCAGAGGCACAGCGGCTTTTGGATAAGGTATATTTCCCTGGTTACAGTTCAGAATAGTGGAGGAGCCACTCTCCACATGGTCAGGTCAGGCCTGTTTCCTTCCATATTGTTGCTATGCCTAGATCACTGTCATTTGTTTTGTTGAAGCAAAGCTGTCATGTGGAAATCTCATCTGGTAAGCAGGGAAAAGGACCTATGTCCAATGTCTTAAGGCCCACTATTGGAAATGCCACACATCCATTTTTCTTGTATTTCATTGGCAAAACCTTGGTCACCTGGTCACATCTGATTGCAAAAGACTCACAAATGTGTCTTTTTGTATGCACCTATAGCTATTATTATATGAGAACAAAGACAGGGTCACACTAAGTTATTTAGATCCTTCATCTTTTCTTCGTTTTCCCCTTCCCTCAGGTTTAGGTGGAAGGAAATAAAACCTGAATGTTTACCGATATGAAACACTATGAGTCTATATCCTATTATGCCTGTTCTAAATCTAATTAAATAGTTCAGGGTCAAATTAAAGGGGCCTTGCCTTCCTCAGAATCTAGTCCTTGGTGGACAACAGGGGAGTCTGTCCTATTGAGGGTGGAGACCTCCTTTAGAGAAATTGAAAATTAATAATTGCTGAGATAATCCATGCCAATTATTAGGAGTGACTAATGAAAAATTCATTAGACAGACAAATTAGCACAAGATGTAGGATTGAACTAACTAGCCCCTACACAACAGGATTAGTGCAGGAAAAAAGCAAAAAACTTCAATTCTAACCAGTATTCTTAAGGAGAAGAGAAAATTGGTATGAAAAAGAAGAAATTGTAGCACAACGTTTGGGGTTTAGAAGGGGAAAAGTATATAAATTATTAGAGAAACAATAAAAAAAGAATAGTTTCAGGGGCTGGGGTTGTGGCTTAGTGGTAAAGCGCTCACCTAGTATGTGTGAGGCACTGGGTTCAATCCTCAGAACTACATAAAAATAAATAAAAATAAAGGCATTGTGTCCACCTACAATTAAAAAATATATATTAATAAAAAAAGAATAGTTTCAGATAATAAATATCTAGTAATGATAAATAATAGAAAATTTTGATTCTGAAAATATGTTTGAATGGATAATTCAAAGTCCCATCCTAAATTATAACTAGATCTCATTGTTATTTTTTTTTAAGTTTTAGTTGTAGATGGGCACTATACCTTTCTTATTTTTATGTGATGCTGAGGATTGAACCCAGTGCCTCACATACTAGGCCTATATCTCATCATTATTAAGACAGACTTTTTAATGCATGGCTGTGCTTGCTAGAAAATAAGGGAAATTGAATTTGCACTTTTCTCACAATAAGTTGAATCTACAAAATCCAACTGACCTTCCTGCTGAAATAATGTAAAAAAAATAAAAGATAAAAATTATTTTTTCAAAATCTTAAATATGTTGATAAGTCAGCAAAATCGATGCCTCAAATAAATGCAGGAACATGAGAATTTAAATGGGACACTTGCTTTTCAGATAAAGGGTATTTGTAGAACTGGGTCCCTCAGTGGTGTGTGTGCCTGTGAGCACACCCACACAGGCATGTGTGAGTGAATGGTATTTATCCCAGAAATATGAGGTAGTTTAACATTGGAAAGCCTATAGTTATAATTATTTACCACATTTACCTCACTAACAGATTAAAGGAGAAAAATATATGATCATCTGAGCTGTAGAAAGACCCTTTGATACAACTCAGCGACTACTTATGACTATAAAACAAAAACAAACCCCAGACCCTCCTCACACTGGGAGTGGTGGTGCACATCTGAAATCTCAGCTGCTCGGGAGCCTGAGGCAGGAGGATCACAAGTTTGAGACCAGACTCCTTAGTGAGGACTTATCTCAAAGTAAAAAAAGAGCTGGGGATGTAGCTTAGTGGTAGAGCATTTGCTTAGCATGCATGAGGCCCTGGCTTAACTCCACAGTATCTCAAAACAAACAAAAACTTCTAGCCAGGAGAAATAGGAAGAATCTTTATTTTTTTAAATTTATTTTTTTGTACTGGGGATTGAACCCAGCACACTCTACCACTAAGCTACTTCCCCAGTGCGCCCCCCCCCCTGTTTTTCTTGGGACAGGGTCTCACTAAGTTATTTAGGTCCTCACTAAGTTGCTGAGGCTGACCCTGAACATGTGATTCTCCTGCCTCAGCCTCCTGAGTCGCTGGGATTACAGAAGTACATCATCATGCTGGGCTTCAAACATCATTCTTAATGGGGAATGTTAGAAGCATACTCTATAATGTTTCTAGGGTAAAGATACTCTTCATTATTGCATTTATTAATATGTAGTGAGATCCTTGCTTGTGCAATGTAATGCAAACTTGGAAAACATGAAATGATAGTACCAATATTCACAGATTACATAATCATTTTCATGGCAGTATATCAATGCAAATGATTATTAAATGATATATTTAAAATATATTTAAGTGACACTAAATTTATGGGTATTTTCAAATAATAAATTAACATAATGCTATGTTAACTGTTAGGATAAGCGACACATTGAAATTTAAATGGTATATTAAAATTCATGGAAAATAGGTCACTTTTAGTATAATTAATCTCAATAAAAAGGTATTGGCTTAACAAAAGGTTTAAAAGGGAGAGACATCAACAGGTATTTCATGTCCTGGAAACACAGGGAAAGATGCTCAGGAAGGAGAACGAGGGCAATGGAAATCAAAGGGAACTGTCACTTCACACCATCCGCAATGCAACATTTTTAGAATCAGTGTATCAAGTCTTGCTGAGGATGCTGAGCAATAGAAGCTCTACTTGAGCTCAGCTGGTGAGAGAATCAGACCATTTTGGGAAACACTTTGGCATTACCTAGTATATGTGATGAAGCACACACCCTATAATGCAGTGAATTCATCCCCAGGGATGTGCCCTAGAAAAATTCCTGCCTAAGTGTGCACCAAGGGACAATTATTCAGATAGAGATGTCATAGCAAAAACCTGCAAACAATGGAATGTCCATACAGAGTAATGAAGTATCCCACGACTGAACACGTAGATGAATTAAACTTCTTTTCATCAACGTGTATGAAGTTTGCTAAAACAGTGTTGAGTGAAACTAAAAAGAACCAATTTTTAAAAAAAGAATAATGTTGAGTGGAAAATGCAGATTGCAGAAGAAAATTCCACAGTGTATTATTTAGATAATATTTTTAAAAACCAGGATGTAGCAGTCCAGTGTGGCCTGGGGTGTGAGAACCAGAGCAGGGTAAGGAGGGGAACCTACATGGGGACAGCCAGGCTCTGAGGAGAATGTCCCTCTGGCAGAATGACCTGGCCAGGGGTCCGAGCATGGGCAGAGTGAGACAGAGCAGCTGTGTGAGGAGGATGTGGTGGAGATTTTCATCCATGAAAGATGGATCAAATACGTGGATATATGGCAAATGATGGGAGCCAGATTTCTCACTATGGGATATAGAATTTAGAGATATGGAAAGGTAAAAACTATAATGAACTCTGGTGTTGCATTAGAACCGAACACATCTATGTAGACTTAGGGTCTTCAATGTATAGAGATAGAGGTAATGTATAGAGATAGAAATACTGGTAAAATAAGTTGGTGTGCATACGTTCACATATTCTTTAGTAATATCCCTCCATGTCCCCCCCCCCCGCCCCCCGGCCACTGTATCATGGGTGGCTTAAAACCAATGTAAATTTATTTTCTTATTGTCCTGGAGAACTGAATCTGAAATTGAGATATGCTGGCAGGGGCTATGCCCTCTCTGAAGGCTCTAGGGGATGATGTTCCTTGTGTCTTCTTGGCTTCTCCTGGTGTTGCCAGAATCCTTGATGTTTCTTGGCTTGTAGAAGCATCACTCCTATCTCTGCCTCCATCATCGTGTGTTTCATGTCCCTGTGTCCTCCCATGACCTTCTCATAAGGAGATCCATCCACTGGATTTACAGCTGACCCTAATCCCGTATGACCTCATCTTTACTTGATTACAAAACACTGTTTCCAAATACAGTAAACCCTCCTATAAGCAGTGTGGCTTCCTTCCTTCCTTCCTTCCTTCCTTCCTTCCTTCCTTCCTTCCTTCCTTCCTTCACTTCCTTTCTGGCATAGGGGATTGAACACAGGTGTGCCTAACCACTGAGCCACATCCACAGCCCTTTTTAATACTTTCTTTAGAGACAGAGTCTCACCAAATTGCTTAGGGCCTCACTAAGTGGCTTTGAACTCACGATTGTTCTGTCTCAGCCCCCTGAGCTGCTGGGATTACAGACATATGCCACCACACCTGGCAGCAGTGTGACTTTCTGCATTCCGTTATCCTTGGCTAACCACAGTCCAAAAATATTAAAAGGGAAATTCTAGAAATAAATAATTTAAGTAACTCTTTGTTATTGTTGTTTAGAGACAGGATCTCACTAAGTTTCCCCAGGCGGGCCCCAAACTTCTGGGCTCAAGTGACCCTTCTGCCTCAGCCTCCCAAGTAGCTGGGACTACAGGCGTGTCCCACTACACCTAGCTTCAAGTGACTCAGGTAGTAGGGTAACACTGCCTCATTTCATCTCCTCGCAAAGGCATAGGATCCTCGCACATCATCACAAGAAAAAAAGGGCTGAGTATAGTAAGATATTTTGAGGGGTTGGGGATGTAACTTGGTGGTGGAGTGTTTGTGAGGCCCTGGGTTCAACTCCAGTTCCACACACACACACACACAAAGGTATTTTGAGAGAAAGAAAGAACATTTGCACAGTTTTTATTATAATATCATATATTATTATAATTGTTTTGTTATTATTAATGTTATTAATCTCTTACTGTGCCTAACTTAGGAATTAAACTTTGTTATATATGCATAGGGAAAGAAAGACATAGTCTGTATAGGGTTTATGACTGTAGTTTCAGACATCCCCTGTGGATAAGGGGGGACTACCATAATGTCACAGCTGCCAGCACAGGGGAATGGGAGTTAGAATCTCAACATGTTTCAGGGGGACATAATTCAACTCATAATAACACCATTAATAATGAAGACTCCTAGCATCCAGATCTTGCCTCCTAAATATCAATCTCTACAAAAAAAAAAAAAAAATGGTAAGCAGGCCTCCTTGGGAAAATGGCTGACTTACTTCACATTAGGGAAAATATAAGATAAGCCTGGAAAATCATGTCAAGGTGGAAAATAAGGATATGCTCAAGGAAAGATAGGGACTTGGCAAAATATCACAGAAGCCAGCTCTACAACTTGAGTTTCAAAATAAATCGTGATAGCAAGGCATTACTCCATTGAAAAAAATAAGAAATCAGGAGTTCCTATGAATATAAATGTTAATAAATTCATGGTTTGATAAAGTACAGGGTATTTTCATGGTTTTACAGTACCCTTGGGGGGAACAGTAGGGATGTAGCTCAGTGAAAGAGCATTTGCCTAACATGTGCAAAGACCTGGGTCCCATGCCTTGTGCTGTAATCAATCAATGAAGAAACAAAAAATAAAGCCCCCTACCATGTACACAAAGTACTTACTAATTATGATGGGGAGAGAGTAACCTTACAGTGGAGAACTCTGGCTGAACCAGCTTGATCAAGTGATCTAAGAGAACCTCATCATTAATGGGTCAAATCTAAATTATGGGCCATGATAGGATGCTGAGGCAATGGACAGAATCTCTTCAATATTCCTGTCTAAGGCCCATAATATGAATTCAGTGATGAAGAAACATGAGACATACAAAATCTGTGGGACAGTCTTCAAAACTATTGGCCTTTAATTTTCTAAATTGTCAAGGTTGTGAAAGTCAAGAAAAGACAAAGGAAATGTTCCAGACCAAAATTGACAAAAGAAATGTGAAAAGTAAATGTGGTCCATGATCCTGAACAGGACCATTTTGCTATGGAGAACTAACTCCACAGGGACAACCAGTGAAATGAACAAATCTGAGGATTAGAGACAGGGATGAGGGAACAATGCCAGTTTTCTGATTTTGATTTGCTTTTCTGTGCTTGTGACTCAAAAGTTAATTATTTGTTGTTGTTTTTGGTGGTATTGGAACTAGAACCCAGGGCCTCCTGAGCTCTATCACTGAGCAATGTCCCCAACACCCGAAATTGATTTTTTCAAAACCAACATGTTCATACCCAGCAAGTTAAAATTTCAAAATACCATTTATACTGCATGCAATATGCAAGGAAACATATAATAAAATATAAGCAGTACTTCTTTGGAGGAAAACACAAAACTAAACAGGAATAAATGTTATTCGGTTTAGGAATATATGCATTGCCTGATACAACTAATAAGAAGAAAGTGCAGAAGCAATATACACCAAATTCAGGATCACGGTCACCCCTGGGCAGGAAAAAGTGGTATGATGAGAACTCACTGGGGACTTTGGAGAGCAGATAAGATTTCATTCCTTGCACTAGCTGATTACAAAGTTGTTAGTGAATTTTATACTTTATACCTATATATTAAGGCTAATTTTTTTGTGTGTGATGCTGGGGATTGAACCCAGGGCCTTATGCATGTGAGGCAGACACTCTACCAACTGAGTTATATCCCCAGCCCCTAGTCTACTTCTTCTGGTATATCAAATATTTCATAGTAAAAAAGAAAAATACACTTATTGCATTTCTGTTAGAAAAATGAACTATGTGTGTACAAGTAACGATGTAAAATTATATATATTCTACTAATAAAATGCAAGGAGAAGGACTAGGAAGATACCCACTAACATGAACAGACCATCTTACGCGAATGTGTATTGTTCAAAGGTCACATTTTATGGAGTTACTGACTAAGGAAGATGAGAAGGAAACCAATAGGGCCACTCTGTGGAAACTGGGAGCTGTGGGACTATGGGAAATAGCCAGAGTGGAGTTTGGTAGCAGCTTAGAGAACCTAGGACAGAATAGGAAGGCCAGGCCAGCAGTGCAGAGATGGAAGACGAGGGTGTCTGACAGTCAAAAAAACACCTGCAATATCTGATACTTCGCATCCCCTATAAGTCTTCAAATTCTCTCACAAGTAGCATCTTAAATTGTGTGTGTTTTTTAAAAGTCAGGGTGAAGCCAGAAGAGGTGGCACATGCCTATAATCCCAGCGACTCAGGAGGCTGAGGCAGGAGGATTGAGAGTTCAAAGCCAGCCTCAGCAACTAAGTGAGACACTAAGCAACTCAGTAAGACCCTGTCTCTAAATAAAATACAAAATAGGGCTGGGGATGTGGCTCAGTGGTCAAGTGCCTCTGAGTTCAATCCTTGTTTGTTTGTTTCTTAATGTAAAAGTTTGAAATTTTCATCAAAAATTTTTATCAAAAAATTCATCTAGGGCTGGGTCTTTTATAGCTCAGTGGCAGAGCACTTGCTTAGCATGTGTGAGGCACTGGGTTTGATCTTTAGTACCACATAAAAATGAAACAAATAAAGGCATCTGTTCATTTATAACTACAAAAAAATTTTTTTAATTCATCTAAAGTTTGATTTTTATTATTCTCTTTGTATTTATTTATTTAAATTTATTTTTGACATTTCAGGAGTCAAAAAAAAAAAAGCAGTGTCTTGAGCCTCCTTTGTCTTCTGAGCAGTTTTCAATAGGATTTTTCTTTTTTTCATTTGGTATTGCTTTTCATTGTTTAAATTTGACTCTTACCATGCACTGGGATTTTCTTTAAAAATTACAATGTTGGGGCTGGGGATGTGGCTCAAGCGGTAGCGCGCTCGCCTGGCATGCGTGCGGCCCGGGTTCGATCCTCAGCACCACATACAAACAAAGATGTATCCACTGAAAACTACAAAATAAATATTAAAAAATTTTCTCTCTCTCTCTCTTTAAAAAAAAAATACAATGTAAGGGTTGGGGATATAGCTCCACGACAGAGCACTTGGGTGGCATGTTAGAGGCCCTGGGTTCCGTGTCCAGCAGCAGCAGCAACAAATCAATAATCATGTTGGATAGGGAAGATTTAGTGAATATATCTTACTGTCTCCTTTTGGAAATGATTTAAGGCACGTTCTAGGCTCTAATGCCAGGATTTCCAACCAGTTGGTTAGGCCTCAGCACCAGTAGCTGTACTGCTACCTCTTCAGAGTAGGCAGTCTGTGCTCTTGTGGAATAACTCACAACAGCTACAAACTGAGTGTGTGCAGCAGTTTGTTAAGGTTTCTTTTAACCTGGAGGGGCTTCAGTGAGGATAAATAGGGGAGATGAGTATTTGTAGGGTGTATTAATCAGGGTTGTCCAGAGAAGCAGAACTAACAGGTGTGTGTGTGTGTGTGTGTGCACGCGTGCGCATATATGCATAACCTTACTCTTAAAATTTGAAATCCAAAATGCTCCAAAATCTGAAAGTTTTTGAGCTCTGGCATAACTCCACAAGCGGAAAATTTTACATAGTGAAATTTTGTTTCATGTATAAAATTCTTTTAAATTTTGCACAAAATTAACTTCAGCCTATGTGTAGAAGATGCATATGAGGGACTGGGGTTGTGACTCAGCAGTAGAGCACCCACCTAGTGCGTGTGAGGCGCTGGGTTCGATCCTCAGCACCACATATGAATTAAAAAAAAGAGATGCATATGAAACATAAAATGAATTTCAGGTTTAGACTTGGGTCCCATACCCAAGATTGTGTTACATGTATGCAAATATTCCAAAATCTGAAAAAAATAAAAAAAATCTGAAATTGGAAACACTTCTGGATAAGGAATTCTTAACTTCTACGTGCATACATATTATGTATGTGTGTCTTGTGTATGTTTGTGTGTGTCTATATATGAACAGAGAGTTGCAGTTTGACCAAAGGCTGTCTGCTGGCAGAATTCTTTCTTGCTTGGAAAAGTCCATATTTTACATAGGAAGACCTTCAACCAATTGGACAAAGCCCACCTACACTATGGAGCATCTTCTGCTTTACTCAAAGTCTGCTGATTTCAATGTTAATCTCATAATTTCAATGTCAATCTCATGTGCATGTAAATATGTACATACATGCATATAAGTTGAGAATTTTTTATCCAAAATGCTTGGGACTAGAAGTGTTTCAGATTTCAGAATGTTTTTCAGATTTTGGAATATTTGCACACAAATAATGAGATATCTTGGGTATGGGACCCAAGTCTAAGCAAGAAATTCATAGATGCTTACAGAAACACCTAGAATAATGTTTGATCAAATAGGTGCCTTGGTCCATACAAGTTGATGTAAAATTAAGTATCAAGTATGTTCTGGATGAGCCGCTGGGATTACAACAGGGCTGTATTCTTTAGCTTTGTGTTACAGGTTTTAAGTATGCAGCCTAGCAGCAAGTATTTGCTCAATTGATCATTGTTAACTGGATTTTTAAAACTTGATTTTTCTCCTACAAAGCTTGTTTATTATAGAAGATTTATATTTTCTTCCAGTTTTAAAAATAGATATGTATTCTAAAATATTTTTTTAGGGCTTGGGATGTGGCTCAGCGGTAGAGTGCTCGCCCCCCATGTGGGAGACCCTAGGTTCGATCCTCAGCACCACATAAAAAAAATAGTGAATGAGTAGAATATTTTTTTTAGTTGTAGTTGGACACAATGCCTTTATTCTATTTATTTATTTTCATGTGATGCTGAGGATCGAACCCAGGGCCTTGCACATGCTAGGCAAGTGCTCTACCACTAAGCCACAACCCCAGCCCCTTAAAATATATTTTTATTTGTTCTAATTAGTTATACATGACAGTAGAATGCATTTTTTTTGGGGGGGGTACTGGGATTGAACTCAGGGACACTCAACCACTGAGCCACATACCCAGCCCTATTTTGTATTTTATTTTGAGACAGGGTCTCACTGAGTTGCTTAGTGCCTCGCCATTGCTGAGGCTGGCTTTGAACTCGAGATCCTCCTGCCTCACTTAGCCTCCCAAGCCACTGGGACTACAGGTGTGCACCACTGCACCTGGCAGTAGAATGAATTTTGACACATCATACATAAATGGAATATAACTTCTCATTTGTCTGGTTTTACATGATGTGGAGTTATACAGGTCACATACTCATATTGCACAAAGGGTAATAATATCCAATTCATTCTACTATCATTCCTACCCCCATACCCCCACCTTTATTCCCCTCTGTCTAGTCCAAAATTCCTCTATTCTTACTCCCCCATTGTGAATTAGCATCTGCATATCAGAGAAAACATCTGGCCTTTGGTTCTTTGGGATTGGCTTATTTCACTTTTTTTTTTTAGCTTAATATTCTCCAGTTCCATTTATTTACCAGCAAATGCCGTAATTTCATTCTTCTTTAAGGCTGAGTAATATTCCATTGTTTATATATACTAAAGTTTATCCATTCATCTACTGAAGGGCACCTAGGTTGGTTCCATAGTTTACAAATTGAGGTGCTATAAACATTGATGTGGCTGTATCACTCTGGTATGCTGATTTTAAGTCCTTTGGGTATATGACGAGGAGTAGGGTGACTGGGTCAAATGGTGGTTTTATTCCAAGTTTTATTAGGAATCTCTGTTTTCCATAGTGGTTGTACCAATCTGTAGTCCCACCAGCAATGTATAAGTGTACCTTTTCCCCCCACATCCTTGCCAACATTTACTGTTGCTTTTAATCAAAACTACATTGAGATTCCATCTCGCTCCAGTCAGAATGGCAATCTTCCAGTTTTTAATGCATGCACACATGTAATTATTCTGTGCATGTAGTTCTCCTCACACATTTTCCCTATAATTGTATCTCATTACTTCCCCCCACCACAGTACTGGGAATTGAACCCAGGGCCTCTAGCATGCTAGACAGGCACCCTACCACAGAGTAACACCCCTAGCACTTTTTATTTTGAGACAGGGTGTTTGTTATGTTTTTGTTATTTGGTACTGGGGATTGAACCGGGGATGTTTACCACTGAGCTACACCCTCACCCCTTCGTATTTTTTTATTTTGAGACAGGGTCTTACTAATACCCAGGCTGGCCTTGAACTTTCGATCCTCCTGCCTCAGCCTCTAGAGTAGCTGTGATTACAGGTGTGTGACCATTACCAGGCCAGGCTTCTCTAATCTTTTCACAGATTTATACCCCAACCCTTTGGCCAGCATTCTACATTCAAAAGAGAATCTGCATCTCACTGGTTAAGATAAGTGCTATATAAAACTTTCTTTAGATTTCGTAGATCCCAGACATCTGACGACCTTTGTACCACCCCTTCTCAGTCTTCATTGGGGGGGGGGGTGCTGGGGATGTGGCTTAGTGGCAGAGTGCTCGCCCAGCATTCATGGGCCCCTGAGTCCATCCCCAGCACAACATACACCAAAGCAAGTCCATTGCTGTGAGCTTTAACTTGCAGAAAAATCATGTCTATTTTAAGAAAATGCAGGAACTAATCCTCAGGAGGTCAAGGTCCACTGTGATGTGGCACTCAGGTCAGAGAAAAACACACACAAAAACAAAGGAGAGACACGCTCTGGATGACGAAGACCATGCTCAACATGTATCATCTTGCCCCTTGTCTCCATGTACCTCCTCTCCCTCTAAAGAAAAACCCTCTGTGCCCTTGAGTTCTGGAAGATGAAGCTTTGAGAACAATAGCTCCACTATCTTCTTCAGGGCTGGCCCTTTAATAAACCTGATTCTTTCCTACCAACTCTTGTTTGAGCAGCAAACAGCACAGACCTTATTCTGGTAACACTCCCAGCTTGTCCCAATGCGCCTGCCATCACATCACACTCCAGTCACCATCCCCACTGGAACCCCAGGTGCTGCTACAGCTTGTGCTGTGTTCCCATCCCAAAGCCTTCTTCAAGGCTAGTGACTCTTCTCCAAACCTCCACATCCTCTGGGAATCCAGTCTGTTGCTCCTGTGGCCCTCTGAACTGCCCTCTGTGCTGAGGAAACTCTATGGGGCTCCTTAGGCCCTTTTGGATTTCTCACAGGCTAGACCCCCTGGGCCCCCTGGGGCTTCTGTACTGGGCTCCTGGTCTGAGCACATCACCAACCAATTTTTCTCTGCAATTCTTGCCCTTTACCCCAACAATCCCCCAAACGTATCTGGGATTTCTGATTCTGTCCCTGAGCAGCCAGATGTTGGTGTGAGGGTGAAGGGCACTCTGCACACATTCCCCTCCCCTCTCTCCTCTGTGTGGGGAATGGAGAGCTCTGCCCTGGCCTACTGATTGCCAAACTCCTTCCTGTTTTCCACAGGGCCTAGACTTTGAAAATTTATAAGCCAGTAAGATTTTTATCTTTTTTTTTTTTTTTTTTTTAGTGTGTTCAAATGTGCCCCCTTTTCCCTGAAGCATTGAATACAGAATACTTAGAAGAATGAATTAAAAAATGGCTGAAGGTGTAGTTCAGTGATAGAGCTCTTGCCTATCACATGCACAAGGGCAGGACTCAATCTCCAGTGTGTGGGGGGTGGAGTAAATACGTTTCATAATTCCTCTTTTTTGCTGAGGAATAACTTTCATGAAGTGCATACATTTAAAATAAAGTTAATAAATTTTTGCATATGTGAACGCCCAAGTAGCCACAGTCTGAACACAAACAGAACATTTCAAATACTGCAACCAGAGTCCCCTGCTATCTCCTCTCATTTAAGGCTCACCCACCCCTCAGTGATAACCACCATTATCTTCGTTAATGAATACTTCTGTCGGTATTTTTAAATGTTTTTAGTTGTAGATGGACACAATACCTTTATTTTGTTTATTTATTTTTACGTGATGCTGAGGATCAAACCCAGTGTTTTGCACACACCAGGTAAGTGCTCTACCACTGAGCCACAACCCCAGTCCCCTTTTGTCTGTTCTTGAACTTAATTTAAAAGAACCACCAGTATGCATTCTTTTTTGTTGTTGTTTTAATTTCTTTTCTTTTTTTTGGTTGTCAATGGACCTTTATTTTATATATTTTTATGTGGTGCTAAGAATTGAACCCAGTGCCTCACACATGCTAGGTAAGGCTCTACCACTGAGCCACAACCCCAGCCCGCCCCCCCCCCCATATGCACTCTTGCCTTTGGCTTCTTTGTTGTAACATGTTTGTGAAACTCGTTCCTTTTGTTACACATATTCAGAATTCCTTCTTCTGTTTTGCAGGATTGTGTTTGACTCAATGTACCAGACTTATCTATTCTTTTATCAGACATTTGAATTGTTTAAAGTTTTTATCACAAATAAACCTGTGTAAGCATATGGTGAGCATTCTTGCGCAGGTCTTTTGGTGGATGTGTGCACTTATTTCTGCTGAGTATAGACTTAGGAATGAAATTGCTGGTAGGTCTAGGTTTAGTTTAGTAAATAACTGTCAGAGGGGTTTCCAAAGTAGTTGAACCAATTTATACACCTATAACTAATGGTCAAGAATTCTAAGGGCTGGGCTGGGGTTCTGGCTTAGAGGTAGATCGCTTGCCTACCATGCGTGAGGCCCTGGGTTCGATCCTCAGTACCACATGAAAATAAAATAAAGACGTGTGTCTACCTATAAGTAAAAAGTAAATATTAAAAAAAAAAGAATTCTAGGGGCGGTTGGCATAGTGGCACATGCCTATAATCCTAGTGACTCGGGAGACTGAGACAGGACAACAACAAGTTCAAGGCCAAACTCAGCAATATAGCAATATAACAAGGCCCTAAATAAATTAGTGAGACTCTGTCTCAAAATAAAAAAATAAATAAGTAAAGTAAAAAAGGTGGGACTGGGAATGTAGCCCAGTGGTGAAAGACCCCTGGATTAAATCCCCATTACCAAAAACAAATAAAATAAATTCCAGGGGTCCCCATCATTACCAACATTAATATTATTATTATTTTTTTATCCATTCTGGTGGATGTGCAAAAGTGCCTCACTGTGTTTGTAATCTGACTATGCACCATTTTAATTATGAAAGGAATATATTTTATATATGTAGAAAATCTGGAAAGTACAAGAAAGAAGAAATCAAGAAGTATTCATATCTGACCATCTTCTTTCCCCTTCCTGAGTTTATTGGATTTGGGCTATGTACATAAAATTTTAAGGTTGTACTGATTTATACTTCTGTGCAAGGAAAGTATCCTTTTTTTTTTCTGAACTGGAATTATTTTAAAACTTGCTGTCAATTTGGGTATCTCATTATGGTTTTATTTAGCATTTCTTTTCTTTTCCTAGTAAGGTGGGACTGTCTAAATTTTTTGTTGCTATTGATATTACCTTTCTTTCTAAATTGTTTCAGTTTCTTTGATGAAGCAGAGTTTTTTTAAAAAATATTTTTTAGTTGTAGTTGACACAATACCTTTATTTTATTTATATGTGTTGCTGAGGATCAAACCCAGGGCCTCGCACATGCCAGGTGAGCACTCTACCGCTGAGCCACAACCCCAGCCCAGATGAAGCAGATTTTGATTATCACATCTAGTAAGAATAACATTATAAAAGTAGTTTTAAGTGGTAATGTCATGAATTACCTGATATGTAAAAAATTGAGATAAGATTTTAGCAATCAGAATAGAATGTGATTTTAAAAGGAACATATGCTTTAACCATTTCTAGTTTCTTCACCACCAAAGCTCAAGTGTCAGCATAAATGATATTTCCAATAATATTATTGGAAAAATTATAAAAATGCCTCTAATTTTTCCATAAATGCCCAAAGGGGATTCTTCATTGAAATTCTTCCTAAAAGCAATAAAAGATTGCCTCTTTAACATGACAAAAGGACTCTATTGAAAACCAAAAGTCAAAATTACACTTAATGGAGAAGTGTGAATTATTCCTCTATAAAATAGGAATAAAACAAGGCCATATTGTCTTCCTTATTTATCTTAGCTCTAGAAATTCTGACAAAGCTATCCGAGAAAGAGATACACAAAGAAAGGGAAGAAGTAAAACTATCATATTTTGCAAATGAAGTGAAAATCACTTTGCAATTACTAGAGATAACAACTGAAAGCATCAGGAAAAAATAAGATGTGACACCAATTACTTTGGGAGAATTTTTATTTTCTCGATGATGCTTCTCTCATCTTTGTTATTTCGCCCCACTTTTAAAATTCTTTTTCTTTAGTAAAGCTTCATAATTTTACTGCTATGGGTCCTGGACACTTCTAATTATTTTTTCTACAGGTATTTAAAGGTTTTTATTGTGATCAGAAATGAAATATTTTTTGACAGTTCATTGACCTTTTTGGTTCTCAAATATTTAAAATAAGGCCTTGAGGGCTGGGGTTGTGGCTCAGTAGGAGAGTGCTTGCCTGGCGTGTGTGAGGCCCTGGGTACCATCCTCAGCACTGCAAGTAAATAAATAAATAAAGGTCCATTGACAAGTAAAAAAATATTTAAAAAAATAAAATAAGGCACCAATTAGTGTTTTGATTTTGAAGCCAGTGAATGACTTAAGTAGCTTCTAGGTCTAGTAAGACTGCTTTTCCGTGGTTTCTGTTTTACTTCACTCCTCAAATAATTAACCAATTAAGTCTGATGCTTTGCCTGGAAAGAAGAATAAAGGAAAGCATCAGAGAACACCACCACTCATATGATCTCCGTATCAGTCATCTTTCTTTAGGTTTACAAGGACACCTAGTGACCTAGGGCCAACGTGAAAACCAACAGTCAAGAGAAAGGATCACTGCAGGAATTAAGGACCATTGCTTTCTGCACCCACCAGGCTATGGCTAAAATTGGGCTCCCCACATAAGCCTGTGCACTTTGACCCTGGCTAATGCACTCCTATCAAGGCCCTCCATCTTCTACCTGCTGGCTTGTTGCCATTAAAACTCCTTCTAAGTCTCATCTCTCTGTCTTTTGAGTCTTGGCTTCAACTGGTGGCAGCAAAACCAGACCTCCCTGGTTATTTGGAACTTATTTGGAATTGTCTTTCATTTCCATTTTCCACTCATCAGTTATTTACAAGCACTGCTGATAGAGGTTCATCACATGTGGATAGTATTAACATCTTGTTTAAGAAAGTTTGAAAACTGCTGGGTATCATGGCACATGCCTGTAATTCCAGCTGCTCAGGAGGCTGAGGCAGGAGGATCATGAGTTTAAGGCTAGCCTCAGCAACTCAGGGAGGCCCTAAGCAAGTCAGCGAGACCCTGACTGTAAATAACATAGAAAAAAAGAGGCTGAGAATGTGGCTTAGTGCATAAGTACCCCTGGTTTCAATCCCTGGTTATATATATATATATATATATATATATATATATATATATATATATATAGTTTGAACACTTATTTTTCTGGCACTTAGGTAGGTTGTTATGCTGTTCCCATTCTTCTGCTGTCCCTTTTCTCTTCTATCTTTTATACTATTCTCATTTTATTTATGAAGGAGCTGGAGATTGAAGCCAGGGTCTCACACGTGCAAGGCAAGGGCTCTACTCCTGAGCTACACTCCCAGCCTCTTTGGTGATATCTTGAACTGGATAAGTGCCGGAAAGACACAGTAAGGGGTTTTAAATTTAGGCAGTAAAACAAGTCACTGGTTCTTGGCATACAACACAATTACTACTTGGTTACAGAACTTACTGAGCATGGCCTCCAAATTCAGATGTCCAGCCTCAGAATAGTACAGTCATTCTTGTTATATATTATTTCTGTTTTACTGGTTTATTACTGGTGACTGAACCCAGAGGTGCTTTACCACTGAGCTATAGCCCTGGTTTTTGTTGTTGTTGTTGTTGTTTTGAGACAGGGTCTCACCAAATTGATTAGGGCATAGGCTGGCCTTGAACTTACCACCATCCTTCTGCCTCAGCCTCTCAATTCACAGGGATCACAGGTACTACTGTTCCCCCAAGTGCCTCACTGTTATATATTAGTTTGTAACAAAACTAAGTAGGGAGAGCCTGCATGCAACCCAAGTTCAATTACCAGCCCCACAGAAACAAAATAAACCACCCTAAAACAGTCATTTAAACAAAGTTACATTGTTGCTCTAGGTTCTGTGGCTTGAAAGGACCCACCTGAACCATCTCTCTGAGGTATGTGCAGTGGCTGCACAATCTGAGGCCTGAACTAGACTGGACAGTGGGGGAAGGTTGGTGGGACTGAGCCCTTAATCTGTGGGGTTAGAATTGAATTGAACTAGAGAAGGCCCAGCTGGTGTCTGCTGGAGTGTTGATTTTTCCTATCTCAAACTGCCTTATCTTTGTTTGTTTGTTTTTTTAAAGAGAGAGAGAGAGAGAGGAGAGAGAGAGAAATTTTTTTTAATGTTTATTTTTTAGTTCTCGGCAGACACAACATCTTTGTGCTGAGGATCGAACCCGGGCCACACGCATGCCAGGCAAGCACGCTACCGCTTGAGCCACATCCCCAGCCCCCAAAACTGCCTTATCTTTGGAGACTGTCTACTGCACTCATATAAGTTGCAAAAATACTCAAGACAGAACAAGGGGTAGTTTTAAAATTTCCACAGTAGAATGTTGTCTAATCCAGTGCTTCTCAAACTTCACTGTGAATACATTGCCTTTGGCTCTTGTTCAAATGCAGACTCTGAATCCTTGGTCTGGGAGGGGCCTGAGTCTTCAGTACCTGTTATTCATCATTTTTTGTTTTGTTTTTCTGTTTTGAGATTTTTCCTGGGAAAGGTCCTCCCTTGGCATTAACTATTTTCCCCATAACAGCCATCTTGCAACGTGATTCATACACCATATAATTTATCTATTTAAAGTGTACAATTAATTTTTTTTTGGTGGGGGGCATAGTAGGGATTGAGGCCAGGAGCACTTAACCACTGAAACACATCCCCAGCCCTTTTTATTTTTATTATTTTTTTGAGACAGTACCTTGCTAAATTGCTGAGGCTGAGCTTGAACTTGCAATTCTCCTGCCCCAGCCTTTTGAGTTGCTGGGATTACAGGCATGCGCCACCGCATCCATCTTCAAAGTTTCTTAACACACTCAAAGAGTTGCACAACCATCACCATAATGTGTTTTAGAACACTTTCATACCTTCAAAAAAAAAAATCCCACACCCTTTATCCATCATCCCCATGACCTCCTCAGGCTTTCCTAGAATCTACTTTGTCTCTATGTGTTTATTCTGGATGCTTCATGTAAATGGAATCATACAATGTGTGTCTTCTATGTCTGGTTTCTTTCACATGACATTATGTTTTCAAGGTCATCTTGTAGCCTGTATCTTCATTGTCTTTTATGATGAATGAAATTCAAACTTGGTTTATCATTCATCAATTGATGGACTTTGGGGTTGTTTCCACTTTGGGGCTATTATTATAAATAAGGCTACTTTAAATATAAGTATGTATTTTATGTGGAGTGTGTTTTCATTTCTCTTGTGTATATATACATATCTTGCATACAATACCTGAGTCATATGGTAACTTCATTTGGCCTTTTAAAGAACTGTCGTACTGTTTCCAAAGGGCTTACCCCATTCTGCATTTCTACCAGCAGCATATAAGGGTCCCAATTTCTCAACAACTTTGCTCTAACCTGTTCTTATCTTTTTTATTATAGCCATTCTAGTGGTTGTGAAATGATATCTTGTTGCAGTTTTAATTTACATTTTCCTGGTTGCTAATAATGTTGAGCATCTTTTCCTGTGATTTTTGGCCATTTTTTTAAAATACCTTCTTTAGAAGGCTATTCAGATTCTTTGCTCATTTTATTATTATTTGTTTATTTTTGAGACAGTGTCTCACTATATTACCCAGGTGGGTCTCCAGCTCCTGAACTCGGGTGATCCTCTCATCTCTGCCTCCAGAGCATCTGAGACTATAGGCATGCAACAACCCATCAGGCTCCTTTGCTCATTTTAAAATTGGGTCATTTATATTTTTAATTTTTAATTGAATTTATTTATTTGTTAGGTATTAGGGATTGAATACAGGGCCTCACACAGACTAGCCAGGCTTGTTCTACCACTGAGCTACATCCCAGTTCTTGTTATTTTTGAGATATGATCTTGCTAAGTTGCTGAGGGTCTTACTATGTTGAGGCTGGCCTTTTTCTTGCAATTTTCTTGCCTTAGCCTCACAAGTAGCTGGGATTATAGGAGTATACCACCATGCCTGACTTCAAATTTATTTATTTATTTTTAAAAATATATTTATTTTATTTTTATATGCTGCTGAGGATCAAACCCAGGGCCTCACACATGCTAGGCAAGCGCTCTACCCCTGAGCCACAACCCCAGCCCTCAAATTTATTTTTATATGATACATAAAAACATAAAAATCGCTTTCGGCGGCGGCAAGGTCTGGCCTTGCGGAGGACGTCGGATTTAATCGTTAATTTCAGCGCTTCCGCACTCCCTAATTTCCAACCTTCTCAATAAAATGATTTGACCCAGAAAAAAAAAAAAAAAAAAAACATAAAAATCATATATATATGCACATATATATGGGATACCCTGTGATGTTTTAATACCTACATATGATGCATAATATTTAAATAAGTTTAAACATATCTATTTTCTCAAACACTTATCATTTATGGTGAAAACATTAAGCGTCCTTTCATCTCTCTTTTTGAAATATATGGTACTCACTGTCATTATCTAAAGTCACACCAGAGCGTCTTACTTCCACTAATTGTAATTTAGTTACCATTGATCAACATTTCCCCATCCCTCCCTCCCCCGTTTGTCTTTTAATTATTGAGTCATATAGAGAAAATTTTTTAAAAGAACAAGCTGCTAACTTCCTAGAAGTTGATGTTTTTACTCATTTCCAAACTTGTTTTTGAAGTCTAGATTTTTTTTCTTCTTCTTAGAATTGCATTTGAACATTCGAGTGAAGAGAATACAAATTTAACAGCAGAAGTTTCCTTTGCCCTCAGCTGCCAGGAAGAGAGAAAGGGGGAAAAACAAGGTCAGCGTTCCTAGGATCCTTTGAAGGTGTTTAAAAGGTGTCAGTTGGGTTCTTCACTATTTAAACAAACACTGTGAAATTCACAGCCCTGGCCCAGAGAGCCCCAGGCAGAAACAAGGACTAGATGAATGGCTTGGAGAGTTGATCTTTGACTCAATTAGGCTGAATCAATCTTGTCATTGAGTTCCCAAGGAAATTCAATTACAGGTCAAGTGTAGGAAGCCCGGTAATTGTGGCTTAAGCAGCAGAAATGACAGGTGGTCGATAGAAGCCTGGGGATGAGTTTGACTTCACAGCCCCCGCTCTAGAGTGAGAAGAAAAAGCAGGACCGAGAAGGAAAACAAGGTTTGTGGAGTTGAAGAACCATCCATGAGAGGTTTGCCCCAAGCCCAGGAGATTCTGGACAGACAGGGCACTGAAATGTCACTGCTGCCCACACCTGCCTGCCCAGTTAACTGGCCCTGACTGGGGTAGTTAATGGGCCAGAGGGACTTAGAGGCAGGCACATGAGGCTTTCCCAGGAGCTCTCAGCACTGCCATCTTCAGCTGAGTTGAGCTGTCTGTGTCACCAGAAACTGTACCACCCAGGCCAGGGCCAAGTCCAGAGCATGGAGATACAACAAGAGGGGGCTCTGTGGGGAGAGCAAAAGTCAAGCTGGAGCGAGTGACCGCTCTCAGGGAAAAGGACATCTCTAGGTATTTCCCTACTAAACTGAGTTACGGAAGTGACGGCTCCCTCTACTGGTGACATAAGTATTGCAAGGGAGTCAGTAACTGTCAATCCAGAAGCTACAATTGAAAGGACTGATTAATTCCACTAAATTAACAGCAACAGTAGATGGGATAGAGAGAGAAGATGGGAGGGGAGGGGAGGGGGGATAGTAGAGGATAGGAAAGGTAGCAGAATACAACAGTTACTAATAGGGCATTATGTAAAAATGTGGATGTGTAACCGATGTGATTCTGCAATCTGTATTTGGGGTATAAATGGGAGTTCATAACCCACTTGAATCTAATGTATGAAATATGATATGTCAAGAGCTTTGTAATGTTTTGAACAACCAATAAAAAAATAAATTAACAGCAACAACAAATTTTTTTCTGTGTGGCAAAAATATACTGTATTATCATTTTGTAGCATGTTACCATTGGGGGATTTGAGCAAAGGAGACATAAGATGTGCCATATTTCTGAACAATTGTTAATGTGGATCTACACTTAAGGTCAGAAGACATACAATAATCTGAGGGTAAACATCTACAACTCATATCAAAGACCAAGAGCTTACTTTATAAAATACAAAGAGCTTCAAGAAATTAAGAAAAAAATATTAGCTCAATTAAAAAAAAAAAACAAGCAAAGGTCATGATAAGATAATACCATATATATATATATATATATATGATGTAGATGGATGCAATACCTTTATTTTACTTATTTATTTTTATGCGGTGCTGAAGACTGAACCCAGTGGCTCATACGTGCTAGGCAAGTGCTCTACTGCTGAGCCACAACCACAACCTCAATATATATCTTAAGTGCCGCCCCTGACCAGCTCAGGCAGCTGAACTTAAGGTTGCTCGTGTGAATTTCCTGGATACCAATTAAAACGCAGACACACACTTTACCTTTAAATCAAGCTTCAGGACAGCTCCTCCACTCTCAGCCTCAAGCTCCCCAAATGGGAGAGCGTCACGAGAGGCTGGCGAGAGAGCTAGCACATTTGGAAGTGAGCTTTTATTGGGGGGACCCTCATTCTTTAGAAAGTTCCATCCAAAAAAGGTCAGGAGGGGCAGGGTTACAAGGACAGGTGAGGGTAATTCAACCCCTGGGGCTGCAGGAAGGCACACCTATGCCTGAAGACACATTCTGCTACTTCGAGGCTGGGGCAATATGGAGGTCACTAGTGACCAACAGAGGCTCTTCCGATCACTGGAAGGAGAATGCCAATCATTCAGCAAGACAGTCCCCCACACGTAAGCACATGTAAAGAAGTGAAATGCAAACTAAAACTCTAGTGAGACACATTTTTTTTTTTAATCTAACAACTTTTTTCCATTGGTGAGGCTTTAGGGAAATGCTCTCTGCTGTTCCCTTTGGTGCAGCCTGAAAGACTCATCTCTAAGCTTTATGCAGAAGATACAGATCCATGCAGAAAACGACATAAGTACAGAAATATTCATTCATTCACTGTTATAGTTAAAAGGTAGGAAACAATCCAAGTATCCAGTAATGAGGGAGCAGTTGAACAGATTACAGTCCAGTCACATAATGGGCTATATATGTGTGCCACATAGTTGTGGCACACACCCATGATCCCAACTACTCCAGTACTGAGGTGGGAGGATTTCAATTTCAAGGCCAGTCTGGGTAACTTAGCAAAACCCTGTTAAAATTAAAATTAAAAAAAAAAAAAAGATTCTCAGATTTAGAGATGGTCCACAGAGAAGGGCAGAATAATCTCATCCCCCATCCTTGGGGAAGGCAGATGATCACAGGAACTCGGGGGTCCATGGCTAGAATAGTTGAGTTTGAAAGTATTAGGGAAGAAAGCAACCTTAAGAATCATCTTGGGGGCTAGGGGTGTGGCTCAGTGGTAGAATGCTTGCCTAGCATGTGTGAGGCACTGGGTTTGATTCTCAGCACCACATATAAATAAATAAGAAAAAAAAAAGGCCCATTGACAACTAAAAATATATTTTAAAAAAGAATCATCTTGTTTTGTGTCTATATTTGTTTTTGTATTTCTGGGGATCAAACCCAGTGTCTAATGCATGCTGGCCAAATGCTCTGGTAAGCCACATCGCTAGCCCTTTAATTCTGTATTTTTATTTTTCAGAAAAATGAGAGCACCTAAGATCTGAGCAGAGAATGAATTCACTTGTCTAATGATTCATAGTGAATAGTGTGAAATAATCTCTGGATTTGATTTCTAAGGAAAGTAGCTCTTCAGCAATAAGTCTTTATCATTGACCAGGTAGTATACATCAGGTGAGGCCTGGTGCTATCCAGAAAGTTGATCACCCTATAGCTGAGTGGGTTACAGGTTCTGCATGGTATTTAGCTCCAGCATCTTGGTCATTTAGGACCAGCAAGGCCAGAGAGTGGCCCTTATTGAATGGCTTTATATCAAGGTGACAGAACATGGGACTGATTTGATCAGTCCTGGCAAGGCTAGGGAGACCCATGGAGATGAAGAAGCAATTCTTGCATTCAGGGGCAAAGGGGCAAGGGAAATTCCTAAGGGAACTAGGAGGAAAAAAAGACAGATTGGGGGCTGGGATTGTGGCTCAGCGGTAGAGCGCTTGCCTAGCACAGGCGGGACCTGGTTCGATCCTCAGCACCACATAAAAGTAAAGGCATTGTGTTGTGTTCATCTACACCTAAAAAAATAAATATTAAAAAAAAGGCAGATTGGCCAGATAAATGAGGATAACACATTGTAAATAATTTAAGCCACTTTCAATGGACATAGTTCTAAAACACTTCCTGTCCTAAAAGCCCACTGAACATAGATCATGATTATAAAAATAAATCACCCTGAACCAAGAGCAATGTTACATGCTTATAGTTCCAGCAACTTGGGAGACTGAGGCAGGAGTATTGCAAGTTCAAGGCCGGCCTCAGCAGCTTGGTGAGACTCTGTATCAAAACAAAACATAAAATGAATGAAAAATAGCTCAGTGATAAAGTGTCCCTGGGTTCAATCTCTGTAACCCCTCCAAAAAAAATTATCCTGGATTATGACAAAGGATGGTCTCCAGGAATACCAACAGTATACAAGTGAGTCTTTCCTCCTCATGCTAACTGATTTTTTTTTTAATCTCTTGTGTTTGGTTTGTGTGGCTTATCTGTCCTTGGTTTCAGCTGCCATCTCCCTAGCCTGGCAACACCTGAGTCTAACTGAAAAGATTTGGAAAATCTTTGGAAGCCCCTTCTCTATGTAAAAGCTGTTCTTTAGGGCCTTTCTGAGTCCTAGCCTCCACAAATTCTTTCCATTCCCTCTGGTCAGAATTCATGACTCCCATGCTTGGCCGCCATCATGACTTGCTCAGGGCAAATGGAAATCCAGTCGAGCTGTGGCTCCTCTCACCAACTCCCCTCTCCTGTCTCGGTCTTTGTTCCTTGCTCCCTATACAGTCTTCCACTGCATCCGTCTCGTACCCATCACTCACCCATCACCAAATCTTCATGATATGGCCTTTAGAATACTGAACACGGTAAACAAACTTCTCGACATTGATTTTAAAAAATGACTTCTATGTTTGGTTAGGTCAGGCATTCACTTAGCCAAATCATTAAACTATTAACAGGCTCATGGTGTACAACTGGAAAAAGGAGAAGTTATACTCCATTATGTATGATGTATCAAAATGCATTCTACTGTCATATATAACTAACTAGAACAACAACAACAAAACGTTCATGAGCTGGGGCTGGGGCTCAGTGGTAGAGTGCTTGCCTAGCAAGTGTGAGGCACTGGGTTCAATTCTCTGCACCACATATAAATAAACAAATGAAATAACAACATCAACATCTAAAAAATATTTTAAAATAAAAAATAAATTCTTTAAAAATTAAAAAAAAAGGTTCATGGTGAAAACAAGAGTGGTCCATCCTGTCCTTTCTTCCTGCCTAGGCCTGCTACACAGAGGAAAGTCTTTGTTAGTAGCTGCTACTAGTATTTATTTTCTTAATTTTAAATAATATGCGGATACTGCTCTTTTTTTTTCTCATTTTAGAAATTATCTGTTGACTTTCTAATACAAATAGCATAAGCTATTTTTTTCCAAACACACACACGCGCGCGCACGCACACACACACACACACAGTGGTTTTGAGAAGCCCCCAAACTTGCAAGCAGTGTCAGAGGTGAGGGCAGTTTTGGTGGGGACTATTTCCTCTAACCGTACAGTTGGCTTAAATGTTTGCAGTTGGCATCGGAAGTGGGATTGATTCTAACTCACTATAAATGTGGTTTGGAAAAAGAGAAAAGATGAGAGGGTAAGGATTGTTAAATTTTTTTATTGCTAGCTGCCCATGTCATAGAACTGCATATAACTTCACTGTGGTCAGCAATTGGAGGTAAAAGTAACAGAACTTAGAAATGATGGATATAACCCCTGAGTAGTTGGCATACTGAGTATATATGAAAATGAAAAGTAACAAGAAACAAGCAAATATATAATCTTTTGGTTATTGTTTTCTGTAAATAGTTAAAATGAAGGGAGAGTGTTGGGTCAGATCTTACTGAGCCAAGGTTGGATTCTAGCTAGTCTGAGTTATAATTGCTAATCTTGGAGTTGCTACAGATAGTGAAAATTAACTGAAATAACAGATAGGAAAGAAAGACTGATTTGTAAGAGGATGAGGAAAGAGAAAAGGGAGAGTCAAAGGACTTATTAAATGGTTCTTAAGAAGTGGTATGAATAAAGAAGACATTGCTGTGCATGGAGGTGCACACCTGCAATCCCAGAGAGTAGGGAGGCTGAGACAGGAGCATCAAAGTTCAAGGCCAGCCTCAGAAACTTAGCAATGCCCTAAGCAACTTAGTGACAACCTGTCTCAAAATAAAAATTAAAAAGGATTGAGGATGTGGCTCAGCGGATGAGCGCCCCTGGGTTCAATTTCCAGTAGCAAAATAAAGAAAGAAAGCAGGGCTAGGGGTGTAGCTCTCTGGGAGAATGCTTGCCTGGTATGTACAAAGGCCAATGGTTCAGTTCCTAGTACCACCAAAATAAAAAAATAAAGCAAGCAAGCAAGCTTGCAGATCTTGATGGGGTCACAACAAAGGTCTTAGTGAAGTACTCTCGGAAGTTGGGTGGACCAATGGGAGTCCCTGCTGGTCTCCCAACTTTGAGGCGCCCTAAACAAATCTGCCTAATTTATCCTAGTCTCAAGCATTTTGAAAAGCCAGAAGATAAAGATTATGAGAAACTTGATCTTGAATTGCCTGAGACATGGGACCCCACATTCTAATCAAGCAAAGGACTTTTGAAGAGCTTCAGTCCCTTAGCCTGACCCTGGATAGGGACCCAAGACCATATATACACAAAAGGTAAAATGGTCAGGAAATGGAGAAGAGATATTTGGGACTCCTGAACATGGAAATCCACATACTATGGTTCCAACCTGTTGGGGAGTCCTAATGGGGGCTGTAGTTAGATTTGGAGAATATGGAAATACAATACCTGATGGGATTAAGGTAAAAGTTTGATGAAAATTGAAATGTTTAGACAGACTTTATATGAAGTGGTTTTGTCTCCTTTACTTGATGGTATTATGGAGCTGGAAATGCCTGACTGGGATATACTTCCTCTACCTAGCATTGTAAAACAGAAGGCCCTTTTGCCAATATTGATTGATCATACTAAATGGCATGACCTATAAAATTTCCCAAGCCCACATAGGTTGTTAGTATGAACCAGTATCAGACTTGGGCTATGGCAAAAGCACCAACCAGCAATGAACACTGGGATTTTTTAAAAAATATTTTTAGTCAATGGGCCCTTTTTTTTCTTATTTATTTATATGCAGTGCTGAGAATGGAACCCAGTGCCTCCACACATGCTAGGCAAGCGCTCCACCACTGAGCCCCACCCCCAGCCCTGACCACTGGGATTTTAAACCAGGAACTTTCCATTGGAGAGACAGTTACAAGCTTACTATTGGGCATGGATTGAAACTGCCTGTATAATTGAAGGACATAATTTCAAAACTTGAAATACCCATGTCTTGGGTGCTGTTAGGGAAATGTTGTAACAGGAAGGAAAGTGCCCAGAATAGTTCCACCACAAAATGGAAATGTTTTACAGAGGAACACACCACCATGGGAGTGCAAGGAGTTGCTCAAGAGCAGTTATGCTCTTTCCCCTGAGGGCTAACTTTAGAGCCATCTGAGATTCTGCTGGATCTAATAGCCACTTAGTCCACTTAAGCGATGCCCTATGAACAGCTCTTTGTTGGCCAACAAAAAGCTACTTGATTTATGGATGGGAGTTCCAAAGTGGACAAACAGCACTCTATTTGGAAGATCATCACTTTGATTAAAGAATGCAAAAACAGGGACTGGGGTTGTGGCTCAGTGGTAGAGTGCTCATCTAGCATGCATGAGCCACGGGGTTTGATCCTTAGCACCACGTAAAAATAAAATACAGATATTGTGTTCACCTAAAACTAAAAAATAAATATTAAAAAAAGAAAGAATGCAAAAACAAATCACCTCGGTGGGCCAAATTGCATGCCATCTGGCCCTATGTTTGGGTTTGAGCTTTTACCAACTCATGGGTAGTAGTTAATGGTCTGGCCATAGGGTCAGGCAGAAGGGCAATGGGAAGTGGATTATGAAAGGGGATCCTCATGAGAAGCAAGGCACAATGAAAATTACTATGGAAATTTAAGAGCAATACTAAAGTGGGACATGTAAATGTTCATCAGAAGAAAGTCCATCCAGGACTGGAAGGTAATTGGAATATGCAGTGGATTTTCTGCTATACTTGCTTGAGATGGCCACCTGGGTCCACAAAATGAATGGCCATGGGAGAACTAGAGCAACACAGAGATGGGATGAATCTAAGGCTGTGCACTCTCTCAGGCACAAAATGTCAATAAGAACAGTCTGTCTACCGATAAGAGACAGAGATGGTAGAGAACTCTGGGGGAAGCCCACATACAATTGGCAAATTGGATGATTCCAGTAGCCCAGGGAAGTTATAAATGGGTCCTGAACAGAATAGACACTCACTCCGGACGAGGCTTTGCATGCCTAGTGGTAAATGCAAATGCTTAAAATACCACAAAAGGACTGGAATAGAGACTACCACACTGATTTAGACTGTCAAGTCATATTTCTTCAGACCATGGAAAACACTTTCATCTTCAGAGTAATGTTTTGATAGGATTGTGTGTATGTGTGTGTGTGGGTGGGTATGCGCGCGCACACATGCTAGGATTGAACCCAGGTATGCACATGCTAGGATTGAACCATATCCCCAGCCCTATATTTTATTTTGAGACAGGGTCTCACTAAGTTGCTGAAGCTGGCTTTGAACTCATACTCTTCCTGCCTCAGCCTCCCAAGCAGCTGGGATTACAGGCATGCAACACTGTCCCCTGCTTGATAGGAATTAGAATGGACAACTGAAGTATTTGTTGTCTAAAATAAGAGGAGATAAGAGCATGGAAGTCTGATACATATTTGTGAGTATGTGCTCACCCTCAATATGAGGCCAAGAAATGGATTCCTCCACTTCTCTGGGGGGGGGGGGCCTGGGGGAAGGGCGTGGTGGGGTGCTGACACAATTACCCAATGCTTTCCCACCTCACCTTACCATAAAGGTTTAAAATTCAAAATTCCAAGGGCTAAATGAGGTGGATTGTGTCTTTTGAGGGGAAAGATACTGGGGATTGAACCTAGGAATGCTTTACCACTGAATCACATCCCAATCCTTTTCTTGTCTTTTCTTTTTCCTTTTTCTTTTTGAGACAGGGTCTCACTAAATTGCTTAGAACTTCACTAAGTTGCTGAGGCTGGCTTTGAATTAGCGATCCTCCTGCTTCAGCCTCCCACATTGCTGGAATTACAGGTGTTCTCCACTGCGCCCAGTGGTGGATTGTGTCTTTATCCATCTGGAAAAATTGGGGATTAACAGTGAATATAGCTATCATCCTCTGTTCAAGGTGATTATCTATTTCTGTACCTGCATCAATTATACTGAAGGGATGGGAGTGGACTGAGAGGGACACTTGCTAGAATAATATAGCCAATAGCATTCTGGACCTACATAGCAGAGAAACTTACCATCTCCTTCAAAAGTGGAAAAGGTAGGATATAAATGGAGAGAAGAATGGTTGTAAAAGAATAAAGAAATGGGCATGAAATTAGGGACATCCAATGCTCCAACAACACCTCGCAAAAGGCTCAGAGCGTGTGATGTCATTGTCTCTTAGCTTAACTATACAGAGGCCTGAAGGGGTGAAGCCAAATGTGGCCAAGATCGGTGCTGCTTTTAGAACCTGTTGGAACCATATGGAAGTCTGGAAATAAATTCCTTTTACCACTGGCCAAACAGCTGATCAGGAGGTAGATCTGAGCATGCCTCCTTTCTTCTTTTTAGTCGACTTACAACAAAACTCTTTCTGCAAAATGTGACACCACAATATGATCAAAAAGTGATGCCACAATATGATCTTCATGGCTTGGGCAGCAAGCTCTTGCTCAGCAATGATTTTCCAGGTTATATCTACTGTCACTTTAATTTTGTGTTAATGTTAACCTTGTTGTTAAGGTTCAAACATCTTATGTAAACAGATCTTGTGATAATACTGATATGGATAATCAAATGTATTGGGAAAATGATTGGCCTGGAGAAAGAAATGGATTTGGCTAACCATTGGCTAATTTCTATGCTACTACGTTTCAAGAAGCCCAAGCCACATGGAGACACTACACAGAGAAGTAGAGAGGTCTTTAAATCACTGTCCCAGCTGAGCTGCCAGGGAACAGCAGCACCAGTTTCCTGTCATGTCCATGAGCCATCCTAGAAGTCGCAGCCAGCATCATGTGGAGCAGAACTGCCCAGGTGACCACAGCACATTTACAGAATCATGAAATGCTTAAAGCCACTCAATATTGTGGTATTTTATTTGCTAGAAATAAATAGACAAAACACAGGATTCTGCCATCCACCCTCTCCCCACTTTCCAGAATGCTCACTCCTTTGGTCTGTTCTTATTTCCTTCTTCATTCTTCTTATCTTTGTGGGTTTATGCCTAATTTTTATCCCTCTGTTGTGCTTTTAGTGGGGTTTTGGGAGACAGGAGATAAATAGGTCTATTTAATCTGTTCTATTAAAAGTTTCTCCTGCGTTCTTACTCACAACATATTCACTTTACTTCTTCTTTATTGCTGATCTGACTTTGTTCAAAGACAACTCTCAGACTCCACAAACCCCAGATTGGGGAGATTTGGGCTCAGTGTCCTCTTCATCCTCTAGTACTTCTTTGAGGGGCATGCCATTCATCTCTTCCCCCTGTCAACCATCCTTGGGGACCACGACCATCCATTGCCCACTAACTGAACAGCACACCCTCCTCCCTCCTCTTGTTTTTATTATTTTATTTTATTTTGTGCTGGGGATGGAACCCAAGGCCTTGCACATGCTTAGAAGCATTCTACCATTTAGCTAAACCCTCAGGCCTTTTTTTTTTTTTTTAAGGATTTGGCCTCCAGCTTCTGGGTTCAAGTGATACTCCTTTTTTAACCTCCCAAGTAGCTGGATGTGTGTGACCACACCCAGCTGTGCACATCCTCTTCATCAGCTTTTGAGCTTCTCATTCTTTTTCTTGTTGCTGTTGTTATGGGGGATTGAACTCAGGGGCACTCCACCACTGAGCCACATCCCCAGCCTTATTTTATATTTTATTTAGAGATGGGGTCTCACTGAGTTGCTTAGCACCTCGCTTTTGCTAAGGCTGGCTTTGAACTCACGATTACTCCTCCCTCAGCCTCCTGAGCTGCTGGGATTATAGACATGGGCTACCACACCAGCTGAGCTTCTCATTCTTCTTCTTCTTCTTTTTTTTTTTTTTGAGACTGATTTTAACTATATTTTGTTTACATTTTATATTTGTTTCATACCAAGTCTTTGAAACCCAGGGTGAATTTTATACTTATATGTCAACACTAATGCTAAATTTTCATCAGGAATACTTGATCTGCATTTATATTTCATAAAGAGCTTCTCATTCTTGTGACTTCAATATCCCCATGATCAACCAGCCACTTTAGGTTGCCTTCTCCTCCACTTCCATCAGTCACTCTGTCTAAGGACCAGCCCCCAACTGTGCCATCTCCTGGAACTGCCCCACCTCCGAAGTTATCAGTTCAGACTGGCTGCTGCTCATCACAAGGGCCTACTGAGAGGTCTCTCCTATCTGAAACTAATCCTGAAATCTGTTCATCCCCCTTGTTCTCCACCCCCCGCACAATCCCCGTCTACTTTGGGTCTTTTCCTTCTCTTCCACCTGTTTCCTGAGGACTGCCTAGCACTATTCCTCCAGCTTCTAGTAGAAGAGCCTGGTTTTGTCTGTAAGTTTTGTCTCAGCCCTTGTCATCTGGATTAAACTGGATCCACCCTCAGCCCCATGAGACCCAGACATTGTCAATCTATCCCTTGCCCTTTGATAGATGGGCTTAACCAAATTGATTCAGGCCAAACAGAATCAAGACACTCAATTCTTATATTTTTGTTGAAGTCATTAGATAACTGGAGCCTTTTTGCTTGGATTTAAGTCTGAAAGGCTGGGAGGCCAAAGCTGCAGCAGCCACTTTGCCACTGAGAGGAGGGCCTTTTAAATCTGATAACAGAGGAGGATAAAACCCTAACAGACCTGCGGTTGTCAATGCCTGAATCTGGTTAACTTAAGTTTTCAGTTATCATTACCCGCTCAAGCCTTCTACCTTAAGCCTAGTTGGTCTTGTGGCTCTCAGTGAATTTATCAGATCAGGCTTTAAAGTGGAAAGAAGGTGACCATGGACAGAGCAGGCCCAGCGGCCTGCTGAGGGGCAGAGCCACCCCCCACCCCACGCCCCTGCCAGGTGACCACCGACAGAAAAGGCCCAGTGGCCCGCGGTGGGACAGAGCTTCCAATCACTCCTGCAAGGTAGGCAGGCCTGCGACCCACCTGCAGAAGAGGAGCAGCGGCCTGCTGAGAGGCAGAGCCGCCCCCTCCCCCTGCACCGGCAAGGTAGAGGGAACTGTGACCACGCACAGAGCAGGCCCAGCGGCCTGCTGAGGGGCAGAGCCACCCCCCACCCCCCGCGCCTGCCAGGTAGGTGGAACTGTGACCACCGACAGAAAAGGCCGAGTGGCCCGCGGCAGGACAGAGCTTCCAATCACTCCTGCAAGGTAGGCGGGCCTGCGACCCACTGGCAGAAGAGGAGCAGCGGCCTGCTGGGAGGCAGAGCCGCCCCCTCCCCCTGCACCGGCAAGGTAGAGGGAACTGTGACCACGCACAGAGCAGGCCCAGGGGCCTGCTGGGGGGCAGAGCCGCCCCCCACCCCCCGCGCCTGCCAGGTAGGTGGAACTGTGACCACCATCAGAACAGGCCAGACCTGCAACCGAGAGACAGAACAGGCCCAGTGGCCTGAGGAAGGGTAGAGCCGCCCCCCCCCCCCCGCACCTGCAAGGTAGGCGGACCTGCGACCCACTGGCAGTACAGCCCCAGAGGCCTGCAGAGGGGCAGTGCCGCTGCCTGCACCTGCAAAGTAGACAGAACTGTGACCACCCACAGAACAAGCCTAGCGGCCCACAGAGGGACAGAGCCGCCGCCCGCGCCTGCGAGGGAGACTTTGCAACTATACAAGACCAATATAAATATATAGGGGGAAAATTCAATAACACAACAGTTTCACTAAGTAGAAAGGAACGCAAACAGTATGAAGAGACAAGGAAAGAAAGGACCACAAGCAATGCAGGTCAACTCAACATTAGAAGAGGTAATAGCTGCAGCAGATGGAATGTCAGATAAAGAATTCAGGATATACATGCTTCAGATGATCTGGAGTCTCAAGGAAGACATCAGACAGCAAAATCAGACAATGAAAGATCACTTCAACAATGAATTACATAAACAAATCCAAGAAGCAAAAGATCAACTACACAGGGAAATAGAGGTTATAAAAAACAAACAAACAGAAATCCTAGAAATGCAGGAAGCAATAAGCCAACTTAAAAACTCAATTGAGAATACTACCAGCAGAGTAGAACACTTAGAAGACAGAACATCAGACAATGAAGATAAAGTATTTCAACTTGAAAAGAACATAGACAGCTCAGCAAGACTGTTAAGAAACCATGAGCAGAACATCCAAGAAATATGGGATAACATCAAGAGACCAAATTTAAGAGTCATTGGGATACAGGAAGGGACAGAGTTTCAAACCAAAGGATTGAGCAATCTATTCAATGAAATAATACGAGAAAACTTCCCAGACTTGAAGAATGAGACAGAACCCCAAATCCTAGAAGCCTACAGGACGCCGAATGTGCAAAATCATAAGAGACCCACACCTAGACACATTATAATGAAGATGCCCAACATACAGAATAAGGAGAGAATTTTAAAAGCTACAAGAGAAAGGAAGCAGATCACATTTAGGGGTAAGCCAATCAGGATAACAGCTGATCTTTCAACACAGACTCTGAAAGCTAGAAGATCCTGGAATAACATATTTCAAACACTGAAAGAAAATGGGTTCCAACCAAGAATTGTGTTTCCAGCGAAATTAAGCTTCAGGATGGAAGATGAAATTAAAACCTTCCACGATAAACAAAAGTTAAAAGAATTTGCAGCTAGAAAACCATCTCTTCAAAACATCCTTGGCAAAACATTACAGGAAGAGGAAATGGAAAATAACAATGAAAACCAACAGTGGGAGGTAGGACACTAAAGGGGAGAAAATAATCAAAGAGGAAAACAAACCATGTTTAGTAACATAAATAAACAAATATGGCTGGAAGAACAACCCATATCTCAATAATAACCCTAAATGTTAATGGCTTAAACTCACCAATCAAGAGACACAGGCTAGTAGAATGGGTCACAAAACAAGACCCAACAATATGCTGCCTACAGGAGACGCATTTGATAGGAAAAGACATACATAGGCTGAAGGTGAAAGGTTGGGAAAAATCATATCACTCATATGGACTTCGGAAACAAGCAGGAGTATCCATACTCATATCAAATAAAATAGATTTCAAGCCAAAGTTAATCAAAAGGGATAAAGAGGGATACTACATACTGCTCAAGGGAACCATACACCAACAAGACATAACAATCATAAATATATATGCCCCAAACAATGGTGCAGCTATGTTCATCAAACAAACTCTTCTCAAGTTCAAGAGTCTAATAGACCACCATACAATAATCATGGGAGACTTCAACACACCTCTATCACCACTGGACAGATCTTCCAAACAAAAGTTGAATAAGGAAACTATAGAACTCAATAACACAATTAATAACCTAGACTTAATTGACATATATAGAGTATACCACCCAACATCAAGCAGTTACACTTTTTTCTCAGCAGCACATGGATCCTTCTCAAAAATAGATCATATATTATGTCACAGGGAAACTCTTAGACAATATAAAGGAGTAGAGATAATACCATGCATCTTATCTGATCATAATGGAATGGAACTGAAAATCAACGATAAAAGAAGGAAGGGAAAAGAATACATCACTTGGAGAATGAACAATAGGTTACTGAATGATCAATGGGTTATAGAAGACATCAAGGAAGAAATTAAAAAATTCTTAGAGATTAATGAAAACACAGACACAGCATATCGGAATCTATGGGACACATTGAAAGCAGTTCTAAGAGGAAAATTCATTGCTTGGAGTTCATTCCTTAAAAAAAGAAAAAACCAACAAATAAATGATCTCATACTTCATCTCAAAATCCTAGAAAAAGAAGAGCAAAACAACAGCAAAAGAAGTAGAAGGCAAGAAATAATTAAAATCAGAGCTGAAATTAATGAAATCGAAACAAAAGAAACAATTGAAAAAATTGACAAAACTAAAAGTTGGTTCTTTGAAAAAATAAACAAAATCGACAGACCCTTAGCCATGCTAGCGAAGAGAAGAAGAGAGAGAACTCAAATTACTAACATACGGGATGAAAGAGGCAATATCACAACAGACACTTCAGAAATACAGAAGATAATCAAAAATTATTTTGAATCCTTATACTCCAATAAATTAGAAGATAGTGAAGGCATAGATAAATTTCTTAAGTCATATGATCTGCCCAGATTGAGTCAGGAGGATATAGACAACCTAAACAGACCAATATCAATGGAGGAAATAGAAGAAACCATCAAAAGACTACCAACTAAGAAAAGCCCAGGACCAGATGGGTATACAGCAGAGTTTTACAAAACCTTTAAAGAGGAACTAATACCAATACTTTTCAAGCTACTTCGGGAAATAGAAAAAGAGGGAGAACTTCCAAATTCATTCTACGAGGCCAACATCACCCTGATACCTAAACCAGACAAAGACACTTCAAAGAAAGAAAACTACAGACCAATATCTCTAATGAACCTAGATGCAAAAATCCTCAATAAAATTCTGGCCACTCGGATACAAAAACTTATCAAAAAAATTGTGCACCATGATCAAGTAGGATTCATCCCTGGGATGCAAGGCTGGTTCAATATACGGAAATCAATAAATGTTATTCACCACATCAATAGACTTAAAAATAAGAATCATATGATCATCTCGATAGATGCGGAAAAAGCATTTGACAAAGTACAGCATCCCTTTATGTTCAAAACTCTAGAAAAACTAGGGATAACAGGAACATACCTCAATATTGTAAAAGCAATCTATGCTAAGCCTCAGGCTAGCATCATTCTGAATGGAGAAAAATTGAAGGCATTCCCTCTAAAATCTGGAACAAGACAGGGATGCCCTCTCTCACCACTTCTGTTCAACATAGTTCTCGAAACACTGGCCAGAGCAATTAGACAGACGAAAGAAATTAAAGGCATCAAAATAGGAAAAGAAGAACTTAAATTATCACTATTTGCAGATGACATGATTCTATACCTAGCAGACCCAAAAGGGTCTACAAAGAAACTATTAGAGCTAATAAATGAATTCAGCAAAGTGGCAGGATATAAAATCAACACGCATAAATCAAAGGCATTCCTGTATATCAGCGACAAATCCTCTGAAATGGAAATGAGGACAACCACTCCATTCACAATATCTTCAAAAAAAATAAAATACTTGGGAATCAACCTAACAAAAGAGGTGAAAGACTTATACAATGAAAACTACAGAACCCTAAAGAGAGAAATAGAAGAAGATCTTAGAAGATGGAAAAATATACCCTGTTCATGGATAGGCAGAACTAACATCATCAAAATGGCGATATTACCAAAAGTTCTCTACAGGTTTAATGCAATGCCAATCAAAATCCCAACGGCATTTCTTGTAGAAATAGAGAAAGCAATCATGAAATTCATATGGAAAAACAAAAGACCCAGAATAGCAAAAACAATGCTAAGCAGGAAGGGTGAATCAGGCGGTATAGCGATACCAGACTTCAAACTATACTACAGAGCAATAGTAACAAAAACAGCATGGTACTGGTACCAAAACAGGCGGGTGGACCAATGGTACAGAATAGAGGACACAGAAACCAATCCACAAAACTACAACTACCTTATATTTGATAAAGGGGCTAAAAGCATGCAATGGAGGAAGGATAGCATCTTCAACAAATGGTGCTGGGAAAACTGGAAATCCATATGCAACAAAATGAAACTGAATCCCTTTCTCTCGCCATGCACAAAAGTGAATTCAAAATGGATCAAGGAGCTTGATATCAAATCAGAGACACGCCGTCTGATAGAAGAAAAAGTTGGCTACGATCTACATACTGTGGGGTCGGGCTCCAAATTCCTCAATAGGACACCCATAGCACAAAAGTTAATAACTAGAATCAACAAATGGGACTTACTCAAACTAAAAAGTTTTTTCTCAGCAAAAGAAACAATAAGAGAGGTAAATAGAGAGCCTACATCCTGGGAACAAATCTTTACTCCTCACACTTCAGATAGAGCCCTAATATCCAGAGTATACAAAGAACTCAAAAAATTAGACAATAAGAGAACAAACAACCCAATCAACAAATGGGCCAAGGACCTGAACAGACACTTCTCAGAGGAGGACATACAATCAATCAACAAGTACATGAAAAAATGCTCACCATCTCTAGCAGTCAGAGAAATGCAAATCAAAACCACCCTAAGATACCATCTCACTCCAGTTAGATTGGCAGCCATTATGAAGTCAAACAACAACAAGTGCTGGCGAGGATGTGGGGAAAAGGGTACACTTGTACATTGCTGGTGGGACTGCAAATTGGTGCAGCCAATTTGGAAAGCAGTATGGAGATTTCTTGGAAAGCTGGGAATGGAGCCACCATTTGACCCAGCTATTCCCCTTCTCGGTCTATTCCCTAAAGACCTAAAAAGAGCATGCTACAGGGACACTGCTACATCTATGTTCATAGCAGCACAATTCACAATAGCTAGACTGTGGAACCAACCTAGATGCCCTTCAATGGATGAATGGATAAAAAAAATGTGGCATTTATACACAATGGAGTATTACTCTGCATTAAAAAATGACAAAATCATAGAATTTACAGGGAAATGGATGGCATTAGAGCAGATTATGCTAAGTGAAGCTAGCCAATCCCTAAAAAACAAATGCCAAATGTCTTCTTTGATATAAGGAGAGTAACTAAGAACAGAGTAGGGTCGAAGAGCAGGAGAAGAAGATTAACATTAAACAGGGATGAGAGGTGGGAGGGAAAGGGAGAGAGAAGGGAAAATGCATGGAAATGGAAGGAGACCCTCAGAGTTATACAAAAGTACATACAAGAGGAAGTGAGGGGAAGGGGAAAAATAATATAAGGGGGACAAACGAATGTCAGTAGAGGGAGCAGAGAGAGAAGAGGGGAGGGGAGGGGAGGGGAGGGGAGGGGAGGGGAGGGGGGATAGTAGAGGATAGGAAAGGCAGCAGAATACAACAGACACTAGTATGGCAATATGTAAATCAATGGATGTGTAACTGATGTGATTCTGCAATCTGTATATGGGGTAAAAATGGGAGCTCATAACCCACTTGAATCAAATTGTGAAATATGATATATCAAGAACTATGTAATGTTTTGAACAGCCAACAATAAAAAATTTAAAAAAAAATAAATAAATAAAAAATAAAGTGGAAAGAAAGAAAGAAAGAAAAAAAGAAAGAAAGAAAGAAAGAAAAAAAGAGAGAAAGAAAGAAAAGAAAGAGAGAGAGAGAGAGAAAGAAAGAAAGAAAGAAAGAAAGAAAGAGCTGGGCCTGGTGGTTTACACCTATTAATCTCAGCAATTTGGGAGGCTGAGGCAGGAGGACAAGTTCAAGGTCAGCCTGAGCAATTTAGCATGACCCTGTCTCAAAATAAAAAATAAAAAGGGCTGGGGATATAGCTCAGTGGTTGAGTTCCCTGGGTTCAATTTGCTCAGGTACACACACACACACACATACACACACACACACACACCACAAAGAAATGGGGTGGGTAGGGAAGGAAAAATCTTCAGACACAGTCTACAGCTCCCCCTAGTGGAATTTTTTTCTAAAGAGTCTAGATAACAGGCCTTAATTTTAATCCAGCTTGTGGTCCCTGTAGTCTATTATGTAGCATATCTAGGTCAATTTAGAACATCTTTCCTAGTTAAAAAACCGTAATTGCTTTTATTTATAATCCTGAACACAGCCCATTCTTAGATATTTTGTAGTTCAGAAGTATAATCCCAAATGAAATATATACCAGAATCATACAGTGGGTTTTGAATGCACTAGAATATTAAAATAATTTTCATATCTAGAAATTTATTGTTTTTTGTTGACAGCAAAGTCAAGCAGTTGTAGGCTGAGCGCTCACCCGAGGGTCTCCCGGGAAGAAGGTGGAAATGTTTCCCCAGCAGAGAAGCGGGTTGGGGAGTGGGGTCCAAGTACCCCAGGCAGCAGGGTTTCTGAGCTGCACTGTTGCTTAGTGATGGAGCCATCGCACTGGCCTTCCTTCACCAAGTCATGGGAAGAAGGAGGCTGGTGCAGAAGCCAGAGAAGGAAGGACGCAGCACCTTGTAAATTCCAGTCACCCATCCCAACCCCTACTTGCAAATCTACCCGAGCCTGCTGTACCAGACCAGTCTGAAGCCCACCCACTGTGGTCAGAGGAGGGGAGGCTGGGCGAGAGTGACCCTATACCACCCTGTCCTCCACAAAGCAGTAGGCAGATTAGTCCCAGATGCCCTTAAGTCTAAATGCAATTGGAGCCCAGGCGGATCCTCGCCTTGTTCTCGGGGCGCCCCCTGATGGCTGATCTGGTCTCTGCAGAAAAACTGAGTTTATTGAATCAAATGTATGAAATATGATATGTCAAGAGCATTGTAATGTTTTGAACAATAATAATAAAAAAGAAAAACTGAGTTTATCAGTGCTCTCCCAGAATCCAGAGGGCTGACAGCCCAGATACCAAGCCCTTCCCTGTGGTACCCCATGGGAGATGAGGGCCGGATGGAGAAAGCAAATAAATCTGTACAAAGTTATCTAACACCATAAGCCTCCACCAACTGTGAACAGTCAGTGGAGAACCACGCCAGAAGTAAGGACCATCAAACATTCTGGAAAAATGTAAAAGGAAGAACGATCGCTCAAAAACAACCTCCAGGGAAATTTATGCAAGATATGCAAATTAATATCCTCATTAATATTAATGGGGCACCTTACATTAATAAAATACAACTTAGGACACAAAATATGGTACATCCATGTAATATAGTACTATTTAGCATGAAAATGAATGAGAGTCTAACATGTTACAACACTGATGAACCCTGATAACATTATGCTAAGTGAAATAAGCCAGACACAGAATAGTGCACGATTCTAGTTATATGAGGAACTTAGAGTAGGCAAACATATAGTGAAGAAAGTGGCATAAAAGTTACCAGGCTGGAGAGTTGGGGGGATGCTGAAGTTATTGTTTAATGATATGGAGATTTTCTTGGGGATGATGAAAAAGTTTCAGGTATAGATAGTAGGGATGATTACACAAAATTGTGACTTAATGCCATTGAATTGTACACTGAAAAATGGTTAAATGGGAGCTGGGGTTGTGGCTCAGTGGTAGAGCACTCACCTAGCACATGCGAAGTGCTGGGTTTGATCCTCAGCACCACATAAAAATGTCCATTTACAACTAAAAAACATTTTAAATGGTTAAATGGTAGATTTTATGTGTATTTTGCCACAGCCCTCTCCCCCCCAAAAAAGGAGCAAAGAACAAGAAAGAATTCTTGGGAATTCAGAACCTAATGATAAAAAGGGAAGAAAAGAAAGAAAGACTATAGAGAAAAAGTAAATAGAAGCAGAGAATAATGAAATGGAACCTACTCTAAATACATCATGATTTAGAACACCAGCCTAGGAGTCAGCACCCAGTGACTCGGGGGGATCCCAAGTTTGAGGCCAGCCTGGGCAACTTAAGGAGATCCTTGGCACCTTAGCAAGAACTTGCCTCAGAATAAAAAATAAAAGGAACGGGGGATTTGGTTCAGTGCTAAAGTGCCCAGGGGGTTCAATCCTCAGTACCAAACCAACCAACCAACCAGCAAAGAACTCTCTTAGAAAAATTTGAGGACCCTATTTTGATTTATAATTATTTCCATCTTTAGTAAGTCTTATTTCCAAACCATCTGTGGCCCCAGTATGATAAATCAGGCATCAACTCAAAAGCACAGTGTTTATTGCAGAATGTAAAGAAAACATCCCTTTCAGTTCTCCTCAGGGATGAAGGGCAATGATGGAGCCCCTAACAGAAGGGCAAGATGGGGAAATGCCAGCTGAGAGGAAGAGTTGAATTCTGCCTCTTCAGGGAGCAAAGCCCAACCCCTCAGGTCCTGGAGGCCATAGAAAGGGAGTGTTATGGTTTAGATTTTTCAACCCAATGGCCATGGGTTGAAGACTTAGTCAGCAGCCTATTGTGCCATTGGGAGGTGGTGGCAACTTTAGAAGGCGATGCCTAGTGGGAGGAAGTTAGGTCATTGGGGACAGGCCCTTACCCAGCTCCTTCTTGTCTCACTTTGTTTGCTTTCTCGTTGCAGCCTTCCCTGCCACACACTCCTGGGTCATGATGTGCTGCCTTACCACAGGGCTAACCATGTTCTGAAACCTCAACCATAGGTCAAAGTAAATCTTTCCTTCTTTAAGTTGATTTTCTCAAATATTTTGTCACAGCAAGAGAAAGCTGATAAACTCAGGGGAAAAGAAAGAAGCAGGTCAGAGAGATCAGGCCCATATGTTATGTTCCCTTCTTGGTTTGGAATTGGGAACTCCTGATATGGTGAAACCGTCAAGTGGGTATGTGGGAGCTCATGGATATAGGCTAAGGGAAGTTTCAAACCAGGAGAGCATCAAAGAGAGCATCTAATCTGGAGGAGGTTCAATCCCCAGTACTCCATTAAATATCAAGTTAATATATTTTCTTCTGCTTGTCACTATGAGAAAGTAAGGAAGAAAAGATCAGTTGTAGGGATAAGGAGTCTTCATTGTCTGTCCATCTGAGTGTGCTCGCTAAATCTTTTTTGTTGTAGCTAAATGTTTGAAAAACTTAATGCAACTTTTCAGTGGCTTGGGAGGCCCAGGCAGGAGGATTGCAAGTTCAAAGCCAGCCTCAGCAACTGAGACAAGACGCTAAGCAACTTAGAGACCCTGTATCAAATAAAAAATAAAAAGGGCTGGGGATGTAGTTCAGTGGTAAAGATCCTGGGTTCAATCCCCAGTACTCCAAAACTAACAAAACAAAACAATAACTTGCAGAGTGCCCCTCTTCTCTCTTTCCCTCCCTCCTTCTTCTAATTTGAGCTCCCTTGCAGCACAGCAACCTCAGGGTCTTCAGACTGCTTTGCATGGTGGCATTTATGACTTAGCCTAAAAATTCACATGACATCACATTTGCCATTACTACAAGGCCTGCCTAGATTCAAAGGAATGGGACATAGATATTGCTTCCCAAGGAAGAGTGCCAAAGTCACATTGTGGGACATATGTGTGACATGAGGGATAGTGTTGTGGCCAGCTTTAGAAAATACAATCTGCCACAGCCTGCACTCTGGTCACAACGATTCACATTCCTCCCACAAGAAAATACAAGTCTCAGCCTATTATGGCATCAACTCAAAGTCTAGGATTTCAGCAACCAAATCAGGTCCAGATGCAGATGCAGATGAGGCTTCACAGATGTGGTTCGTCCTGAATTAAGTATGAAGTCACCCCAGCCCTGTGGTCTGGACAAAAGCTCCCCCTGCAAGGTAGCCTGGTAATATTCTGCCAGCACTTTCTGAACACCTTCTGCATACCTGGCTATGGAAAACCTGGACCAATAAGAAAGGCCCAGAATCTGCCTACACAAGCTTTTGGTGGAGATTTTTCCTCCATGGCTGCCACTGTATGAGCTGGTTCCTCTACTTGGATGCCATCTCTAATTGTGGAACTTCCTTCAGGTTCATTAAGTTTAGAGCATCCAATTCTCAAATCTCATAGTGACATTTCATGCTGAATTCAGGTTTTTGGATACTAGCTGATAAAATGTTCCCACAGTGGTTCTGTCAACCAACCTCATTTTCCATTTTGGAAAGTATGTAGCAGTGCCTGTTTTGCTGTTATTCAAAAATAGTTATCTTATGGGAAATGGGAATACTGAGAGCAAAATTCTCCTAAACGTTATATAATTGAGACAAAGATTAAAAATGTTTCCCAATAGCAGGGTGTTTGCTAGATTAAGCTGGGGGATCCTGTAGACTGTGTGTTCAGTTGTCAAGAAAGTGAACAAAATACACAAAATTCTGGAAATGCAACATTGAAGACTGAGTCTCAAATGTGCTACATTGGGGCTGGGGATATAGCTTAGTTGATAAGATGCTTGCTTTGCACGCACAAGGCCCCAGGTTCAATCCCCAGTACCATACACACACACAAAATTAATGTGCCCCATTACTGGGGACTTGATGTCAGATTATTTGGTATATTGACATTTTTTAGGATGAGAACCTTCCTGATGGCCTGTAAGTCCAACTTTGTCACTTTAGATTTGAGTTCATATTTTCAGGTGTGACATGCAGCACAAACTAAAGAAAGACCTGCATTTAATTTTCTATGACTTCTATAACAAATTACTATAAATTTGGTGGCTTAAAACAACACAGCTTATTCTCTTACAGTTCTGGAAGCCAAAGGTCCAAAAGGTGCCCTTTCTGGAAGCTCTACAGGGAATGCATTGGCTGGCCCTTTCCAGCTCTTAGAGCTGTGTTCCTTGTATTCCTTAGCTTGCAGTTCTTTCTCTAGCAGCTGAGTATTTTGTTTCCATGTCATATGGCCTTCTTCTCCTGTGTCAGCCCTCCCTTTGCCTCCTTCTTATAAGGACACTTGTGATTACATTTAGGACCCACTCAGGTAATCTGGGATAATCTCCCTATCTCAAGATCCTTCAACTTTCTCATCACATAGCTATATTCCATGCTTTATAAGCATTCAAGTGGAGAAATGCTATTTAAGAAATGAAGTAAGAACTGATGTGATTCTGCAATCTGTATACGGGGTAAAAATGGGAGTTCATAACCCACTTGAATCAAAGTGTGAAATATGATATATCAAGAACTATGTAATGTTTTGAACAACCAACAATAAAAATTTAAAAAAAAATAACAACAGTAGTAATAAAAACTTCTCAACAAAGAAAAAAAAAGAAATGAAGTAAGGGCCTGGGGTTGTGGCTCAGTGGTAGAGTGCTCGCCTAGCACACATGAGGCACTGGGTTCAAACCTCAGCACCACATGAAAATGAATAAAGATATTGTGTCCATCTACAACTAAAAAATACATAAATAAAAAAAGAAATGAAGTAAATCTATAGCTAAAAACACAGGCAATGTCCAAAACATACTGTAAAATGAAAAATACAAATTAACAATCAATAGCTAGTTAGAAAATATAACAGAAAAAAGAACCTATGAGAGCACTATAAAAGATAAAATACCTTCTAATAACAAGGAACTTAAACCAATTTAAAGAAACATTTGAAACATTGCAGAAGGATATAAAAATAGGTAAATAAATGAAAAGCATATGTCATATACCTGCATAGAAAGATTTATTATCATAAAAAATTTTCCATTAATTTTTAAATTTAGGGGCTGTGGCTGTGGCTCAGTGGCAGAACACTTGCCTAGCATGTGTGAGGCACTGGGTTTGATCCTTAGCACTGCATATGAAAATAAGCACATAAAATAAAGGTATGTTGTTCATCTACAACTATAAAAATTTTTAAATTTAAATTTAACATAATAACAAATTACTAGTGATATTTTTTTAAAAACTAGGGAAATTGATCATAAAGATGATGCAAAAAAAAAAAAATTAAGACACAAGGGGCTAGCGATGTAGCTCAGTGGTAGAGCACTTTCCTAGCATGTCTGAGGTTTTACATTCAATCCCCAGTACCACCAAAACAAGGAAAAAGTTAACACACAAGAATAACAAGAAAGAGGCTGTGGTTGTGGTTCAGTGGTAGAGCACTTGCCTAGCATGTGTGAGGCACTGGGTTTGATTCTCAGCACCACATATAAAATAAAATAAAGGTCCATGAACAACTAAAAACAATTTTTTTTTAATTTTAAAAAAAGAATAGCAAGAAAGATCTGGGAAGGAGGAGCAAGGAGACAATGAGGTGGGCAGGGGCTAATTCCCTTTGTTAACTAAAAATAGTTAATTCAATGAACAATTGTAGGATAACTGGAAGCCAGCCAGAAGTAAACAAAGTTGAGTTCATACCTGAGGTCTCACTTCAGGATAAATTCCAAAGGGCTCATGACTTAAGTATAGGCGAAAGAAACTAGAAGTCCTTGAAGGAAACATTCAGGATGAATTGGTTTATAACCTCAAATTTTTTAATGTCTTAAAATACAAAAAGGCAATTAAGAATTTTAAAAGACTGCATTTAAAAACAAGCTTGGAAAAACATATCCACATTTTAAACAAACAATATATACAAACTAGAAAAAAAATTGTTGATCAGGGCTAGAGATATAGCTCAGTTGGTAGAGTGCCTGCCTTGCATGCATAAGGCCCTGGGTTGGATCCCAAGCACCATCCAAAAAAAAAAAAAAAAAAAAGTGGGGATCATACCAGCAAGTGTGTATTCTCTGACCATATAAAGAGTTCTAAAAGAGAACTAGGGATATAATATAACTCAGTTGGCAGAACACTCACATAGCCTGTGCAAAGCCCTGAATTAAATTCTCAGTGTCCCCCCCCCACCAAAAAAAAAAAAAAAAAAAACCTTTAAAAATAAGACCAAGAACCCAAAGAAAAAGTGAGCAAAAGGTATAAATAGGCTCTTCTCAGAACATGATATGTGAATAGACTGCAAACATGAAAACATGTTCAGACTCGTTCATGAAAAAAAAATGCAAGAGTAAAAAATCTCAAGAGTATGATAATGATAACTAGCGTTTTGGATATGTTTTTCCCCACCCCCCAGATATCAGATTGAAAAAAAATGTAAAATGCACTGTGTATCCAGTCTGTGGCCAAAGTAATACTTTGGGGTATATATTGTTATAATCCCTACTGGGGACAACTTAACTTTATTTCTGCAAATTACAGTATATTTACCCTGGCACTTTGCCTTACAAATGTATGGCGTGCATGCAAAATGACGTTTCTACAAAGTTATTTACTGGAGCAGTATTGCTAATAACAAAGATTAATTGGTTAATCATGTTATAGTGTTTCTATTCAATGGAATACTATGCACATATGATCAGCTCTCTATGAAACAAGAAGCAAAACCGCCAAGGTATTGGTAAAATAAAATAGCAAGGTACAGAATGATGTTACCTTTAATGTAAAAAGGGAACTATAAAAAATGCACCCTCATTTTCTTGTGCATCCAGTAGGACCTCCAAAAGATACACAGAAGCTAATTTAGGTGGTTTCCTCACAGGGGAACTGAGATAAGAGGGAGGGGGGAACTTTTCACTATATTTTTTTATTTTCGTAAAACAAATATAAAACATTTTTAAGGAAGGAAACAAATTGTAAAACAGTACATATAGTGAGGTATTTTCTCATGTATGCATTTTATTTTATTTTTGATTCAAGATCTCCCCATTATTATTCAGGCTACCCTCAGGCTTCTGGGTTTAAGTGATCCTCCTGCCTTAGCCTCCCAAGTAGCTGGGACTACATAGCCTATCACCATTCCAGGCTTCATATGTACCTTCAAAAAAGCTGCTAATGATGGTGACCTTTATGGGTCTTTCTTTTTTTCTTTTTATTTTTTTTACTTACAAATTTTGTATGTTTTAGTACAAGATATAGTTGTTTCTATAATCATAAATGAAAACAACTTTAAATTATTTATTTATTTGTAGTGCTGGGGTTTAAACCCAGGGCCTTGGACATGCTGGGCATTTTTAATTTAATGGAGAAATGATATATTTATATCTTTCCTCCTCAATATTCTTTCTTTAAAACATATTTTTAGTTGTAGATAGACACGATACCTTTATTTTTATTTATTTATTTTTATGTGGTGCTAAGGATCAAACCCAGTGCCTCAAACATGCATGCTAGGCGAGCGCATTACCACTGAGCTACAACCACAGCCTCCTTCCTCATCATTCAGCAATTACCAACTGCACTTTAGTAGAATCCTGGCTTTCACCCAATATTTTTGCTTCAGTACCCCTTTCTAACTTAACTTGAATCATATTTATTTATTTGTTTGTTTTAGAATCGACCCTCCCTGTCCCCACTCTTCAGGAATTGTATGCTACTCTTGAGATTCAGGGCAAACTGGTTTCTTCCAAACATTGTTTCACCTCATTAAACTTAAAAAATAACTTTTTCCTTATATGTTGCTGCACTGATTTTACAAACTGAAACTTCTTACTCCTTCTGTCAACTCCTCCAAATTTCATGATTTTTCTTGAGCCAGGGGAGAGACTGAGAATCCCAGAGAGACAGACATTTTCTTTTTGCATCTAAAGAAAGAGAGAAAACAGGAACTTCCTGAGTAGGAAACTCTGCTGGAGCTAAGGTTATTTATAGAAGTTGGATTTAAATATAATTCTGCCCTCTGGTAACTCTGGTGACTGCTACTTTAAGATTTGGTGCCGCCCTTTATGTAAGAGGGCTTGTTTTGTTTCAGTACATTACAGATGGAATACAAATTAGCAGGCAGCGGACAAGAAGTATGCAAGCTCTGATAAGCAACCCTGGAAGGGAGGGGCCGCATAGTATGTGGAAGCTGTCAATGTAACCTTGGCCTGAGGACCAGGATTTGACAGATTGTACTTCTCGAATATTATATAAAATAATGCAGCCATTGTAGAAAGCCATAGGTCAGCTCTTCAAACAATTAAATATAGAATTATTGGGCTATGGATGTAGTTCAAGTGGTAGGGGTGCTTGTCCAGCATGACCATGGTTTGAATCATAGTTTGATCCTCAGCACTGCAAGGAAAAAAAAAATCATATGATTTGGCAATTCTGCTTCTGGGTATTTATGCGCCAAAGAACAAAAAGGAGAGACTCAGAGATCTGTTGGTTCATAGCACTATTAGTCACAATAGCCAAAGGTGGAAGTAACCCCAGTGGTGGATGAATGGATGAATAAAATGTGATATACATACACAATGGAATATTATTCAGCTTTGAAAAGCAATGAAACTCTGACACATTACAATGTGGTATGAACCTTGAAAACATTATGCCAAGTGAAATAAACCAGATAGCAAAGGAAAATATTGTCTGATTTTACTTACATAAAATATCTAAAATAGTCAAATTCATAAAGACATAAGAGTGGTGGCCACCAGTGTGTGAGGAGAGGGGAAAGCAGGGAGTTAATGTTTCATGGTTGCAGAACTGCAGATGGGGAAAATGAAAAAGTTCTGGAGACAGATGGTGGTTCTGGGGGCACAAAAAAGTGAATGTACTGAATGCCACAGAACTGGACACTTAAAAATAGTAATGATGGCACATTTCATGTTAAATATATTTTACTATAAAAATGTCTAAAAATCTGCTCTTCATCCTTATCTACATTATCTCTCAGTGCATACACTCTAGAGGAAAATTGGTTGATTACTGATTTAGCCAAATCAGCGTCTGAGCCTCATTCTCATCTGAGAAATGGAAGATCTGGTGGAATTTTCATGATTCTAAGAGGCATTGCAGGAGAGGGAAGATGTGGGGAAATAATCCTATGGAAGGTGAAAAATCACAGAACTCTATAAATGAACATTGGCTCCATTACAATTTAGACAGTTACTTTTTATTTTAAAATAATTAAAAATTTTTAGACAGGCATGGTGGCTAATCCCAGCAGCTCAGAGGGCTGAGGCAGGAGGATTTCAAGTTCAAAGCCAGCCTCAGCAACTGTAGTAAGGCCTAAGCAACTTAATAATAAACTGTTTCAAAATAAAAAATAAAAAGGGATTGGGGATATAGCTCAGTGGTTAAGCACTCCTGGGTTCAATCGCTGGTCAAAATAAATATTAAAAATTTAAATGATAAAATATATTTAATATACAGAAAATCCTCAATTATAGCAAATATTTATTTGTCTATCAAAACTTAACATATTTTCATGCTTTATCATACACACTATATATTTTATCTTTTGATCTTGATTATTATCTTTAAATGTCTTTTTAAAATTTTTTAGTTATACACGGACACAATCTCTTTATTTTGTTTATTTATTTTTATGTGGTGCTGAGGATCAAACCCAGTGATTCACATGTGAGAGAAAAGGGCTCTGCCACTGAGTCACAACCCCAGCCCAGATCTTGCTAATTATCTTTGATCCTCACTAGAACAGAGATTTTTAACTCTTTATTTCATGGCTGTATGCCTATAGCCTAGAACATCACCTGTCACAAATGAGAAATTTAATACATTTTTAATACCTTTATTTTATTTATTTATTTTTGAGTGGTGCTGAGGATTGAACCCAGTACTATGTGTGCTAGGCAAACGCTCTACAACTGAGCTACAATCTCAGCTCTCAATACATTTTTTAAATGAATAAATTAATGATTCCTTGAACAATTCTTCTCATATGCAAATGTTAGTTTCTCCTGGGTGGATTCCTACAAATGGGGTTGCTTCTCCTCTGCTAAGTATTGCCAAACTGCCCACCAATTTACATTATCACCACTAATATCTAAGAGTTTGTGTTTCCACAGTTTGATATTATAACACTGCCTTGTTCTTGCCAATTTGATGGGTGTGAATGTTATTTCATTGTTTTGTTGTTTTATTTTGCATCTCCTTGCTTAATAGCGAGGCCTAGCATTTTCCTTTGGATTTTTCTTTGATCTGCTACTCGTATCCTTGCCCATTTTTATACGGAGCTGTTTATCTTTTATAGAGGTGTAAATGCAGGTAGATATAGATAGTTATAGGTTCAGATAAGCAGAGAGTGCTTATACCAATCCATGGTTAGAGTTTTGCAAATTTTTTTTCTGGTCTAGCTTATAGATGGACACAATACCTTTATTTTATTTATTTATTTATTTATTTATTTATTTATTTATTTATTTTTATGTGGTGCTGAGGATCGAAACCAGGGCCTTGCACATGCTAGGTGAGTGCTCTCCTGCTGAGCCATCACCCCGGCCCTAAAAAAAAATTTTTTTTTTTTAAATATTTTTGCAGTACTCAGGATTTAATTCACAGCCTAAGGGCATCCTAGGAAAGAGCTCTGCTTCTAAACTACATCCCCAGGTCTTTTTGTTTTTATTTTGAGACAAGGTCTGGCAAATCAAGCCCAGGCTGGCCCTTGAATTTGTATTCTTCCTGCCTCAGCTTCCCAAGTACCTGGGATTACAGGCAGGCACCACTGCACCTGGCTTGGGACATTTTAAATTTTAATGTTTTAAAATGTATTAATCTTTCCTTTTATGGCATGTACTTTATGTGTCTTAAGAACTCCTTTCCTAACCTGAGTTGATCGAAACATCTTCTTTTAAAATTTTCTTTATGTGTGTGTGTGTGTGTGTGTTTGTACACCAGGGATTGAACTCAGGGGCACTCGACAACTGAACCACATCCCCAGCCCTATTTTTTATTTTATTTAGAGACAGGGTCTCACTGAGTTGCTTAGTGCCTTTCTTTTGCTGAGGGTGGCTTTGAATTCACAATCCTCCTGCCTCAGCCTCCCAAGCCACAGGGATCACAGGCATGTGCCACAGCGCCCAGCTAAAAATTTTTTATCAACTTTTTATTGCAAAAGAACTGCAAATTTACAAAGTGTTACTGGATGTGGTGGCACATACCAATAATCTCAGCAACTCCAGAGGCTGAGGCAGGAGGATTGCAAGTTCAAGGCCAGTTTCAGCAATTTAGAGAGGCCTTAAGCAACTTAGAGATTCATCTATTAACATTTTACTGTATCTGTTTATAAATATATAGCCTATACAACATATTATATATCATATGTAATATTCCTCTGAACTATTTGAGGGTAAGTTACATACATTATGATGGTTTATCCCTAAATTCTTCAGTGTGTATTGTCCAAAAACAGGGATATTCTCTAACATAACTACTGTAGTTATTAACTTCATAAATTTACATTGATAAGTTTTAGGAAATTTCCAATCCATATTCCAATTATATCAGTTGTCTTTTTCTCTTACTACAGTATTTTTATAAGTATAAGTTTAAAGTGTTTCCCTACAGATTGCTTATGAGTTGGAAGGGTGTGGACAGGCAGTGGAGAATGGGGACAACGGAGAAATGGGCCAACACTTTGTCCAGGTGATAAGAATGAATCAATAAGGTACATATGGACATCAACTGCCTATAGACGTTACACTCTGAGAGAGGGACACACACAAAAGAGCTGTAATTATACAATGATTGCTCTTGTCCAACTCATAAGCCAATCTGTAGGGAAACAACCAGACAAATATTCTGCCCTTCCTCAACATTTTCACCTAGTTTTAGCACCCACGGATGATTCTTACCAGACCCAATCTTTGCCAAAATGATCGAAAAAATGAATCACTTAAGAACTTTTGGTTTCACATGGAACTGATTTTGTGTGTGGTGTGAGATAGGGATCTAATTCTACCCCCAACCCCGACCCCTGCCAATATGACTAACACTAATCAACTTCAGGTTGCCTGGAAGCCAGACAGATCCCATACCAAAAGGGTGCAGTAGATGCTCCCATCCTCCACTAGTCAGCGCCTCCTTGACTGATTAAAGGCCCCTAATCAGCTTGGGGAGATTAGGGGCTCTGGCCGGCTGTTCCCACACCCCCACCCTGGGATGGGATGGCAGGGGAGAGAGAAGGGGGATCGACCCTGTGACCCCTCACCCGGGCCCTGGGCCCGAGCCCCGGACTTTCCGGTGAGTGGCAAATGCCCCTAGACACCTACTCCTCAGGACTGAGGGCGTGGGCGTGTCCCCATCGACCCCCGACAGCCCTGATGAGGCGGGAGGGGCAAACAAGTTGGGAATGGAAAGACGGGAAGGCCGGAGAGGGCTTCCAGGACTTGCTCTTGACCCGCATCTAAGTCGTCTGTCTGCAGAAGGGGCTCTGGAAGCAGAGACACCTCACCTGATATTCTGAACTTCTCAAAGCGGGCTTTCAGAAACAGGTTTGCAGGGAAAGCCCTACGAGAGTTTCGGGGGGGTCTCAATTGCTCATCCTGCTCGGTCTGTGCTCACAGAAGCTGGCAATGACTGCGTGCACCCTCCTAACCAGGGGGCTTCCTGACGTCGGGTTCTGCGCCCTTGCGCCGTGCGATGGGTCCCCTCCAAGCCTCCCGCGGGTCCTGCCCTGGCCCGGACCTCTGCTGCTCCGGTTCCTGCTCCTGCTCCTCTTCCCGCCGCCCTCTGCCCTCTCCTCGGTGTTCAAAGTGGGGGTCCTGGGCCCCTGGGATTGCGACCCCATCTTTGCCAGTGCCCGCCCGGACCTGGCCGCGGCTCTGGCAGCCGCCCGCCTGAACCATGACCTTGCTCGGGAAGGCGGCCCTCGTTTAGAGGTCGCGCTGCTGCCCGAGCCATGCCGGACGCCGGGCTCCCTGGGGGCTGTGTCCTCCGCGCTAAGCCGCGTCTCCGGCCTGGTGGGACCGGTGAACCCTGCAGCCTGCCGGCCCGCGGAACTACTAGCGCAAGAGGCTGGGGTAGCGCTGGTGCCCTGGGGTTGCCCTGGGTCGCAGGCAGCGGGCACCACTGCCCCTGCCGTGACTCCCGCGGCGGATGCTCTCTACGTTCTCCTTCGAGCTTTCCGCTGGGCGTGCGTGGCCCTGGTGACAGCCCCTCAGGACCTATGGGTGGAGGCTGGACGCTCTCTGTCCAGTGCACTCAGGGCCCGGGGCCTGCCGGTCACGCTGGTGACCTCCATTGAGCCCTCCGACCTGTCTGGAGCCCGGGAGGCCCTGAAGAGGGTCCGGGACGGGCCCAGGGTCAGAGGTAGGTTCTCCAGCGGGGTACGGGGAGATGGCGGGTCCTGCCTGCAGCTGGGCACCTCAGGGAGTCAAACCTGTCCGCAGTGGTGATCATGGTGATGCACTCGGTGCTACTGGGTGGAGAGGAGCAGCGCTATCTACTGGAAGCCGCAGAGGAGCTGGGCCTGGCTGATGGCTCCCTGGTCTTCCTGCCCTTCGACACACTCCACTATGCCTTGTCACCGGGCCCGGAAGCCTTGGCCCCACTGGCCAACAGCTCCCAGCTTCGCAGGGCCCACGATGCTGTGCTCACCCTCACCCGCCACTGTCCTCCGGAAGGCAGTGTGCTGGACAGCCTGCGGAGAGCCCAAGAGCACCGGGAGTTGCCCTCTGACCTCAATCTGCAGCAGGTAGATGGGCCAAGGAAGAAGGGAGGAGAGTGACGGAAGGGGGCAGGAAAAGAGTCAAAGTGAGGAAAGGAGGATGGAGCCAATGGGGAGAGAACAGGTGCTTTAGGTATTCTGGAATTTCCTAGGTACTGTAGATAGATCCTTTGGTCTTGTTTGGGATCTTGTTATATGGGGAATTATTTTCCAGAGTATAGGCAATGAGACCTCTCAAGCCCAGCTCCAAGGAGTAAACTCTAAAGCACAAAATCATTTCCAGTGTGCTTCAAAGTAAACCCATTTCCACCACTACCTTAATATACAAAACACAATAAACGGTTGGTGTTCAACTTTTCATGCCCACATGGGAGGTATTTCCTCTAGGACCTCATCTGATAGTCTTAACTTTTTGAGGGCCTTGGCATCTTGCAAGAGCAGAAAGATCCCCAGGTGGAGCCAAGGGCTCCCATATTCAGATCCAAAGTTTATTCTCAACATCCAGCTCATATTCAGGATTCTGAGTTCCCAGAATTCCAGTTCAGACCATCTAGATCCACCCCAATTACAAAGGGAGGTTTAGAAACTATTGAGATAAAAGGGAATTTAGATATCAATTGCAGGAAATCAACCACCACCAAGACCCTACTTGAAAGGGACTACATCAGAGAGGATTGTGGGTCAAGGGGAATTGAAATAGTCCCCACAAATGTCCCCAGTCTTTCCCAAGAGGATTTGGAGTAGCCAATGGATAGAGAGGATGAGAATAATTGATGAGAGAATAAGAGTGGGATGGGATGGAGGGAGGATCAGTCAACAAAGAGGGGCAAAGAAAGTGAAGGGAAACTCTTCAGTTCTCAGTGAGTAGCATAACCTTCCACCAGCTGCTCAAGCCAGATGCAAGGAAGTCTCCCTGATTCCTCTCACTTTGTCACCCCACATCTAGACATGAAGTTAGTTCTATTATATCCTAAAGGTCATTTAAATCCATTCACTTTCTCCATCCTCTTTATCATTGCTCTGGTTCAAGCCATAGCACCTCTGGCCCAAATCTTACAACATAATCTTTCTAAATGGTCTCTGCTTCAACTCTCACCTAGCTCAGGCCTTTTCTTTCCACCCAACAACCAGATCAAGCTTTAGAAATCTGGAAAATTCTAGCATGTCACAGTGGCTTCTGGGTAACCTTCCTCCAGCCTGGGTTGGGGACACTTTTCCTATATAGATGCAGGTTGCTTCACAAGGTTTATCAGAACTTGTGTTTTCCCTTCTCTTCTGTCTTCTGTGAACTTCAACCCTGCTGAATTACTTTGGATTCTTTTTTTCTTCTGAGCTGCTGTGATTTCCTCTCTTTTACCCATCCCTCCCCTGGATGATTATGATTCATCCCCTGAGGGATGACCACTACGCCTCCTGCTCTACCTCACCACATGAGTTGGAGACCCTCATTCTTATCCAGGAAGCTTTCTCGGTTTCTCCTGCCTCTACTCACTGCATTGCTTTCACAACCATGTCTCTTTTCCTAACTAGATGAAATTTCCCTCTGGGCAGGGATGGTCTCATATACCAGTGTATCTCTAGGGCTTTACACAGTGTCTGGCACTCTGAGAGATGGTAACTGCCAATAGGAGAGTGGCCTGATGAGATCAGGAGGTAACCTTAAGGGGAAGCAAGGGGGAAAATAGGAAATAGAAGCCAAACAAAGGATGGGAAAGAAGGCTTTTGTGTGAATGGTAGGTGGTGAGATTAAAACTATATGCAGGGCAACCAACTGAAAGAAAAGGACAGAACTAGAGAGGATGGAGAGTTACAAACAACCAAAAATGAGAGAAGAACCCAAGCCCTGAAAAGAGGAACAGTCGGTAGGGAAGACCAAGTGGGATAGCCAATGGGGAGAGAGGAAGAGAGAGCCTCAGGGGAACCACTAATTAGGAGATGGGAACTGGTCAGTAGGCGCAGGGCTCCAAGGGCCCAATGAGAGAATAGGCGGGGCTGGTGAATTCCCATCTATCTGTGGGCTGTGGCTTCCAGACCTGAGTCCCTGCTTTCCTTCTCCAGGTCTCCCCCTTGTTTGGCACCATATACGACGCGGTCTTCTTGTTGGCAAGGGGCATGGCGGGAGCGCGGGCAGCCGCCGGTGGGGGCTGGGTGTCTGGAGCAGCCGTAGCCAGGCACGTCGGGAATGCCCCAGTCCCAGGGTTCTGTGGGACTCTAGGAGAAACCGAGGAGCCCTCCTACGTACTTCTGGACACGGACGCCTCTGGAAACCGACTGTTCACCACCTATGTGCTGGACCCTGTCCGCGGCTCCCTGCGCTCTGCAGGGATCCCAGTGCACTTCCCTCGTGGCGGCCCCGCTCCAGGGCCAGATCCCTCGTGCTGGTTTGAGCCAAACGTCGTCTGCAGTGGAGGTGAGGGCGAGCATCCCAGCCCCCACTGGGACAGTCAGTATAGCCTATCCACAAAATTGTGAAAGAGAGTGAACTCCTGCCCTGCAGGATTTTTTTTTTATTTTAATTTTTGTTGTTGTTGTTGTTGAAAATGGACATGATGCTTTTATTTATTGTATTTATTTTTATGTAGTGCTGAGGATCCAACCCAGTGCCTCACACATGCTGGGCAATCACTGTATCACTGAGCCCCAACCCTGCCCTTCAGTTCTTTCAGGCCCTTACTGACCCTTCCAGGCCCTCCCTGACCCTTCCAGGCCCTCCTCCAAGCCCGGACTTGCTCAGGATCCCTTTGCTCAAGCCCTGATTTATTTAGTCTGAAAGCCCTCTGAGAGATTTTCTAGCATTTCCAGACTTGGAGGAATCTGTGACTTTCCTTAGAGGCTGTTCCAGCTACTATCCCCATTTCCTGGAACTCCAGGATTTGAAAGGGAACCTCTTCTTACCAAGGTCCTGAGTGTCCATCCTTTCATTGTCCCTTTAGGAGTGGAGCCAGCCCTGGTCTTTCTAGGCTTCCTGCTGGTGGTAGGAATGGGGCTTGCAGGGATCTTCCTGGCCCACTGTGTGAGGTGAGTAGGGGAGTGAGGTAAGTACGATGTGATCATGGCTCTCCACTGCCAGGGATGAAATTTTGCAGCAAAGACAGCAGCTACTCAAGAGTAGAAGAGGGGAGGATTTTTCCTGGGGCGGGAGGATAGGGATCTTGAAGGGCTGGCAGAGTCCCAAGGAAATGTCTGGTTTGGGGATGGCCGCCCTCCAGTATACCTCCCCTGAACTCACATCATCCCTTCATCCCAATTCCTACTGGCCTATTCAGATGAAACTGGCCCTCTTTGCCAGTATGATCTCTTTCCATTACCAGGCACCGGCTCCTTCATATCCAAATGGTTTCTGGCCCCAACAAGATCATCCTGTCTCTGGAGGACATCACCTTCCTCCATCCACATGGGGGTAGCTCTCGAAAGGTCAGGAAAGCAGGGAGCCAGGAACCAGCTGTCTTCTCCCTATACATTTGGTCCCTTCCCTGAGCCAGCCCTCATCACAGCCACTCCCAGACCCCAGGAAGAAAGCCTGATTTTTGCCCCAGCTGTGTCTGAGGTCTGAGCTCTGGAGATCAGCAACCTCATCTGTGCCATAGGAGTGACAGCCTCTGTCCTCACTATTTTCCTGGGGTGGTGTGAAGGTGCAACAAGAAAATGAATATATTTGTTTTGTAAAGTGTTGTGCACTTCGGAAGTACTATCATTATCATCTTCCCTCATTGAAAGTTCTTCCCTTCCCCTGTTTAATTCACAAAACTCAGCCTAACCTCAATCCAAGGGTTTAAAATATACTCTGGGGTCAGAGTATATTGACTTTTTCTTTGCACCTCTGCCTCCCAGATGATCCAGGGGAGTCGATCCAGTCTGGCTGCCTTCAGCACGGCAGACATTCGAAGCATCCGCAGCCAGCCCTCAGACAGCACAAACATTGGCCTCTATGAGGTGAGCCTGAGCCAGAATGAGCTGTACTCCAGAAGGGGAAGTGAGAAAAGGTGCTCAGGCCTGGGAAGAGAGTAGGCATATTCTCAAGGGAGGCATGCAGTCATGTCAAATCCTGCAGACTCCAGGCAGCGGGAGGCCAAGTGGGACCTGGGGAGAGGTCATGGATTCCTCAATCCTGACCTGATTCTGCATCTGGGAATCTTCTCTGCTACAGGACTTTCCCTTAGCCATGATCGAAGTGAGGACTCCTCAAAGGCCAGACACAGTGACCACAGGCTGGAGCTGCTGAGCAGTGTGCTGAGACTAGCATGCAGGCTGGTGTGGCCACTGAGGCCCGGGAGCCCCTGGCCCTGCCCCCTCATAATTCCCATCCAATTCAGATCAGACTCAGAAACAGCAAGCCCTAGAGTAGAGTAAGAATGTCACAAAAGGATATTAGGACACTGTGGGGCCAGGAAATCTGAATATGATGGGCTGGATGGGAGATACTGAGAAAAGATTCAGAGGGAGCCTAGAAAGAGCTCAACTAATCAGAAAGAGAGTAGAAATTTAGAGCACCCAAGCTCCAGGTCATGGAGAGAATGCAGAAGTTCCTACTATGTCACCTAGAGACCATCATGATCATTTCTCAGAGAAGGCACTACTGCCATTTTGGACAGGTTGTTCTTTGTTGCATAGGATGACCTTGTCCCTTGAAGAATATTTAGTTTCTCTTGTCTCTGGCCCTATCCACTAAATGCAGTTTTGTGACAATTAAAAATGTCTTCACATTTATTTCCAAGTGCTCTGTAAGGATCAATGCCAAACTCTCACAACTCCCTTCTAGTTCAAATTCCTTTCCAAAGGTCAGGGAAACTTATATAATTTGCACAATGCAGGATAAAATAAGTATGAGAGACCCTTCACTCATTTGAGATGATAGCAGCAGATCATTGACTCAAGCTTGGACCCTCTGAGCAGCCACAGGAATTACATGCTAGGAACCGGGCCTGCCAATAGTTGAGGACAAGGAGGCTCCCCACCACTCCCATCTAGTTTACATTAAAGCCTCATCTACCCAGATGCCTGACTCAAAGCATGGTGCTCTGTCATGGCAAGGGATGGTGATGTCAGTGACATTGTGGTTGTAACAGTTCACTTAATGGGTGCATCTGGGGGTGGGGAAGACAACTGTATAGGTCTTTTGCCTCTCTCTCACCTAGGGGTGGGTTTTCATCTAGCTGGCTGAGAAGCAGATAGGCAGATGTCAAACTCCTGCTTCTGATGCTGTCCCATAGCAGATGTGTTCTGGGACAGTGGGCAATGGAAATGTGGGCAATGGAAATGTATCATGAGGCTTTAGGAAACTAAGTTCCCTAACCTCATCCTTTCTTCTGCAGGGAGATTGGGTTTGGCTAAAGAAATTCCCAGGGGATCATCATGTAGCCATCCGCCCAGCAACTAAGACAGCCTTCTCCAAGGTAAGAGGTGATCCTATGATTGGTGCAGGGTGGTCATCAGTCCCTCCTTTCTTGCCTTCTCTTTACAGCAGCATACAGTAGTAGGTTTCAGTTAAGTGTTCCTTCCACTCTAGAGCAGATTTCTCACTATTCTGTCTCATGGCACTAGTTCTTTGATAATCTTATCACAACTTAGATGTGATAAATTACACATTAATTTATACATAAGTTATATGTTCACCTATAGGCTGACTTATTGCTGCCTCCTTCACAGACTGCAACTTAGTGAGAGTTTCCCTGTGCCCCTCCATTGTATACCCAGCATCCAACACAGGATCTGGAATATTACTGAGACCCAGTGAATATTTGCTGAAAGAATGATAGAAAATGAATTTTCACTTCTGTCAGGCCACATATGCCAAATGGCCCTAGTTGTATTGATATGTGCCTAATAGAGTGGAAAGTTGGCAAGGAGATAATAGACTGGCTGATTCTAATCTTTTCAACCTTAATGTTCCTCTTCCCCCCAATGCCATGAAATCTTTGGCTGGCTTACTTTCCTGAGGCCTCCCAGGTGTTCATGGTCACAGCTGTGGAATGATTTAAATGGACAGACTATTGGTCAGTACACTAAGTCACCATTTAACACCAGGTGTTTAAAATGAAATCCAAGAAAATCTAGAAAGGGCACTCTTCAGCCTTTAGCTCCCACTTTTCCAGTGTCTGAGTGCTCTCTGTCCTGCCAAGTAGGTATAACCTTTTGATGCTTCCTCTGGGACCATTACTTGGCTGCATAGTCCTGTCCTACCTAACTTGGGGAGTGTGGCATCTCAGAAGCATCTGAAACACTGATGCAACACCAAATAGAGCAGCCCCAGGTCAGGCTAAAGGCACAAGCTATTTCTGATGTGTTCAGAAAGCCCTAGTGCCTCTCCACAGAGATTGTTACATTCAGAAGGAGATGGTGGTGATGGCAGGGCTTCTCCCTCATGTAGTGTTTTCCCTTAAGATGGAGGCAGTTCAGCCAGATGTGTGTGGTGCACACCTGTAATCTCAGTAATTTAGTAGGCTGAGGCAGGAGGATTACAAGTCTGAGGCCAGCCTCAGCAACTTAGTGAGATCTTGACTTAAAAAAAAAAAAAAAGACTGAAGCCATTCAATTGGATGCAGTGGTGGTGCAGGCCTATAATCCCAGTTATGCAGGAAGCCAAAGCAGAAGAATCTCAAGTTATACTTCAGTCTTGGACAATGTAGGGAGACCTTGTTGTGAGATAAAAATAAGGGCAGGGGATGTAGTCCAATGTGCTAGGCTTTGGGTTCAGTCCCCAAACTGAAAGAAAGGAGGAGGAGGAAATGGTAGAGAGGAAGAAGAGGAAAAGAAAAAGAGGAGAAAGAAAAAGAAGAAAGAAGGACAGTGAAGGGTGGAGAAGGAGAAGCAGGGGAAGGGAGGGGAGGGGAGGGAGGGTACAGTCAGGGGAGGAGAAGGAGAAGAGGAAGGTTGAGGAAGAGAAGGAGGAGGAGAGGGGAGGAAAAAGGGAAAAAAGAAGGAAGAAGAAGGAAGAGGAGAAGGAACAACTCTGGGGCAGTTCAAAGATTGATGTTTAATAAATCAGAACCTTTCTGGGTCCTTATCACCAATGCATGGTTGTCTTTTCACTCATAACTTTAAGTTCAGCCATATTCAGTATCTGAGCACTGTGGCTTTTGACAATTTTGGTTTTCATAAAATCAACAGAAGAACCCCAAAACACACATCAAAACATCAAAACACACACGCACACACACATATTATATATGTCTTAGATTATTTCATTCATCACTCTTATCCCATCTTCCTAGTTTAGATACTTAAAAACAGACATTGAATAAAGGCCCACTACCCACATTGCTACCAGGGCAGAAAATGCCTGTCAACCTTTCTCCTCTCAGCTCAGAGAGCTCCGGCATGAGAACGTGGCCCTGTACCTAGGGCTCTTCCTGGCGGGAGCCGCAGACTGCCCTGCAGCCCCAGGGGAGGGCGTCCTGGCCGTGGTCTCAGAGCACTGTACCCGGGGCTCCCTCCACGACCTCCTCGCCCAGAGAGAAATAAAGCTGGACTGGATGTTCAAGTCCTCCCTCCTGCTGGACCTCATCAAAGTGAGGGGGAGGTTGGTAGGGGGGAGGTCGTAGTAGGGCGTGTCCTGGGGGCAAGGTAGAATGGGAGCAGAGAAACCGCTCTGGCTGAGGCTGCCTCTTACCCCGCCTCCTCCAAGGGAATGAGGTACCTGCACCACCGCGGCGTGGCTCACGGGCGGCTTAAGTCGCGGAACTGCGTGGTAGACGGGAGGTTTGTGCTCAAGATCACCGACCACGGCCACGGGAAACTGCTGGAGGCTCAGAGGGTGTTACCGCAGCCTCCCACGGCCGAGGGTAGGAGTCCCCCGCGTTCTACCGCGCACGGGACTAACGCCCCAGGAGTCACATAATTTCAAGGTCCCCTGCTCCCTTCCTCGCACTCTCCCCATTCCTTATCCATTGGACGCGACTGCTACGGAAAAGGTCAGGTGACCTCTAAGATTCGGAAGATGGAATCTGTCTGGGGAGTGGGGCTGGCCAGGGGGGGTGGGATTGTGCTTGAGCTCTTGACAGTGCATCCGGGTCTGCTGTAAGAGGGCCTTTGTCTGAGGGCGGGAGCCTGTGCCCAGGAGATCGAGTCTTTCCCGGGCACCGCCTTGTTTGAGGGGCGGGGCTTATTGTGAGGGCAGGACTTCTGAGACAGTTTAGTTTCAGGTAATCTTTCCTGGGGTTGGTTGCAGGGCTGCGGGGCTTGATTGTGAGTTTGGGAGTTGGTTTTTTTTTTTTTTTTTTTGGCAGGGATGAGAGTCTGTCCTCAGCTCCCCACAGCTCTCCACGTGACCATGTGTCCTTCCCCATCCCAGATCAATTATGGACAGCCCCAGAGCTGCTTCGGGACCCAGCCCTGGAGCGCCGGGGAACTATGGCGGGTGACGTCTTCAGTCTGGGTATCATCATGCAGGAGGTCGTGTGCCGCAGTCCCCCCTATGCCATGCTGGAGTTGACAGCAGAGGGTAAGGCGAATTGGGGCCAGAAAGGCATCTTACAATTAGAACAGGGCCATCCCAGACCCAGCCTTGCTTTTTTCTCTAAAGCAAAGCCTGGTGATAAGACTTAATTATGTGGGTGCGCCCTTAAAGCTGGAGTCTGAAGGGCCAGGGCAGTAGAAAGCCAAGCATCAGGATGGAGCGTGGGTGGGTGGGTTGCTTTACAGGGCCCAGACCTCAGAAGTTTCTTCTGTCCTGATGCTGGACCCAACCTGTTCCCCCATGTGACACAGCAGGCTCCTCTGTATTTCTCAAAGGTCCCAGGGAGGCTGCAGGGAGCTGGGATAAAAACACAGTCCCATTTGATTCAAATCCATATCATCATATATGGGACACTGAGCAAACTACTTCATTACCTTCTCATTTTTCTTACATGCAATAAATGTTAGTTTCTTTGTCTGTGTCACATCTTACTGATCCCAGGGTTCAGGGTCCTCTTGTTACTCCTAGAGACCCCCTTACACACTAAACTCCCTCTCCCATTGAAGCTCTGGTTTAAAGGATCCTATCTTGGGCTTCATCAGTCAGGCCAGGGTCAGAGGTATCCTCTCTCCTGGAATGCTTACCCCTCACTGTCTCCTCATGCTTCCAGAGGTGGTGCAGAGGGTGCAGAGCCCCCCTCCGCTGTGTCGGCCCTCGGTATCCATGGACCAGGCACCTGTGGAGTGCATCCATCTGATGACACAGTGCTGGGCAGAACAGCCAGAACTGAGGCCCTCCATGGACCGCACCTTCGACCTGGTTAGGGCTGGGATTGGGTGAGGGCTGGGCGGGTCCCTGGGAACCCCAGATTCTTGTAACCTAGGAAGGTCACAGGCAGGGAGGCGGGCAGGAAGGATCTTTAACCTTCAAGGTGACCTCCTAAGGGGTAGCCTGAGAACTGGAGCATGGGGGTGAGCTAGAATGGGGGCTGTAAGGCCTTTGAAGTGGGAAACAGAGCTCTGAGAGAAATATTTAATTCAATTCAAATAACATTAATTAAAAACCAAATATTTGTTTGGCTTACCTTGACAAAAAGAACCTTAGTCTGGGAATCCAAAGGCTGAGCTGCTCCAGTGCCTGTCAATTCCTGAGAATGACTACATTTGGGAACCCTCATTTCCCACATGCCTCCTAATAATGTCTGAATACACAGTGCCCAGCACTCCAGGACTGCTTCATGAATAGAAGATGAATGGTGGTTAAGGGGATGGGGAATATCGTCCCATAAAAGGTCCATGAGAAGGGCATGGTGGTCCAGATCTTCAGCAGCTTTGCCTGCTTCCTATTGTTATAGTTCAAGAGCATCAACAAGGGACGGAAGACAAACATCATCGATTCAATGCTTCGGATGCTGGAGCAGTACTCCAGTAACCTGGAGGACCTGATCCGGGAACGCACGGAGGAGCTGGAGCTGGAAAAGCAGAAGACAGACCGGCTGCTCACGCAGATGCTACCTCCGTGGGTGCCAATATGGCGAGGAGTGGGGTGGAGAGGGCAGCTGGAGCCCAGCCAGACTGGGACTGCCTCCAGGTGACCCCACTGCCTGCCATGCCTAGATCTGTGGCTGAGGCCCTGAAGAAGGGGACACCTGTGGAGCCAGAGTACTTTGAGGAGGTGACACTGTACTTCAGTGACATTGTGGGATTCACCACCATCTCAGCCATGAGTGAGCCCATTGAGGTGGTGGACCTGCTCAACGACCTCTACACACTCTTTGATGCCATAATCGGTTCCCACGATGTCTATAAGGTGGAGTGTGCCAGGGATAAGACGTCCTGACCTTCTGTTCAACTCTGTCAATCCCAGCCCATCTGCCCCAGGCCACTAGCCCAGTACTCTTTCCCAGCCCTGTTGTACCTCCCCAATCTCTTCCTCCAGCTCAGTCTCCAATTTGCAGCCTGGCTTTGCAAGATGTCTACACTAACCCCAGTTTCAGCCTTTTGATATTGATATTGACTTTATGTATGGGGGGTGGGACACTCAGTACTGAACTGGTACAACTCCTTCTCCCAGGTGGAGACAATTGGGGATGCCTATATGGTGGCCTCGGGGCTGCCCCAGAGGAATGGGCAGCGGCATGCGGCAGAGATTTCCAACATGTCGCTGGACATCCTCAGTGCGGTGGGCTCTTTTCGAATGCGCCATATGCCCGATGTGCCAGTACGCATACGCATCGGCCTGCATTCAGGTAACTCTTGGCCAGTCTTCTCTGGGGATTTGTTCCAAATTCCTTCTACAGGAGGCAGACTTCGATGGGGCTGGGGGTGGGGGCTTGCCTTGAAAAGGATACCTTTGAGAGTGTTTATTTGGAGAGCTGGTAGAAAGTATGGGGTGCTAAGGTCCCCCCAAGGCCCTAGGTGCCGGGCACTTCTAGCTGCCGGGAGCTGCCAGTTTCAGCCCAAGTCCTTGCTGCCCGCCAACTTGAGCATCTTCGCAGGCCCGTGCGTGGCGGGCGTGGTGGGTCTCACCATGCCGCGGTACTGCCTCTTTGGGGACACCGTCAACACTGCCTCGCGCATGGAGTCCACCGGGCTGCGTGAGTGTGACAGAGGAGGGAGGAGCTGGGGGGGGGAGGGAGGAGCTGGGGGGGGGGAGGAGCTGGGGGGGAGGAGCTGGGGGGGAGGGCGGGGCCAGAGAGGGAAACAGCTTGAGAGGTCAGGTGAGGTGAATTCCGAGCTCACGAAGTCCCCACTGTCCCAGCTTACCGCATCCACGTGAACATGAGCACGGTGCGGATTCTCCGCTCTCTGAACCAGGGCTTCCAGATGGAGCTGCGAGGCCGTACTGAGCTGAAGGTGAGGCCTGGCCCCGCCCCCTTCTGGAGAGGGACTCTTAGGGACCCAGGGTCTCTAAGCTCCACTTAGACCTGGAGATTCTCAGTCGCTCACATCAGTCCGCCTAAGTTTCCCCCCTCTCGTGTCTTCTTTCCAGGGCAAGGGCGCTGAGGACACGTACTGGCTGGTGGGCAAAATCGGCTTTAACAAGCCTATCCCCAAACCTCCGGACCTGCAACCGGGGTGAGGGTTTGGCATGCTCTGGCAGGGGAGACGGGCGCGGGCAGGGTAGGGCCCCTTCACGCATTCTCCCTGCCTCTGGCTCTGTGTCAGACCCCAGCGAGAAGCTACGATGACCAAGACCCTGCCCCCCCCCCCTCATCTGAATTCCCCTTCCCTGATAATTGCCATCCTTCGACACAGGGCCAGCAACCATGGCATCAGCCTGCAGGAGATACCCGCTGAGCGGCGCCAGAAGCTGGAGAAGGCGAGGCCTGGCCAGTTCTCCTAGAAGTGAGGCCTTGCCAGGACAGGTGCAAGCTCTTCCCTCAGTCTCCAGGACCACACACTTATGTGAGATACTTCCTAGGAGACAGGTGCCTCTTTGCTAGCCTAAAGGTCTAGCACCGTCTGAAGAAAGTCCCACCTAAGCCAGGTGTCCTAATCCATCTCTGATTTAGTAAGCCCAGGCTGGTTCCTTGGATTTACCCTGGGAGGAAAGCATTTGCTACAGGGATACTGGTTCAGTAGGTCTGCACTAGTCCAGGAATCCAGGTTTAGGGAATACTGTAATTGTGACCATGTGTCACTTCTCTGACCCTACCCTTCACAAACAGCACATACCAGGCCTCCCTAGGACACTTGGCCATGTATTGCACAAGAGACAGAACTCTAGGGGGCAACATTGGCCAGAGGACAGTGTGAAAGTTATCCCTGGAGTTCTGTTAAAGCAGAGACCTGCTCACTGCCCTCCTTGGAAAACTTCTGACCATGACGGTCCCCTTCCTAGGTGAGTCCCCATGACCCTTTTTCTCCCTCTGAGACATTCATCTTTCCCTCAGGATTATTCTGGAAGATGTTTTTCCTGGAAGTTGCTGCTATAGGTGACCTAAAGTCTGACTAAGAACTGGCTTCTGTCCAGCTCTGCCTCCAAGGATTCTGAGCCTTTACAAGAGCCAGCTGCAAACCAGCCTTGGAAAAGTCTCATGCACTCTCCAAGCTCGGATTCCACCCAATGGTGGAATGAAGGGAGGCCTAAGTGATTTTCAGCACCCCCGTGGCCCTGATAGTTGGGCTTTAGAATGGCTGGCCTTGGGATATTGGACACTGTGGCATGTGGCCCCCAGCCCAAATGATCCTGAGCCCATCAGGAGATTATGGGTGGGGCATTCCCCATTTTCCAGAGCCCCTCTAGGCTCCAGGAAGGAGGATCCATAGTTGGATGCCCTGGAGTGGAGGCATTGTGTGTTGTGTCCAGGCTTGGGTTGTTGTGTGGTGTGGGGAGGTCATGGCTTCTGTTTAGCCTCAAGCCTCATTTTCATTTTCATTGCTCCCTTTTCAGAAACTGGTTCCTTATCCAGTGGGCAAAACCAAGTCACTTACCCAAGTGCAGAGGAACGTTTACTTCAATGCTTTGGGGAAAGAAAATTAAACTGCACCAAACTTTTACTAACCAGAAAACCTGAGGAATAGTCATATTCTCTGTTTTTTTGTTTTGTTTTGTTTTGTTTTGTATCAGGGATTGAACCCAGGGGCATTTAACCAGTGAGCCTCATCCCCAGCCCCTTCTTTTTTATTCTTTGAGATAGGGTCTCACTAAGTTTGCTTAGGGCCTCCCTAAGTTGCTGAGGTTGGCTTTGAACTTGCCTCAGCCTCCCCAGGTGCTACAATTACAGGCCTGCACCACCATCATATTCTGTTTAACTGGGTGCTACTGAAAAGCCAGTTGGACAGAAAATTCCTTCTGCTTAGATCTTCGTTACAAATGTCAATGCTCAGTCTTGGCAAGTCCCTAGCTGAAATTTCCTCTGGTGTTCCAGAGCCTAGGCTTTGGCATGTTTGACTCTTGGTGTCATTTGCTGTTGCCACACACCCTGGAAGAAATTAGCAGCAGCTGCAACCACCCATAGGTAGACAGCATGCATCCCTTGGAGGTGTGCAATCAGAACAGGAGATGTTAGTAAACAAGGATGTGGCAGTCAGAGGGAATTCCTAGGTGGAAAGATGAACCAAGTCCTTACTGGGAAAATATTGGCTGGTGGGCCAGCAGCATCAGCATCACCTGGGAGTTTGTTAAAATGTAGAAATTTTGGTCCCAAATCTACTGAATCAGAATCTGCATTTTAATAAGATCCCTCAAAATATTTTAGGCACACTAAAATTTATGAAGCATAACAGCAGTCAATGATTGTAGGATTCCTTAACTCGTAGAATCTTCAAGATTTCATTAAAAATGAGGCTAGAAACGAGCTAGTAGAATTGCTTTGACTGACTTATGGGGTATTTTTGTTTTGAGTTAACACTTAAAAATCAAATTTAAATCACTTTGTTGGGGATGGGGATCCTGCTACCTTACTCATTCTGGCCTCAAACTCAAGGTCCTTCTGTCTCAGTCTTCCCAGTATCTGGGATTCCAGGTATAGGACACTGTGCCCAGCTATACCAAATCAGTATTTTAAAAATATAAAGCCAGATGTGGTGGTGCATGTCTGTAATCCGGTGACTTGGGAGGCTGAGGCAGAGGATCACCAGTTCAAGGCCAACCTCAGCAGTGCAACTTAGATGCTGTCTCAAAAATAAATAAATAAGGTCTAGAGGTGTAGCTCAATAGGAGAGTGTCCCTGGGTTAAAATACCCAGTACAAAAAAACAAACAAAAAAAGTATACAGTCATTCTTTGATATCCACAGGGGATTGGTTCCACGACTCCCATTACCAAAATCCTCGGATGCTCAAATCCCTTACATAATATGATATAGTATTTTCATAGAACCTATGAATATTCTGTATACTTTAAGTCATCTCTAGATTACTTATAATATTCAATACAATGTAAATGCTCTGTAAATACTTGATTTACTGTATTGTTTAAGAAATAAACAAGACAAGAAAAAGTCTGTCCATGGTCAGTACAGATGCAACCATTATAGGCCTAACTACATAGTCCAAGATCCACCAGGGGTTGAATCTGTGACTGCAGCATCCAAGGATATGCAGGACCAACTATAACAGAGTTCCCTCTTCTGAAATCAGAATCAGCAGGTGGGGCTTGCCTCACCCCTAGCAACATTCTGCAGGAGCTAAGGAGCAACAATAGGTTTAATCCAGGGCTTCACACTTCAGTTCTCACAGTCCCTACAGCCTCCAAAACATCAAGATTTTTGGAACATTTCCTACATCTGGCACCTGTAGACCTTGAGTTAGGACTCCAGGAGCAGTAGATGTTAGAATGACAGATGCTCTTGAAGGTTGCTTTGCCTTTTTTTTTTTTTTTTTTTAATTGATGGTTGGGGGGATTCCTTTTCTTTCCTAAAGATAACAAAAGAATTTATCAGAAATAGTAAATCCAGCATTTATAAGTTCTGGTTACCTAAGCTGGTGACACTTATAGTGAATAATTTAGTGAAATTAAAAAAACATTTTCAACTACATTCAAAGATGATGGATTAAAGATTAAAACAAGAAAAACCTAACATGCACACATACACATTTTTTTAAATTATTTACATTGTTAAGTGTCTCCCTTAAGATTTTCTCTGAACTTAGGTCCCAGAATTAGAGGGCAGATTCCTGACAGTGTGGACCTGATAGTGTGGCTGTAGCTCTCAGTCTTCTGCTCTTTCCTTCCTCCCCCACTTCCTCTTCCTCTATCCCTCCTTTCTGTTCTGCTAGGGCCTAGGGTGGTTAATGGTGTATGATTCAGAAAGCCTCAAGAAAGTCATCCAGGGTTAGGTGCTGGAAGATTGGCTTGGGCAGGCCTGTGCAGGGCACCCAAGAAGAGGAGGAGGGAGCTGGGTCTTAAACCCCACCTCAGGGTAGAGGTGGAATGGACAGGAGTCAGCAGGTCCCTTCATACCTTTGACTCAGCCTCATTCCCAGGCCAGCTGGGATCTCAAATAACTGGATATGATGGGGCTGAGGCCTGGGATCATCCCCCAACCAGAATCCAAAGAGTCAGTTGGAGAAGAGAAGGGGAAAGATCGAGCTTCACCGTCCTCTCTGTCCCTCAGTCTCCTTTCTCTATCCCTTTTTGTGTCTTTCCTCTAACTCTGCTATCTCTCTAGCCCCAGGCCCCTTTCAACAGTTTCTCCCTGCCTTTCTCTGCCATTTCCCCCATTTCTGTGACACTTTTTTTCCTGGGCCTAGTCCAATTATCAGTCTTAGAGTTCTACTGACTTCCTTCCCAGTTCCCCACCCTGTTGCTCTTGGAGTCTGGGCAACTCCCAGCCTGTGAGCACCTGGCCTGGTCACTGGCACTCCCTACCTTCACATGTGTTTACACTTCCTTTGCCAGCTGGCCTGCACCAGGAACCCACATTTGGGGCTATCCTTGCCTTGGGAGGGCTCTGAGGCTGGGACCATTATGGCCAAAGAGGGACCTCCAGTAGCAGTTGCTTTGAACCCACAGCATGTCTGTGGACTCACATGGCGCCTTTTCTTTGTGCTACTCCTGGGGTCTGGGCCCTGTTACCCATTCCCACCTGGACCCCAGGTACCTTCCTTTGGGGAGGTGGGTGAGCTGCTCCTTGCCAGGGATTTGTGACACTAAATTGTAGGGCTATATTCACCAAGATCTTCTGAATGTTGCAGTGGGGACACCAGGCTATGTGCCATTGTGTTTGGGTCCTAGGATATTAAGAGTTGAAATAAAGGTGTACTCTCTTTCATGGTGTGTGGTGCTTTTGGCCTCAAGGGTGATCTGATCAGAACACCCCCACTTCTGGACTGCTTAAACCCTGGCATTGTTACTTGAGTCCTAGACCAGAGGCCAATTCTGAGGATCTCAACAAATCATATCTGTCCTTTAGCCCCAAAAAACCAAATGGAAAAAAGTAATGGTGAAAAGCAGGAAAGGAACTTTAATCCCTGTATCTGTCCTGGGAAGGCAAAGGGGACCCGTGTTTCCAGCTGTGGCCTCAGGGGTACTGACATGAGCTTCCAGATTATATAGACAAGGGGACCAGAAATACACATGGCCAGGCAGTCTTGGTCACACTGTGGTCTGATTGATTATTATCTCAAGATCAGTCAGGTGGACAAAAATAAAGTTGTTGGCTATAAGAAAATTGCTGTGGCCTGTGGGGTGATTTAGACTTATTGCAAGGTGTTTATTGATCAGAACTGTTCCTACAGTCCAAGATAACTCAGAGCAAAGAAACGGATACAAAATGGAAGCAAAGATGCCAAATTTTTCATCCTGCTTTTAGTTATTCATTGGATACTTTTTCAGGTGCAAATGAAGAATCAGTGTTTTTAGCAAAAGCAGCCTCTAAATCCTTGTCACAGCATTGCCAGGGAAGGTTTCAGAATGGGCAAACCCTAGAGATGACTGTGCAGGGGAGGGTAAGCAGGGACTCGCAGCCCCAGGCTGTTAGAGGAGTCTCTGAGCTCCTCTTCTCAAGAGGTCTGCTCTGAAGGCAGCAGGCAGGGAAGCCTCAGGACTCTCGGGCTCTGGAAAAGACCAAGGTCTCAGGCTCTGAAAGTAGATGACATGGTTTCATCCTTTGACCTTAGGCATAAGATAGGAAGGAAGAAAGAAAAAGGCAGAGCTTGTCTATGACCATGATCCATGACCTATGGAAGCCAGAGTTGAGATTGAAAGAGCAGGGCCCCCAAATGGAGAAGGTGATGTCTACTGATCTCTGATAGGACCTCACCAACAATCACCCACCACCTCCAGCCCTTCAGAGACAGCTTCTGGTGATTAGAACAGAATAGACCACCCAAAGCCACCCATGAGTGACTAGCCCATAAAATTTCTTGGAGATCCCTGTTTCTATTCCAGGCCTCAAACTTTCAATTGTCCTACTTCAGTCTCCTGAGTGGGATTATATGCATGTGCCTCTGTGCCTGGCTCTAGGCCTGATATTCCTGACATGATGACTTATGATGAATATCCATCCTGCTGGATGGTGAGAAACTGTCTTTTCCCCTTGCTCAAGACCTGTGGAACTGGGTAGTACTGATTCCTGACTTTCTCTCTCTCAGCCCAACCAAATTATTCCATTCCTTTGGACATGGAAATTGCATCAAGGACCAGCAGGTAACCTGGGCTGCAAATGAAGTTCAGTGGTAAGATGTTGCTGGAAGTCATGGGAAGCAGTTGTCTCTTTTCTCTGGGGTTGCTGAGGGCATGGGACCTTGATGGATCTTGCTGTCACAAAGGCAGAGATCAGAATGGGCAGAGGGAGAAAGATTAAATCCTGACTGCCACTGTTTGAGCTTCCATACCTGACTGGCCTGAAGCCAGATCCAGCTGGGAAGTTAATGAGGGCTTTCTTTTCTTTGTAGCCTGAGGTGTCCTGATACTCCCTAAAAGTGTTAGACCAGGACGAAAAAAAAGACCACTGACTCCAATTAAAATCAAATTAAAGCAAGCTTATTATTTCGACCAGCTGGGCTGCCTCTCCCTCCCAAAACGGCGGGAACAAGACAGCCCCCCAGCTTTCCTGCAGCCCAGCTTTATAGCCCAGAAAGTTACACAAAGGGGCGGTTACAGATAACAGAACTCTGACAAGCATCACACTAATGGTAGTTTACATTTTTTTGCTGGTCCCAACATAAGAATTTATGAGGACCATTAGAGCCTCAGAGAGGGTCGTTGTCTGGCCAGGGAAGGCCAAGATTTGTGAGGTGTCACTAAGGTTTCAGAGAGGGCTGCTATCTGGTCAGAGAGCCAGGCATGGGTGAGTTCAAGGCACGGGCAGGCATTCCAAGCAGGTTCAGAATTTGCAGTAATTTATAGTAAAGCCGAAATTATCTTTTCATGGCTTTGTGGCGAGATGCCCAATTTTAAGAAAAGATCAGGTTGGGTCTATCAAAAGGATTGAGGAAAGCATTGGGGGTTTAATGAGAAAGAAGAGAACCACGGTTGGGGAGGAGAGAGGGGTTGAAAGGTGAATGACCAACAGAAGATGGTCATCAAGTACTGACTCTATCCAGAGTGGGCCAGATCCCTTGCCCTATAGCACGACTGTTCCATTTCTAGGAAACCTGAGCATGGGAAGGTCAGGAGCTGAGGTAGGTCAGGAGCTGGAGTGAGAAAATCAGCACAGCATATAATCCTTGTCAGGACACTTGTCCTGGATCATCATTTATAAGTCAGAGGGAATGATGCAACCAAGAGTGGCGCAATCTGCTAAGCTTACAACAGCACTGTGTTGACATTTTTATGAGTGAAATGGTCAGACTTTGACAGAGGATTTGGGGTGGAGATCGATGTCTCTCCCTGATCCTAGAACTGGAAAGGGAGTAGAAGAATTGGGTAGAACAGCTGTTATGTCTGCGAAGCCTAGCATCTTGCAGGGCGGGGTGATTTGCGACAAGTTGGAGACTCACCCATCCAAGCTAAGACGGTTTTGTCCATTTTACTGGGGACATTCCACCTCACCACGCACACCTGAGTCTGAGTGTCTGGCTCTGGACCCAGAGAAGGGTCTTTTACCCAAGCATCTATCTCCTCTGCTCACCAGGAACATTGATCCCATCATTCAAAAGTACAACCCCACCCACCATCTCTGGTTCTCACACAAACCATTTTGCACAGAAATGAGGTTTCCAGCAGAGAACTGACTTGTCAAAGGATACTCGTCTGGCAAATGTTGGGATGAGGAAGCAAATTCTGGGCACATTCTGACTCTGGGTCTCAGGTGGCTCTCTCCAGGATGTGCTGGAAATGTGTCCCTTTCAAGCAGTTTTCTTGCTTCGTGGCACCTGGATTCTTTTTTTTGCAAAGAGTACAATTGAAACTCCACGTTAATATCCATGCAATCAGGTTATTGGAGGGTTTGACTTGGTGGAATGTGAACAGCATTTCTCCAAACACTGTTTCCAGAAATCCAATCCATTTGTGAGTTTCAATCCCTCACATGCTTGAAGTGCCTGTTTCTCACTTCACCTGCCAGGAACCCAAGGGGGAAGTTTGTGTCTGTTCCTTCATACCTCCTCCCACTCTGGCTACCTGCTTAGGAGAGGAAGGATCTTGTGAGGAGTACCATTTGATTCTCAGACCCCTGATCCCTAGATCTTCCCCCCAAAGTAAGTAACATGATGGAAGGCTTAACTGGTCATCTCTTGGTGCGGAAATTCCCCTGATCTGTCTTTGGCTCAGTTGCTACTATCCCTGAGAGGCCATCCCTGCCCAGTTGAGGCATGTGTAGGGTATGTTCCTCCTGAAGTGAAAAAGAGACTTCATGTTTCCTTACTGTAAGTCCCCCTACCTAATTTTGAATAGTCATCCCTCAATATTCTTGGGGGATTGATTCCAGGACCCAAAATCTAAGGATGCTCATCATGACATAATATTGCATACTTTCTTACTCATACAGATCCCCCTGTATATTTTAAATAACCTCTTGATGACTTATAATACCTCATGCAATGTCCATGCTATGTAAACAATTATTATCGTGTATTGTTTAAGGAATAATTACAAAGGGGAAAAATCTCTGTATTTTCAGTATAGATGCAAATCTTTTTCCCCAAATATTTTTAATTGGAAGTTGGTTGACTCTATAGATGCAGAATTTTGGATGCAGGACACAGAGGGCCAACTGTATAGATTTTCTTTTTTTAAGTAATGGGAAATGAACCCAGGGGCACTTTACCAATGAGCTACTTCACTGGTACCTTCTTTTATTTTAAGACAGAGTCTTTGTAAGTTGCCTGGACTGGCGTCAAACTTGTGATCCTCCTGCCTTAGCCTTTCCAGTAGCTGGGATTACAGGTGTGTGTCATCGTACCTGGCTGTATTCTTTCTCTTAAAGAACATCTTCAAAAATGGACTAGCTTCAGGTCTCTACACTTGGATCTACCCCCTCTCCCTGGATGTGGTTCCCTGAGGTTGGTTTCAGCCTCACCCCAATTTTCTTCATCATTGAGGACCCCCAGAAGAAAACAGTTATGTCTCTCTCTAGACGTGCCATCTCTTTCTGTATCCCATGGATGCCTGGGAAGCCCAGGGAGAACTGGCAGTGGTCCAGCTTCAGCTTGCCCTCTGACTTCTTCCTCTCTCTGAGAAGCCAGGGGAACTGTCCAGCTCCTCACCCTCTCAGGAAACAGGGAGCTGAGCTGGGGCCACCTCCATCTTCTTCCCAGCCCTCTGTGCTGTGATCCCTACTTACTGTGCTCTGTGGCTGGGAATGAGATGCCCATCTCCTGCTCTCGAAGGCTCCTCCATCCTAGATAAGTGATTCTTCCAGACAGTTGCCACTTGGTGTTTGTTGGGAGAAGAGTTGCCTTCATTGCAGATGCTGCCTCCCACCCACTTCAGCTCTCTCCACCTGCTCCCCACTGCACCCTGCAGTCCCTACTGGGTGGCCTGAAAAATGGGCAATGGGTGTTGGGAGTACATATTACAACAGGGCCAGAAGCCCTGGGGATGGTGGAAAGGTGGGGCCATCTGGAACACTGTTTGCTCTCTAGAACGTGAAGTGCTTAGTTCTTAATCATGGGGCCCTATTTCTAATTCTGTGTCTACAGGAAAATTTTCATTTGATACCTTATTATAGCAAACCAATATTCCAACTGCCCTCTGTATCTGCTAATTCCAAATCCTTAGATTCAACAAATGACAGATTGAAAATATTGGTGAATGGGCTGGGGTTGTGGTTCAGTGGTAGAGCACTTGCCTAGCACGTGTAAAGCATTGGATTCTATCCTCAGCACCACATAAAAATAAATAAAGAAAACAAAGTTATTATGTCTATCTACAACTAAAAATATAAAAAAGAAAATATTGGTAAAAATTTTTACATTGTTACTCATGTATATCATGTAGTTACTTCTATCTGTATATATACATATATCTTATATCTGTACTAAATTTGCACAGACTTTTTTTCTTTTTTTTTTAGAGAGAGAGAGAGAATTTTAATATATATATATATATATTTTTTAGTTTTCGGTGGACACAACATCTTTGTTTGTATGTGGTGCTGAGGATCGAACCTGGGCCGCACTCATGCCAGGCGAGTGCGCTACCACTTGAGCCATATCCCCAGCCCCCAGACTTTTTTCTTGTCATTATTCCCTAACCAATACAGAGTGACAACTATTTAGGAAGTATTGATATTGTATTAGGTATTATAAGTCATCTAGAAATGATTTAAAGTATTCAGGAGAATGTAGGTTATATGTAAATACTATGCCACTTTATATAATGAATTGCATGTACTTGGGTTTTGGTATCCATGGAGGGAGTGGGTCTTAGAATCAGTCCCCTGTAGCTACTGAGGAGATGACTATGTGCATCTTATGAATGGGTGACCCAGTCAGCATGGGTTGTTAACATACACTTTTTGGATTTCTTCTCGGCAGTGCTGGGGATTAAACCCAGGACCTCTGGGATGCTAGGCAAGTGCTCTACCACTGAACTACTGAGTTACATCCCAGTACCTTCTTTTATTTACCTCTGAGACAGGGTCTCACTAAGTTGCTGAGGCTGGCCTCAAATTTGTGGTCCTCCTGCCTCATCCTCCCAAGTAGCTGGGATTACAGGCTGTACCACCAAGCCTGTCTCTTAACACACACCATTTTTAAAAATGCAAAAAAAAAAAAAAATAGTAATTTCTCTTTTACACCACAAAACCCTTATGATCTTTTCATCTTGACCCACTGTGACCAAATGTGGTCCATTTGGTCAGAATGTGGATTTCCCTCCCCACCATCACCTCACCCAAACCACCAAGCCAAGCAAATAAATGTCCACCTACTTGGTGGCCTTGCCTCACCACCATTCCCTTTATTATTTGCCCTGTAAGTAATCTCCTAGGCCTCTCCCAAGGTCCTGAGCACCCACTCCCAAGCTGTGTGTCTATTAGCACATCCCTGTTACCACCATTAATATACAGTCTGACTTGAGGCCACATGGGTTCTCATGCATGTCACTGGAAGGTGACTCCCCTCAGTCTCTGGGGTCACCTCTCCTAAGGTTTTAACTTTATCCCATGATGGATGGGCATCCAGCACTCCTGCCATACTCCTGCTGAGGGTGGGGAGTTGAAACAAGACCTGAGGGACTGCATACATGGCATTAAGAGTTCATGGTGAAAGACTCCAGACAAACTTCACCAAAGGAGACAAGGAGGAACCAGTATTGAGCACTTGGTCCTCAACACTGCTACCAAGGGATGACCGGACTTAATAGGTGTCTCTGTGGAATCCCAGATCTCCCAGGTCTTTAGCCTCCCAGGTCCAGAATCCCTGGGTATGGAGACCTTGAGGGAAGGGCCACTCTGCAGTGTCTGGTGTTCACAGACCTCAAGAGCACAGCAGGCAGCACTGGAGGACACCAAGAAGCTGAACATGGACACCTGGAGATATCCCAGGCAAGCAGATGATCAGGGAAGGTCCAGAAGGGTCAGAGGGACCTGCTGGCAGCTCTGAGACCTGTTCAGTGATTGTTGGAGACAAGGGCCACTTCCCTCCACAACACCAGCCAAAGCTGACTGAGGTCTTAGATGAATTGCATTTGTCTGACAGAACACAGATAAGGAAACTGGCAGACAGCTTTGAAAAAGCATCACCCAGGGCTGGGAAGCTCCCAAATGCATGATTCTTATTTTCTCTAATATGACTCAGCAGGCCTACTGCAGGGGCTGGGCTGGAAAAGGGGGCTCAACCAGGCGCATCCAGGGTAAGACAGCGTAGCAGGAATATTTAGGGTGTTGGGGAGGAAGTGCTTTAGTACCTTAGTTTAGAAGGGCCCTCTTTTATCTTTTTCATCTTTTATCCTTTTTAAAAAATATTTTCAGCTGGGCTGGGGTTGTGGCTCAGCAGTAAAGCACTCATCTAGCATGGGTGAGGCCCTGAGTTCGATCCTCATCACCATGTACAAATAAATAAAGTAAAGGTGTTATGTTCACCTACAACTAAAAAATACCTATGTGTGAGTATATACATATATACAAAATATTTTTACTTGTAGATGGACACAATACTTTTATTTATTTATTTATTTTCTAATAAATAAAAAGGATCGAACCCAGCGCCTCACACGTGCTAGGCAAGCGCTCTACCACTGAGCCACAACTCTAGCACCCCCAGCCCTCTTTTATCTTTAAAACAAATCTTTTGTGTGTATGGTGCTGGGGACTGAACTCAGTACCTTGAGAATACTAGGCAATCGCTTCTCGGCCTTTTGGCTAAGATCAAGTGAGAATACTAGGCAAGAACTCTACCACTGAACTATACCAACACTAACTAGTTTAAAATTCACCTCCTATAAGAAGCCTTCCTTGAATTATATAGGGAATATTTATTGCTTGGGGTTTTTGGATACCCAGAAATAATCTCCCCACAACCTCTCAATTCATCAGCGTCACTCTCTTGGCTGTGGTGGACACAGCCAGCCTGGCAGCTTCTGACTTCCCCCCACCGCATACAGGTAATGGGACCAGGGGTGGATCCCTGTACTAAAATGGGTCATGAGAACCCTGTGCTGGAGAACTGGACTGGAATGAAGACACTCCTTATTTTTTCTTTTTAAGTTTTTTATTTATTTATTTTCTGAGACCGGGTCCTGCTAAGTTGCCCAGTTTGGCCTTGAATTTGTGATCCTCCTGCCTCAGTCTCCAGAGTAGTTGGAATGCCAGGTGTGGGCCACTCTCAGATATGTATCTTAAACAGAGAACATAGAAACACAAGATGCTGTTGCAGCCATTTTCTGCTGTGTGAACCTGGGACCCGAAAGAACTGGGAGGAAGAGGAAAAGGGAAAGAGAAAGAGGACAAAATAGATGTGCAAAGAGAGAGAGATGGAGAGAGCACATTTCCTCAGTTCTCACAATGGTCCAAGCCCTGTCTCTAGGCTGTCCCTGAGTTCTGACTGTACCTTTGGTCTTATATTCTTATAATAACACATTCTCCTTTTCACTCAAGTTCTCTCTAGTGAATATCTATTACTTCTACATTAACGGTCCTAATTAACCCACTCTTCCCAGTCTCTAAAGTAGGCACTGCAGTCTTGTCTCCCTTCTGTTATGGATCCACCTTTGCCCAGGGCCATATCTTGCCTTGAGGGTGACACTTGATCCTTCCCTCCTCTTTCCTTTCTTCCTTCATTTCATTCTTTCTTTTCCTTCTTTTTTTGTTTTAATAAAAGGAAAACAACTGTTATACAACTATCTTCAGGTTTATCCAATTTTACAGTTTATGTTCACATAGATAATTCTAGATGTTTAAGAAAGGGATCCATTATTATAGTTTGAAGAGGTCAAGATGAAAGGTTTTGCTTTTGCTATAAGGGTTTTTGTTTGGTTGGTTGGTTTGGTACTGGGGATTAAACCCAGGGGCGTTTACCATTGAGCTACCTCTCCAGCTGTTTTTATTTTATTATTTTCTTTCATTTTGAGACAGGTTCTCACTAAATTGCTGACACTGGCCTTGAACTTGCAGTCCTCCTATCTCAGCCTCCTGAGTCCCTGGGATTATAGGTGAAGCCAGATTTGAGGATACGTAGTTAGTGTAGTTAGGTAAATCACGTCTAATATCGAATAAGATAAATAAAATGGAGGCCATTATAGAGAATGGAGTGCAGGAAAGCAGAGTAGCACTTAGGGAAATTGAAATGTTAATGTCCCCAAGGCCAGGAACCCATCCTAAGGAACTATTAATGAAGCAGCTCACAGCAAGCAGCAAAGTGCTAATCAAAAAACGACCCCAGGCCCTTTCTGCCCAGATTACTCCTTCAGCCCACCTATCTCCCACCTTTTGGGCCTTCCCACCTGCATTCTATCACTGCAAGATAAAGGGAAATAAAGGACATGAATGTGGGAAAGCTGAAAGAAGACCTTAGCTATAAAAGAGGGAAGACCTCTCCCTTCCACGGATTCCGCCCTTTGGGTCCCCTTCTTCCTCCGAGCAAAAGTCTTTTCTGCTGTCCTTTAATAAAGCTTCTACTTTCCACTCTTCACTTGCCTCTGCATGCTTCTCTGGTGATATACTTCAGCATTCGGGGAAGAAGGACTGTCACCGGTAAACAGCGGTAACACAGGCATAAGCCACCGTGCCCAGCACTGCTTTGCTATATGGTTTTAAAGTCATGGTATTTGCTATAAGGTGTTAAAGTTCCAAATGAAACGATGGTTCTCCATTCTACTGGAGGAAATCTAACTGTCTTTCACTTCCAGCAGATCTTCAGCCACTCAGTCTCCATCATGGCACCTACTGACTACACACTATTAACTATGACACGTATCTGAATAACTGATCTGGTCCTTACCAGGTGTGTCAAAGAGACTGCTTTTTAGGATCCTATGATAAAGTGGTCCTTTATGGAAGGACATGCCTAAGCAGACACAGGTATATGCACACTTTATTTGTGCACAGACTCAACTAATGCACACTTTACTGCCAGTGAGAGTGACATTCATGGAGGGCAGAGAAGAATTATCATAATTTACTACCAGCACCAACAACCACATTGTGGTCCTCTACCAAAGGGAGTGGAGACCCCACACACTTCTCCTGACCACTTGTCTTCCAAGTAGGTAGGAGACTGAGTACAATCTGAGGAGAGCCAGAAAAGGTAGGCATATGTCAAGGAGCTGGGGGAGACACTATGCTTTGTCTTGTACGTCAACTACAATCAGTTGGTGGTGCCTGTCTAGAGTACTATGATGAGAAAGATTCTGAGGCCACTTCTGGGCTCAAGATTGCATGGATTGATTAGCAATGTCTTCCATGAGCATGGAATGGGAAGGGGCTGAATACCCACCATGTCACACATCTTTCCCTTCCCATACAACATTCAGCTACTTCCTCCCCTGCCATACTCTAAGACATACTTGTTGAATGAATATATGACAAGAACAATTATTTAAATGACCCACTTGGTGGGATGAGACAGGAATAGAAGATGTGAGGGTTAGTGGGACAGAAGAGACTGAGGGGCACAATACTCCCAGTTCAGGAATCAAAGACATAGGTGTGCTGGCAGGTGGAGTTCACAAAGCACTTTTCTCACTTACATTGATTAATACCTGCTCATCTACAAAATTCAGGGTGACTATTCTTACCTGAGGAAGATTTCTCTGACCTGCCTGACTCCGTGGCTGCCTAAGCTGGACCTCTGGATTCTTCTGATTAAGAGGGTTTCTTCTGATTTAAATCAGGATTCTTCTGATTAAAAGGGATTCCATATTATTTTAAAGAAAAACTTTAGGTTTGTGTATCCAAAAAGAGTAGGTCTCCCCTCAGGCATGGCTGCATCCAGATGCTTACAAGAAGTATGTGTGTGTCGAATAGTGTGAAAATACTTTGTGTACAATAAATGACTTGAAAAAATGTGCTCTATATGGGTAATATAAAATGAATTGCATTCTGGCATCTTGTATAACAAATTAGAATAAATAAATAATTTAATAAAAAAGAGGGGTGTGTGTGTATGTATGTGTGTGTGTGTGTGTGTATTATTCAGCAACATTTCCTCTGTATTCTTTATTCTCAGGTGGGATTCCCCCAAATGGTGACAGAAATAACCAGCAAGAGCTTAATGTTTTGCTTTATTTCATCATCTTAGCAACTCCTAATTAATGAAAGGCTTTAAAAGTACCTAGTGGCTTAGGAGGCTGAGGCAGGAGGACGTGAGTTCAAAGCCAGCCTCAGCAACTTAGCGAGGCCCTAAGCAATTTAGTGAGACCCTACCTCTAAATAAAATATTTAAAAAGGGCTGGGGATGTGACTCAGTGGTTAAATATTTCTGGGTTCAATCCCCAGTACCAAAAAAAAATTATTTGAGCATGGTGGTGCACACCTGTATTTAGAGCTACTCAAGAGGTTGAGGCAGAAGGATCACAAGTTTGAGGCCAGTTAGACTTAGCAAAAGCCTGTCTTAAAATAAAAAAATAAAATAGGGCCTGGAGATGCACATCATGATAGAGTGCTTGCCTAGTAATGCACAAGGCCCTGGGTCCAACTACCAGCAAATATTATTATTATTATTTTTTTTTTTTTAGCTAGGCATGGTTGCATATGTCTATACCCAACTACTTAGGAGGCTATGGCAGGAGGATTGCAAATTAGAGGCCAACCTTGGCAATTTAACAAGACACTGTCTCAAAATAAAATGGAAAAGGTGGAGGTGTAGTTCAGTGGTAGAGCACTAACACGTGAGGCCCCAGTTCCATCCCCAATACCAAAATAAATAAATAAATAAATAAAATAAGGCCACATCCCTGGACCAGTTCCCAAATTCTGCCTGAAACTGTTTGGGCAGAACTTGATCCTGGGCCTATCTCGCAGCCAGAGGATGAAGTCAGGGCCACTGAGCGGGCTGAGAATGGGGAAAGGTAATTCTTATAGGAAAGTAGGAACGTCCAATAGAAAAAGGGCTACACCACAGCCCTTTGAATTTTACCAAAATAAGAGGAATGGATACTGCCATCCACAAATTCTTACTTGTTCCCTTGGGCTGTGTTTTTTTCCCCATGAAATCAAGAGCTGCTAGTTAGCAAGGACTTGTTCTGTTTATCCTTTCGTCCCCAGCACCAAGCATAACAGACTCTTCTCAGTCGATGACTTTGCCCAGGTTTCATTGACAGGAAGGAGCTCACCTGTCATCCCTCTCCCCAGACTACAGACCATCTGCCACAGTACTGATCTGCACTAACCCATTGTCTGTTAAGATGCAAGGCGTGTCCCAATGCAAGCGTTGGAGTGTCCCTGCTCTGTTGTGAGTGGGGTTTCTTGTCCTCTCCTTCTGATACCTGCACCTAATATTTTCCTTATGAAACCACCTCCTGTGGTTTTGAAATGAAGTATCTCCCCAAGGCTCAGGTTCCTAATGAGCAATATTCAGAGGTGGGGCTTTGGGGAAGGGATTAGATAATGAGGCTTCTGATCTCATCTGTAGATTAATCTATCCATAGCTGAATAGATTTCTGGGAGGTGGTAGAGGCTATGGGAAGCTGATTGAAGGAAATAGGTCATAGGGGTGTGTCCTGGAAGGATATTTCTGGTCCCCAGACCCCGCCCCAACCTCTTTTTTGGGGGGATACTAAGGATTGGACCAAGGGTGCTTTGCACCTGAACCACATCCCCAGTCCTTTTTATTTATTTATTTTTTTAATTTTGAGATAGGATCTTACTAAGTTGCTGAGGGCCTCCTTAATTTGCTGAGGCTAGCCTCCTAAGTCGCTGGAATTCTCTTTTTCTTTCTCTGCTTCCCAGCTGTGGTGAGCTAACTGCTTCTCTCTGCTATATCCTCCTGCCATGATGTTCTACCTCACCTGAGGCCCAAAGCAATGGAGCCAATAGACCATGAACTGAAACTTTTGTAACTATGAGCCAAAATAAATCTTTCCTCCTCTAAGTTGTTTTTCTCAGGTTTTTACATTTTAAATTTATTATTAGAGCATGATAGCTATTCATAGTTGGGTTCATTTTGACCAAATCATACATGCAAAGAATTTGATTTCAATTCCCACCCCCCTTTTCCTCCCCTCCTCCCTACCCCTTAGTCTCCTTCCGGTGCTCTGTTAGTCTTCCTTCTGCTCCTTGATTGATATATTTTTGATTGAAACTTTTTACATAAAGGTGAAATTCCCTTTGGTGCCTTTATATATGCAGACACCATGCTTTCATTAAATTCAATTCATATTTCCCCCCCCCCTTTCCTATCCTTCCTCCCTCCTTCTATTTCTCTCTCCACTAGTCCACTGATCTTCCCTATATATTTGCGGTATCGGATCCCACCATCAACGCTGATTTCCTTCTCTTATTTTGCTCTAACTCCCAAGTGAGTGTTTTTCTCGGGTATTGATCACAGTGATAAAAAGCTAACACCACCCATTCTCATTCTCATCTGGGTGGTTTGGGTGGGACTGATTCCATTCCTGATTCCAGAGATATACCACAATGAGCTTCAGCTACGCAGGACACTCCATTCTCCTGGATGCACTGGTTTGTTTAGGAATTCTTGTGTAACCCACAGAGAAAAACAAAAAAGGAGGTGAGAGGACATTTGCTAGGATTTTGGAAAAAAAAAAAAAAAGGAGCATCACCCCTCTTCCACAAGCGCCACGGGGTGAGTTGGGTGGGACTCCTCCTTTCCTGATTGGTATGGTGTGAGGACATGAGGTCTGGAACTACTTCTGGAACAGCAGCCCAAGTGGAGCTCAAGGGTGAGGTCAACTCTGCAGAAGGCAGAGAGAAGAGATGAAAAGACACCAGGCCCTTTATCTTCTCTGGGGCAGCCATGCATAACCACGAGCCTGGAGAGGCAAAGAGTAGAACCATCACACTCAGCTTAGACAAGCATGATTTAGCACCCAGGGGTCCCTGGCTACCTTCCTGTCCTGGAACCAAATTTTTATTTTATGAGGAAGGTCGAGGGGAAAATGACATGGGCTGGGTCATTCACGGTGTCATACACCGTAACTCTGATGCCTGGGTTGCAACAGTAAATTATACTGTTGAAGTTAAGCCAAGTTGGAATTTTCTATTGCTTGAACTTGTTATGTCCTACTTCTTGCTAGTGTCCCTGCTTGGACTCTGGGTCCCGGCCTGAAATGGGTCCTTTTTCTTCCTTCATCAACCTCCCTCCCTCATTCCTAATGACTCAAAAATGCTTCTGGGGCAGTGGTTCTCAATGGAATCTGCAGGTGCTGTACTTTGGATCTGGAATGTTCCCCAAAGTCCCATGTGTTAAAGGTTTGGTCCCTAGTCTGTGGTACTACTGAGAAGTGGTGGAACCCTTAAATGGTAAGAACCAATGGGAGGAAGTTAAATCATTGGGAGAATGACCTTCTAGGGGTTACTGGGACCCCAGCCTCTTCCTCTCTCTCTTTGCTTCCCAGCCACCATGAGGTGAACAATCCTCCTTTGCTATGTACTTTTGCCATGATGTACAGTTGTGCCACAAGACTAAGTGACCATGGGGGTTGAGTGACCATGGACTGAAACCTCTTGAACTGTGAGCCAAAATAAATCTTTCCTCCTTCTAAGTTGATCACCTCAGATACTTTTGTCAACTGATTAATACCAGGGAAGCTTTAAGAAGCTTTTACTGATACCTGGGCTGGGCAGGGTGGTGCAAACCTGTAATCCCAGCTATTTGGGAGGTTGAGGCAGGTGGATCCCAGGTTTGAGGCCAGCCTCCACAACTTAGTGAGGCTTTGTCTTAAAAATAAAAAATAAAAGTGTTTGGGATATAGCTCAGTAGTAGGGTGCCTCTGGGCTCAATCCCTGAGACCACAAAACAAAACCAAGCCTAAGTTCTGGGTCTAGTTCCCAAAGTCTGCGGAGGGACCTCGGCATTGTTTTTTGAAACACCCCTAGTCATTCTACTGGGGGGAGGCCAGAACAGAGAATCATTGAGAACACTCACTCATCTTGAAAGAAACTCTCCTTTCATTCCACATCCCCTACTGTGGTCCCATTTCTCTGTTCCCCTTCATAGCCAAACCTTTAAAATAATAATCCATCCTCATTCTTTCCACTTCCCTACCTTCTGTCACTCTTCTTTTTTAACAAATAATTTTTGCAAGCTTAGAGAAACAAATAAGATAGATGTAAAACAAATAAACTAAAAACAATCATTTTACCAGGGCCCACCTCTTTGCTTATCCCTAAACTTCTCATAACTTTCCACAAAATTCAGCCAAGGGAACTTAGATGTTAGCTCTGTCAAGATACCCCCAGCTTCAACATAAGGACAGTGGTCCTTTTACATTCATATAAAGGATTGGTTCTAGGATTCCTGCAAATTCCAAAATCTGTGAATGCGTAAGTCCCTTATATAAATGGCATAGTGTTTGCATGGAGCCTACATAATCCTCCTATACACTTCAAATTATCTCTCGATTACTTATAATACCTAATACAATGTAAATGCTTTGAAAATAATTCTTATATTGTTTGGCGAGTAATGACAAGGGGGAAAAAAATCCTGTCCATGTTCAATACAGGTGCAGCCATCATAGGCCTGACTACATAGTGCACATCCCAGACGCAAAGCTCACAGATACAGAGGGCCAAGTGGGCACAGACAGCAGTAGAAGGTGATATTGATGGAACCTGTGGGGAATTAGAGATGAAGAAATGCAACAGGTTGGTATCCTAAGCTACTCTGGTCAAAATTGGAAGATTTAACACAAACATGAACTTCTATCTACTTCCCAGCCCCCATTAAAAGGGCAGTAAAGAGATGACTTAAAAACAGTGTTGTAAGCGAGGTGTGGTGGTGTACACCTGTAATTCCAGATACTGGGGGTGGCTGAGACAGAAGGATCAAAAGTATGAGGCCTGCAAGACCCTGTGTCAAAGTTAAAAAAAGGGGGGGGGGGTCAATGATGTAGATCAATGATAGAATATCCCCTTTCAATACCTAGTACTACCAAAAAAAAAAAAAATCTTCCTTCCATCAAGAGGTGGAGCCTCTTTTCTTTCCCATAAGTTCTGTGCTGGTCTGTGACCGACTTTGACTCATGCCATGCATCAGAAGTGACTCTGCCAATTCATGGCCTAGGCTACAGAGACCTCCTGGGATCCAGGAACCATGTAGTGAATGATGAGAATGAGGGAGAAGTGCCCAGCCAGCACTTGCCACTGCAGACAGGAAAGTGAAGTCATTCTTAATAGGTCTATGCCAGTCTACCTTCCAGGGGAATTAGCTGTACAGGGGACTCCAGCTGACACTTAAAGCAGCCCTGCCCAAACTGCAAAATCAGCAGCAAATAAACAGTTCTTATTGTTTTAACCTACTATGAGTTGAGGTGGTTTATCTTGTGGCAATAGATAACCCAAAGAAGCATATCAGAAACCAAAAAAGATCCAAAATACTCAGAGAAATTCTGGCAATCATGAAACACAAACAGGATACTATTTTTAAAATATACACAGAACAAAAAAATAGCTCTTGAAATTAAAAATACCAAAGGAAAAATGTTAAAACTCAATGGAAGAATTAGCAGGGAAATTTTTTTTCCTATGCCTTGAATAGAATTTATTCACATTGTTAAATTTAACTAAGACAACCTGGAAAATGAGATCTTGCTACATTTTCATAAGAGATGAGTTTGTTTAATAGCCACTTGTCTCTGCTGGATTATCTCTGCTTTCCCACTTTCTCTATTTTTTAAAAAATATTTTTTAGTTGCCAATGGATTTTTAACTTACTTTATATGTGGTGCTAAGTATTGAACCCAAGGCCTCACACATGTTAGGCAAGCGCTCTACCACTGAGCCACAACCCCAGCCCCATACTTTCTATATTTTAAGTCTACTTTCAATATCAGTAATATCATTTTTTTCTTCAGATACAACACCAAACTTGCTACCTGGCAATTTCTACATTGCTCCAAAATATTTGTTTTTAACTTCCAATAATTTTAGTTCCATCAAATCTAAGGATTTTACAGATGCGTATATTTTTAATTTTTTAAAAATGTTGAGCATTATAGTGGATTTTTCCAGTTTCTCAACATAGTTTTATTTTATTCTTTTTATCTTAAAAATTAGGATTCCTGGAAAAAGGCACACTCACTCACACATTGCTGGTGGGACTGCAAATTGCTGCAATCTGGAAAGCAGTATGGAGATTCCTTGGAAAACTTGGAATGGAACCACCATTTGACCCAGCCATCCCATTCCTTGGTCTATTCTCTACCCCAAAGGACTTAAAATCAGCATACTACAGTGACCCAGCCACATCAATGTGTATAGCAGCATAATTCACAATAGCTAAATCGTGGAACCAACCCAAATGCCCTTCAGTAGATGAATAGATAAGGAAACTTTGGTATAAATACACAATGGAATATTACTCAGCATTAAAAGAGAGTAAAATCATGGCGTTTGCAAGTAAGTGGATGGAGTTGGAGAATATCATGCTAAATGAATAAGCCAATCCCCAAAAAACAAAGGCCAAATGTTTTCTTTGATATGAGGATGCTGAATCATAATGTTGATGGCGGGAGCACAGGAGGAATGGAGGAACTTTAAATAGGGCAAAGGGGAGGGAAGGGAAGGGAGGGGGCAGGAAAGACGGTGGATTGAGTTAGGCATCATTAACCTAAGTACATGTATGAAGACACGAATGGTGTGAGAAAAAAAATTAGGATTCCTTAAAAAAAAACTTCATAATTTTCTACAAGATTAGGAGAGAAATTTGAGACAATCCACTAGAAAATAGAGCAAAAGGCAACTTGATAGAAAATGGGAGAGAAAATAAAATGGAGAAACAATGAATAAAATGGAAAATGGCCAGGTGCTGTTAAATAAATAAAAATAAAATGGAGGGCCTGGATTGTGGCTCAGTGGTAAAGCACTTGCCCAGCAAGTGTGAAGCCCTGGGTTGGATCCTCAGCACCGCATAAAAATAAAGTTATTGTGTCCATCTACAACTAAAAATAAATTTTAAAAATTTAAAAATGAATCATACAAAAATAAAATAAAATGGAGAAATGAAGGACCAGTTCAGGAAATCCTACATCTTAATCATAGGAATTCAAAAAAGGAACAATAGATAAAAGGAAGAGAAAGAAATAATAAAATAACTCAAGACATCTTCCATATGAAGAATGTGAGTCTCAAGATTAAAAGGCCAGGCTAGGGTTGTAGCTCAGTGGTAGAGTGGTTGCCTATCATTTGTGAGGTACTGGGTTCCATCCTTAGCACCACATAAAAATACATAAATAAAGTAAAGATATTGTGTCCATCTACAATTAAAAAAGAAAAGAAAAATTGAAAGGGCCCACTGAATGAAAACAGACCATATCATGGCTTGCCATTGTGACATAATGGAAGCTGAGGACAAAGGATCTTGAAAATTTCTGGGGAAGGATATCAGGTTATATGAAAAGAATGAGGAATTCAAATGACTTAGGCTTCTTTATAGCAATGCTGCTTTTCCTGTAGAGCAGAGCTTTCAAAACTCTGAATAAAAAGATTTCCAAACGATTGTGCAAGTATTCAGATCCATGATAGGCATTTCCAGACATGAGAGTCTTGACAACTTCTCCCTCCCAGGCACCCTTACAGGAAATGCTCATGAAACAGCCAAGAAAGAACAAAACATGGGATACAGGAAACAGATGCTCTAGCATCAAAGAGGTAAAAGGAACTCAGTGGATAACCCTGAAGCAAGAGCCCAGAATGACAACCAAACAGCAGCGCGCAGCAAACAGTGCAGCCTGTTGAGGGGTTGGGAGAGACTTCTGGGCAAGACGGAACTGATCCAGTATTTAATGTGATCATATTGAAGGGCGATAGAGACAAACGATGAGCCAGGCACAGTGGTGCAGGACTGTAACCCCAGTAGCTCTGGAGGCTGAGGCAGGAGGATCCTGAGTTCAAAGCCAGCCTCAGCAACTGTCTCTAAATGAAATATTTTTAAAAGGGTTGGGGATGTGGCTCAGTGGTTAAGCCCCTCTGGGTTCAATCCCTGGTACAAAAAGAAAAAGAGAGAGAGAGATGAAGTTTTGGATTCAATTAATGAAAGATATATAGAAAACAAGATTATGAATAATAAACATAATTATCTAGAGTGACAAAATGTTTTGTAGGGATGGCAAAATAATTACTATAATATACTTTGAGGCTCCCCTATGAATAAATAGCAGGTACAGAATCAAAATCATGTAATCAGCCAAGTGAAATGGTGCACGCCTATAATCTTGGCATGCCAGGAGGCTGAGGCAGGAGGATGGCAAAATCAAGGCCAACCTCAGCAACTTAACAAGACCCTGTCTCAAAATAAAAAGGGCTGGGGACATAGCTCAGTGCTTTCCTAGCTTGTGCAAGGCCCTGGGTTCAATCTCCAGAACTATAAAAATTAAATATAAAATACTAAAAGTAAAACTATGCAAACATTGAATGCCAGTTCACATAGTTCTAATGAAACTATACTAGAAGAACAGGAGTTGAGAAGGGTTTGAAAATCTAATGGAGGCAACACCAGATAAAGGAATGAAATCCTGAATTCAGTGGCGGGAAGCCAAAATGTGCCTAAAGCTTTTCAATAAATGATACATGCATACTATTTTCACATGTGGTAGTAATACCAAGATTATCAACAAAGTGAGTGAGAATCCCTGGCTTTGATGAGATAGAAAAGGCAGAAGTAGAGTAGGGAGCAGCTCTTGTTGGTAATATACTTATAGAATGGTTTGACTCTTAAAAAACATACTCATCGGTGCTGGGATTGTGGCTCAGCGGTAGAGCGCTTGCCTAGCACGGGCAGGACCCAGGTTTGATCCTCAGCACCACACGTTGTGTCCATCTACACCAAAAAATAAATATTAAAAAAAAAAAGCCACACTCGTCTGTAGTTTTTTTAAATCCCCAGTGCTGGGGACCAAACCCAGGGCCTTAGGCAGGCTAAGTGTTCTACCAGTGAGCTACACCCCCAGGCCTGCATCTATAACTTTGCTCTGAATTTTTAGAACTTAAAAAGAAAAAGAGGACTCAGGGAAGGAAGGAAGAATGGAAGGAAAGTATGAATGAATGAATGAAGGAAGGAAGGAAGGAAGGAAGGGAGGGGAGGGGAGCTCAAATCATCCAGAGGTTCAAAGCAGGGGTACACAGAATTTGATTGACATTTCTAAACATCACATAAGTCGCTTCCCCAGTCAGAGCTCTGATTTCTTCATCTCTCAATGGGTTGGATAATACCTCCCATTTGATTTCTCTGTGACCATCTTGGGCTGTAAAACAGAATCCAATATCTAAATGCTAGGGCTTAGTAGTAGATTAGTTGCTTAGGATGTGTGAAACCCTGGGTTGATCCCCAACACACCAAAAAAAAAAAATTAAATGCTCAAGGGCAGTGACTCTAAGGAAGAATCACCATCTGTGCATATTGAACATGTACATTCATCCCCAGAACTTCCAGAAATGCTGCCTTCCTGTTGTGAGGTTCAACTGGCAACTGGCATTTTTGACAAGCACCCAAATACTCCGGTGCAAGTCACAATGCTCAGCACAGGATCTCAAGTTTAATTGACACAAAACCACACATCAGTTCTCTTTTAACCCTAACTACCTCAGGCAGAAGGGTCAACCAGGAGTTGCTCTGTTTTTAGCACCAAGACTTTAGTACTAGATTATCTTCCTCTGGAACAGGGAGCTGGCTGCAGGCAACAGAATCTACCTGGAATTTAATCATACCCACCACATTCACCTTTATTGTTCTATTCTATTATGGGAAGTGAAAAGTATATCAATTAACAGTAATAATACTAACTTTCCTTTAAAATAGATGCATTTAAATTTATACAACTGAAAAGGAGACAAAAACAGAACATCCAATAATGTATTCTAGAATGAGATGTCTATTAAAAAAAACTATTGCCCACATAGACTCACTGCTCATGGGTACATGAATAGAATACACATAATAACGATTTGTATTATGAGTGATCCACAAATAAAAATATTTAACATATATGGAATGTATTCCATATGCAAATGTCTACACAGATGTATTCCACATGTAAATTAAATGTGAAAATCATTCTTTCTAATGATTCGTATGCTAAATCTAAAATTTGACCTAGCAATGGATAATAAATAAGAATGGATGATTTAGACAAAGGACATTTACAGACATTGCTCCAAATGGCCAACAAACACATGAAACTTACGCTCGACATCACTAATCATTAGGGAGATGCAGATCAAACCTCAACTAATACTTCATGTCCATCAGAATGGCTATTATCAAGGAAACAGAAAATAATGACCTGAGTGAGGATGTGGATAAACGGGAGCAACAGGTATTGACTGATGTGGGAATGTAAAACGGTGCTGCTGCCGTGGAAAATAGTGTCACCATTTCTTGGTATGATGAGCAATTCTACTTCTACGTTTATACTCCCAAAGAACTGAAAGCAGGGATTCAAGCAGAGTCCACACAGGGAAGAGGTTTGATAGGGGCTCCCACTGTTCAGTGGAAGACTCAACTCAGCCTCTGATTTTAAGTTTCACGTCCCACCTTCCATTCTAGCTGGTGTCCTCTGCAAGTCTAGACTTGCTTCAGTTCAATCTCTAGAAAATAAGTCTTTGTGAGGTTGGACAGGGTCGTTACCTACTGGTTGTGAGAGGTACAGCAGGGTGTGGGAAGAGGTCCCATCTGCATCTAATTAATAATTTCATTTGATCACCCTTGTTTTCAGCATTACAAACACACCACTCCCAGAGGTGTCTGACTCTCAATCCCAAGACCTTGAGCAGTTTTCAAGTGGGAACTGACCACTGGGGCTTTTACCTTTCTCCTGTTCCATCAGTTGCTATTATCACCATTTCATTTTCTTGTGGTTGTAAGTTTATGCTTTAAACCTGGTGTTTAGTGGGGTTTCAGGAGGGTAGAGATAAGTGTGTGTGTGTGTGTGTGTGTTTAGCTGGAACTCCACCCCAGTCACTCTTCAATCCCTCCAACCTGGCTGCCATCCCCATCACAACACTGATATTGCTCTGAGCAAGGCCACCTAATCTACCGTGAGATTCTGTCATCTGAGCCTGACTCAACTGCAGAGAAATGGGTTGATTCCTTCAACTGCACTCATCCCTTGGGAGCACAAATTCCAAGACCTCCTGATTGGCAAATCCGGTGAGCATTTCTTTGTCTTCCTCTTGGTCAGCCTCTTAGCAACACAATAGCCCAGTCTCTTCTCAGCTTTCATGAAACAGCTTCTCCTGGTTCTTCTCCTACCTCACTGATATAGTTTTGATCTTAAATATCCCCCAAAAGTCCATGTATTGGAGGCTTAGACTCCAGAGAGGTTTTATTAGGAGGTGGTTCAACTTTTAGGAGGCGGGGCCTAGTGGGAGGCTTTTAGATCATTGGGCCAACAATGGCCCAAAAGCAATGAAGCCAACTGATAATGGACTAGAACCTCAAAAACCATGAACCAACATAAACCTTTCCCTTTAGGAGTTGATTATCTCAGGTATTTGTTACAGTAACAGAACGCTGTCTAACATACTCCATGACCAGTCTTTGTTGCTTCTTCCTCTTTTGCATGACTTCCAAATCTCAGAGGATTTGCCTCAGGACACAGATGGCTCACTCTTCTTCTCCTATATTTCCTGCTTAGAGATCACTAGTCCGTGGCTTAGACACACCTGTATGCTGCTGACTCGCACGTACATACCAGCTAGTCCTGACCATTTAACATAGATGAGGTTTTGTTACCTGGAAAAAATATAAATAAACCCACTAGTTTCACTTGGTCTTATTTGACTTAAAATTAGTTAAGATACTTAAAAATCACTAATTTTGAAGGTCACACAGCTGGGCAATTGATTATTAATCTCCCATTAGATTTGCTATAGATAACACCTCCAGTGTGGTTTATGATGGTAATGGTTGCCTAGGTTACTCTTTAGGGAAGCAAAGCCTGCTTTTGCTGAAAACACTGACTCTTCACTTGGGCCTACAGATGTCTGAGGGGTACCTGGAATGGGATGAAAACACTTGGCATCTCTGTGTTCATATTGTATGTCTCTTATTGCCCTAGCTTTTGGGTTAGATTCTACTCAGCTCTACATGTATACCGGTTGATAATCTGAGAAATGTCTTATCTATAACTATAATATAAAGTTAACTTGAACTAGACTTGCTTAGTCTCTCTCTTACTCTTTCCTACTAAAAACACCTACCAGGCACCATGATAGGAAACAAGAGACCATGAAAGGAATAGCACCTGAAAGATCTCTGCTTATTTCCAGAAAAAGACATATTCTTCCCCTTTATTAGCCTATCTCTCTCCCTCACTATTCCTATCTCATATCTGAAACCCCTCAACTCCCAAGAGTTAAGAAGTTGATCTGACAGCATATGTTCCCACATTTCCATTCTTTCTCACTGAATAATTTTTTTCTTTTTCTCCATCATTAATATCAAACTTTGGTTTTTCTATAAGATGAGCTTCTTCCTCATTTTTTTTTTCAGTACTGGGGATTGAACTCAGGGGCACTGTACCACTGAGTTACATTCCCCAGCCTTTTCCTTATTTTTTATTTTAAGACAAGTTCTCCTTAATTTGCCCAGACTGGCCTGCAGCTTACATCCTCCTGCCTCAAACTCCTCTTCCCTCTGTAGTTGGGATTACAGGTAAGCACCACCACATCTTGAGATGAGCTTCTAAACCTGGGTTTGAAACGGTTACTTCATGGAAGTCTAATGGGCACGTGGAACTTAGTTTTTCCAGATCAGAGGGCCCAAATCTGTATTGCCTCCAAGGCCAAAATTTGTAACTTCTCCTTTACATCTTTGTTTTCTCTCTTTCACTCCAACCCTTTCTCTCTTCCAACAAGCCAAACTCTTCCTAATTTCAGGACTTCTGAGCAGGCAGGTCTTTGCACAAAATTCTCTTCCCCAGTCATACCTTTTCACAGACCTCTGTTCCCACGTCACTCCCTCTGCACCTCTGAGGGCCTTCTTCCTCACCCCACCACTTCTCATGTCCTCACAACAATTTGTTTGATTTTCTTCAAAACATTCATCATTATCTGAAATTCTAGTATGTACAATATTTTTTAGTTTTAGGTGGACACAATATCTTTATTTTACATTTATGTGGTGCTGAGGTTCGAACCCAGGGCCTCATGCATGCTAGGCAAGCACTCTACTACTGAGCCACAATCCCAGCCCTCTTACAGCTGTTTTTAATCTGCATCAGGGCCAAGATTGGGTCTTCTTTGGGCCTGTAGACACCTAATTTAGTCCCTGGAATAGTTGGTTCTCAAAATCAGTCACTGAAGCAAATAAAAGAATACATATAATTCAAGAAGAGTTGTAGGAAGCCAAGAGGAGGGCATGCGCAGACTTTTGAAGTTAAGACGGCAAGAAAGAATGTACCCTCCCCATCCCTGCTCCGTTTCAATTCTGGACAGCTGCCATCACCGAAAGATCCTGTTCCCCAAATCTCAGGATGCCCAGTCCCTCCCTGTCCCACCTCTGTGGATTCTCCTGCTCAACCCATTTCCCTCTGGGTCAGGTTCCAGCATCAACCCCGCCCCTCCCCGCCTAATCCAGTCATGCTCTTTAGGGCGGAGAAGTGGCCCCATGGGCCATTGGAGACTTGGCAACAACCAGATTTGCCTAAATAGGGCCCAGCCAGGTAGAGGCAGAGCATTGCTTCCACGGTGAGCCATCCAGCTCTGCAGCTGTGCACGCAGTAGAGATGCAGGCTCGGGCTGGCACCATGGCCAAGTTTAGGATAAGAGTATCCACTGGGAAAGCCTGCGGGGCTGGCACGTGGGATAAAGTATCTGTCTGCATCGTGGGGAGGCGGGGAGAGAGCCCCCTGCTGCCCCTGGACCACCTAGGCAAGGAGTTCACTGCGGGCGCTGTGAGTGCGTGGTGGGTGGGCAGAGGTGGAGATGGAGCGGGGAGAGCAGGAGGCACTACCCTTCCTCATACTAAACCTACTAAACTAGGAGGAGGACTTCGAGGTGACGCTCCCCCACGACGTGGGCCCAGTGCTGCTGCTGCACGTGCACAAGGCACCCCTTGCTCTGCCTCGCCCACTTGGACCCTTGGCCCCGGACGACGCCTGGTTCTGCCGCTGGTTCCAGCTGGAGCCACCAGGAGGCATCCCACTCCGCTTCCCCTGCTATCAGTGGCTGGAGGGAGCAGGGGACCTGTTGCTACGAGAAGGGGCAGGTGAAGAGGCGGGGGGGAGGGGGGGTGCTGGTGTTGGGGGAAGGGCAAGGGGATCGTTGCAGCAGAACATGGTGGGGGCGGTGGGCAAGGGGAAGTGGCAGCCCGGCTTGGGAGAAAAATGGGGGAAAGGGACCTGGTGGAGGGTGGCAACAGTGGAGGAGAGGGTGGCTGAGATCCAAGATAGGAGGGTTTCTCCTTCCTGTCTTCTACAGCCAAGGTCTCCTGGGCGGACCACCATTCTATCCTCCGGCGACAACGCCAGGAGGAGCTCCAGTCCAGGCAGCTGATGTACCGGTGAGGAGAGAGCTACTGTTGCAGGGAGGGGACACTTAAGGGATGAGGGACAGCCTGGAATCGCTGTTGACGACACAGACTAATACCCCTGTCTTGTCCTCTCCTATGAAAGCTGCTTCTGGAACCAGCAGCATCTGCATCACCCAGGCACCTGTTAGAAAAGCAAATTCTCAGGCACCTCCTTCCTCTGACTTGGACTTTTCGTGGGGTGGGGGGTGGGCAACAATTTTTGTCTCACAAGTCTTTCAGACGACTGGTGGCCCCTGAAGTTTGAAAATCACTCCTGTAAAAGCCATACCCTTGTATGCTTGTCCCCTACCCTTGGGCTTTTACACATCGGCTTGTATCCCTCCAGAAATGTGGGTAGAACCAGAAACACACCACACAAGCCCCAGGAGATCCATGCCATCCATGAGCTTGTTAGAAAATGCAGGCTCTTGGCTGGGATTGTAGCTCAGTGGTAGAAGCTTGAGTAGTATGTGTGAGGCACTGGGTTCGATTCTCAGCATCACATATAAATAAACAACGGTTCATCAACAACTAATAAAAAATATATATATATTGTAATGCAGCCTCTTGAACCTAGCTCAGACCTACTACGTTAGCACCTACAGTTTACCAAGATCCTGGGGTGAATCACACACACTTTAAAATCTGAGAAGTAGGGTTTGGCCACCACCTGGTGGTAGTGTGCGTTAATTGCAAATTGTTCTTTGAAGTTGAAAGCTCAGTTTTTGAATAAACCAAAGAATGAATGAGTGACAGAAGGACTGGCTGGAGGGGTCCTCAGTTTTCTGGAACATGATTTTACCAGATCACTCAAAGGTTTTTGGCCGTGTGATTTGCTTGATAATGAGCTTTAGACACGCCTCAGACCAAAGCAGAGTAAGTTACTGCAACTCCCACAAGCTGTGAAGGCTGAAGTGCTTCTCTATGGGATGCCTGCCAAGGGTAACTGAAACCCTAGGAACAGCCCCAGCTTCATGACTACCTTCCCTCGGCAAGATGCATCTGTATTAGTCAAGAGTAGTGTGCTTGCATGAAGAGAAACCGACTCCAACTAGCAGTCGGATAAAGAGAGAATTTGTCAACAGGACACAGAGGTGGTTACAGAAATAGGGGCAAGAGGGTTGCCAGATCTTGGGCCAAAAATCAAGGCAACTCCCTCCCAGATGCTCCCTTCCTTCCCTCTCTCTCTCTCTCTTCTTCTCTCTCTCTCCCTCCCTCCCTCCCTCTCTCTCTCCCTCCCTCCCCCCCAACTCTCTCTCTTCTCTTTCTCATCTCTCTTTCAGCTTTCTCTGTTTCCCAGTCCACACAGTGGGATATGACCATAGCTGACAATCCCTATATACACGCTGTAATGTAATTTAGATGGCCACAGAGAGACGACCTTTCTGGCTCTGCCCCAATCTCAAATTCCCTAGGAAGGACTCTGATTGGCCTAGCTCTGCTCAGATGCTCAACTCTAGACCATTCAACTGTGAGCAGGGAGAAATCTCACTGGGAATATGCAGCTCCCTTGAGCCTTGTGGTCCAAGGAGAAGGGCAGATCTCAGGAAGGTCCTTGCTTGCAAAAGGTGGCTGGCTTGACCAGGACCCACAAGGGGACTTCCTCTGCCCTAGTCCAGGGGCTTCCTGAAGTCTCCTAATGATCACCTGCCTGTTCCACCCTTTAGCTGGAAGACTTACAGCCCAGGTTGGCCTCACTGCCTTGACCAGGCGACTGCGAAAGACCTGGACCTCAACGTCAAGTACTCTGTAGTCAAGAACACCAAATTCTACATGAAAGGCAGCTCTGCGTGAGGATGCCCACCCTTTCCTACATTGGCTTAGATGCCCTACCACCCCTGCCTTCTGCCCTCCCCTACTCAGCTCCCCTGCTATTGGTGATATGGGTTACACAGCTTCCTGCCCACTACCACTTCCCATAGGCAGTGACTACCTTAGGGGCATTGACCACCTCTGAGTCTCATCCTAAACCTGAAAGCTGGTTTAGGATTCTAGAAAGGATAAGGCCAGGTGACTGGGGAGGGTCTTCCAGGGTCTCTTGCTCCCTCCCATCCCTCACATCCTCTGGTAGTTTTGCAGAGCTAAAAATCAAGGGACTTCTGGACCGCACAGGGCTCTGGAGGAGTCTGAGGGAGATGAGAAGGATGTTCAACTTCCGGAAGAGTCCAGCAGCTGGTGAGGAACTTGGCACAGGGCTCCTGACCTCTTCCCAGGACATCAGCTCCCAAGAATGTTAGGAATCTGAGAAAACCAAATGCCAGTTCTCTGTGGGACTCTGTCCCTTCCTAGATCTTATGTTTCCCCATAGAGATAAAAAGAGAATGTGGACTTTGGGGGATCCCTGATGTGCTAATACAACAGGCATTTCTAGAGCTACTACCCATCAGACACTGGCTTGGGGCTGTGGACATAGAACTGGTGGATGTTAATTAGACTCAAAAGCAAATCATTAGGGTCATTTGTGAGACATGACCCTTATCTCCAGGAGTATGTAAAAGGGGGACCCACCCTGGCTTGAAGGGGGGCTTTGCTTTCTCAAGAGGGTTGAGTAGGCATTCACAGTGCCAAGGATGGGGTGTGGAGCGGAGAGCTCTCTACGGCCAAGGGAAGGGCTTGAAGATGGAAGGATCAGAGGGAACAAAATCACTGCTGTGGCCAAAGGAGATTGAATGAGGGAAGGAAGGTCAGAGAGGAGCCTGGAGAGGCAGCCAGGGCCCAGATGGTGCAGGACTGTGTGGGCCATGACAGGATTTGTGCCTTTCCACAGTTCAGTGTGAGACTATCGAGTTGTGGCCAGGTAGGGACTAATATGGCCAGATGTGCTATGTGGGGGTGGTTGGGGGTCAGAGTGGAAGCAGGAGGATCAGCTGAGTCTCTGGCTAAGGTCAGCAGAGGATAATGGCCTCAGCAAGGCAGTAGCAGTAGGAACTGAGTGGACAGGTAGGCCAAAAGGTCCTGAGGATGGAAAAATTAAAGGGACTTGATGGGAGGAAGCAGAGGGGACTGCCAAGAGAGATCCTGGACTCTGCCACAGACAACCAGGTAGATGGAGTTGCCATTCCCCAGGATGCTAGGCAGTGGGAGGGTCCAGAGTTGGAGAAGAACCTATGTTCTATCTTTGATATTTTGTAATTGAAGCTGGCAAGTCATCCCAGAGAATGTCAGGCAGATGGGGAACAGTGGGATGGGCACTAAGATTTTCTGTTTGGTGAATGGGCAGGAACTGGTGCCAAGGGGCCAGGAGAGGTCACCCTGAGAAAACTGTAGGTTGCTCATGATGAATTACAAAGGGAACTAGACTGTAAGGTCAGGAGGAAACCTCATGGCGCTGGGGTGACTGGTCCCTGTGTCCCCCATCCCCATGCAGAATATGTGTTTGAGCACTGGCAGGATGACACCTTCTTCGCCTCCCAGTTCCTGAATGGCCTCAACCCTGTCCTGATCCACCGCTGTCGCAGCCTCCCAAAGAACTTCCCAGTCACCGATGACATGGTGGCCCCAATACTGGGCCCTGGGACTAGTCTGCAGGCTGAGCTGGAGGTGGGGCCCAGAGCCTAAGCTCTGCCAGCCCCATCTCAGTGCCTTCAGGCCTGTCCCCTGCTGGAGAGGGAGGGGTACACTCACATTTGTTCTTGCATGCCTAGAAACATCCTCTCCCAAAACACACTCCTCTCCTAGCCCTAAATCTTCTCCCTGCTTCCTACCCCTCATTCTTTAGAAAACCAAGTGTTAGCCCCAGCTCCCCTTATCTCTCCACAGAAGGGCTCCCTGTTCTTGGTAGATCACGGCATCCTCTCTGGTGTCAGTACCAATGTCATCAATGGAAAGCCTCAGTTCTCCGCAGCCCCAATGACCCTGCTATACCAGAGCCCAGGGAATGGGCCTCTGCTGCCCCTTGCCATTCAGGTCTGTACCTGGGGATAGAGAAGGGCAGGTCCCACCATCGCAGACAGACACTCATTGCTGCCTCTTTCCTCGCTGCTTTCCCCACCCCCCAGCTCAGCCAGACCCCCGGTCCCAACAACCCCATCTTCTTACCTACTGATGATAAGTGGGACTGGCTGCTGGCCAAGACCTGGGTGCGCAATGCTGAGTTCTCTGTCCACGAGGCCCTCACACATCTACTGCATGCGCACCTACTGCCTGAGGTCTTCACCCTGGCCACACTGCGCCAACTGCCCTCCTGCCACCCACTCTTCAAGGTTAGTAACTCATCAGGGTGGCCCAGACTGTGCCCCAAGCCTATAGGTCTCTGCACCTTGTCCTGCCCCTTGCAGTGCTTCTTCTGAGTGGCCTTTGCTCAGGCATTCCTTTCTTCCCAGGCTGGAATGCAGAGGTCCCATCCCACTTCAGCAGTGTCTCTCTGCATAGTTCTTCTGGGAACCTCCTTCTAGGAAAACCCTGAGCCAGGGCAAAGTGGATGCCATGCCTCAGAGAGGCTCTCTTCTCAAAGCAGATCAGATGAGATCACCAGAGAAGCCCCAGACCCAGGAAAGGGGCTGGCAGAAGCCAAAGTGAGAACATCGCTTTGAGGGACCAGCAGGTTTCCTGCAGGTTATTCCAGGGCTATTCTCTCAGGTTGTTGTGTAGGTCCCCTGAGCCTTGCTGAGCCTTCAGATGACATAAATCTGTTTCCTCCATGGACCTGAAGCATCTCCTCTGAGATTTCCTCCTCCCAAAGCGGCACAGACTCTATTCCCACTGAGATGATATTCTGGGCCCCAGACGCAGACCCTGCTCTGTTCTAGTCAATCCAGCCTGTTTTTGTTTTTTTTTTTTCTGACTATATGCAGTTTTCTAGCATTGGCACTCAGAAATAGGCTCTGGGGGACAGTTCTATATTGTCAGGCCTATGGTGCTTCTCCTGCCCCGGGCATAGGAAACCACAGGCTGCCAGAACTGGAAGCTCACAGGGCTCGTCCAAATCAGAATGCTCATTTGATAAAATGATCTAGTGCTCAGAGAGAGGAAGGATGCTACTTGGAGGCCTAGAAAAAGATGCTAAGGAAATTCTGCTTTGGTGTCTGGAGCACTGACCCCTGTCCCAAGCTGCCTGTTCTGGTACCTGTAGTCTCTTTCTCAGTGACTTATTTAGTGGGTACCTCTGTGGGGCAGATCTGGGGCCATCTGCAGCTCTGCCCTCTCCTTCCCCTTACCAGTTGCTGATTCCACACACACAGTATACCTTGTATATCAACACGCTTGCCCGTGAGCTGCTCATCGCCCCTGGCCAGGTGGTAGACAGGGTAAGAACTGCCTTCGGACGTTTCTTCAATTGGAAGAATCAAGGGTTCTGGGGTGGGAGTGGCCCTAACTTTCCAGTATCAGGGCTGCCTCCTGCTTCTGGAGCCAAAAAGTCCTAGTGCTCAGGAGCCTTGTCTCTCAGTCCACAGGCCTTGGCATTGTAGGCTTCTCTGAGCTGATACAAAGGAATATGGAGCAGCTGAGCTACTCTGTGCTGTGTCTGCCCGAAGATATCCGGGCCCGAGGAGTTGAAGACATCCCAAACTACTACTACCGGGATGATGGGATGCAGATCTGGGGGGCAGTGGAGCGGTGAGGGGCTATTCCCAGGGAACCAGGGGACAGGAAAAGCAGGAAGACTAGAAAAGAGAGGGAGGGTCCAGAGAAGCCAAGACATGAATGACACTGGGCAGGGTGCTTCTTAGGGTAAGAGGAACTTCTCAGAGAGGAACTGAACCTAGTGCCTCTTGCAGCTTCGTCTCTGAAATTGTGGGCATTTACTACCCAAGCGATGCATCTGTCCGAGATGACCAAGAACTCCAAGCCTGGGTGAGGGAGATATTCTCCAAGGGCTTCCTAGACCGGGAGAGCTCAGGTATGGGGCCCCCAACCCCTAGGCCCTACCCTCTGACCTCTGCAGAGAGGTCCTAGGACCCTAGCAGCCCCAGCTCCAGCTCAGCTGTCCCCACAGGTGTGCCCTCCTCACTGGACACCCAGGAAGCTCTGGTGCGATATGTCACCATGGTGATATTCACTTGTTCAGCCCAGCACTCAGCCGTCAGTGCAGGCCAGGTAAGGGAAGATCAGTACAAGGGGTGACAGGATGAAGGGTGGGGGCTCCTCCACCTTATTCTCCCTCTCCCTCTTCAGTTTGACTCCAGTGTTTGGATGCCCAACCTGCCGCCCACTATGCAGCTGCCTCCACCCACTTCCAAAGGCCAGGCACAGCCTGAGGGTTTCATAGCCACCCTTCCACCAGTCAATGCCACATGTGATATCATCATTGCCCTCTGGTTGCTGAGTCGGGAGCCTGGAGACCAAGTGAGTATGGGCATAGAGGACGGTGTTGTGTTTATCTTCCCTGGCACAGACCCAATTGTGCCATCAAGAGCTGGGTTCCTTCACCCCACAGAACCTCCCCCAGTGGGACACACAAGCTTTGAGCACCTCACAATGTAGGATAAGTGGCCAAATGAGATGATGTATAGAGTCACCCTTAGCTTCAAAGGCAATATGTTCCTTTAAAACTTTAAAAATTCCCAAGAGCTTCCTGCAGATATCATCACTTAAGAAGAAGGATTAAGGGGAGGGGTGTGGATGAGATTCAGTGGGGACTGGGGCCAGAACAAGCTAAGGTGGGTCACAGGTTCTCAGGAGATGGGGACCTTGGCAGCTTCCTCACCCAACCTTGTGGTTGGTCTCCAGAGGCCCCTGGGCACCTATCCAGATGAACACTTCACAGAAGAGGCCCCACAGAGGAGTATTGCCGCCTTCCAGAACCACCTAACCCAGATCTCAAGGGACATTAAGGAGCGGAACCAGAAGTTGGCATTGCCTTACCCCTACCTGGACCCTCCCCTCATTGAGAACAGCGTCTCCATCTAAATCCCTGGAGAACATAGTCCCATGTGACATATGTCCTTCTGACCACATCACAGAAAAGGATCCCCAAGAGAAACAGGCCCCAGAGTGCCTCTCTTGAGACAACTGTGTAACTCACCCTCCTCCTCCTCAAAACAGAGAAACAAAGGGCTGGGGTGTGGCCCAGTGGTAGAGTGCTAGCCTAGCATGTGTGAGGCCCTGGGTTCAATCCCCAGACCCCCAAAAGACAAAGAAAACACCCACAGAGAACAGAATCCTGTGGCACAAGATGACAAACCTTTGGAGACTCTAAGCCTTAAAGTGCCTGCACAACTCCCTTGAGGGTTTTACTAGTTTTGTTCTGCCTTCCATTACCTTGGACTGTAACCAGGAAATGATCCTGGCCTACTGACCACAGCCAATCAGGCAGCATGGTCATCTGACTCAAGGGCAGCCATCATGTAGGCTGCTGGACCACACAAGAAGTGGCTCAGCCTGAAGACTGCCCAACAGGTTGATCATGACCTACTGTCCCAGCTTTAAAATGAATGAATGTTTGAGAAAGGATCATTAGAAGATAGAAGGAAAAGGACACATGGCCCAAGGGCCAATTGCAGGCAGTGCCCTCCTCTGTTTCTCAGAACTTGCCCCGAAGTGTATTTTAAAGCAGATTCTATTTCCAGGGAATTAGAAACTATTAATGTATCACAAATCATACTTTGCCTTCCTGATTCCATCTGCAATGATGGAATTCCAAATTCTTCAATTTTATTTATTTATTTATTTTGTGGCCCAGATTTAGCGAACATTCATTAAAACAAATGACTTCTTTTGAATTCACCTGATGATTTTCATTTCTGACTAATATTATAGTCAGATAATATTATCAGTGCTTTAGATTTTGAGCCTCACTAATATTTTTTAATCTTCTTTTTTTTCTTTTGTACTGGGGATTGAACCCACGGGTGCTTTACCACTGAGCTACACCCCCAGTCCTTCTTATTTTTCATTTTGAGATTTTTGTCTCTAAGTGTCTGAGGCTGGCCTTGAACTTTGTGATCCTCCTGCCTTAACCTCCCAAGTCACTGGAATTACAGGGGTTATCTTTGTAAGCAAAAATATTAGTTTTACTAATTTTTATGCACCATAATTTTACTAATTTTTACAAAATAACGAACAAAAGACAAAACATATACTATATCTGCATAAATTTAATCATGGAACTCAATGGGCAAATGCTTCAGAAAGAACAGTGTGGGTTGGCAGGTAACGTGAATTATTCTTCCCCATTCAGAACCAGTGTACCAAAAGAGCTATGCATTTATTAAACTTCTTTGGTTTTGATCAATAAACAATTCTTGCTCACTTAAGTCAATAAAGGAGTTCATGGGAATGAAACTGAGTGTTTTGAGGAATTAAAAGAGTTAAACTTTACTGTCTCAGAAAAGATCAGAAGTTCAGGAAGCTCTGGACAACTGGACCACAAAAACCAATGGACATTTTCCCAGGCAGTGCAGTGGAAATAATGAATAACCATTTTTTTTTTTTTTTGTCCTTGACTCATTTGCCTCAGGATTCAAACTCCTTGAGGAAGGTTCTGCTTGAAATGTTAGGAACCCCTGGTTGCCATAGAGAGGTTCTGTTCACCAAGTATATCATATACTTCCCAACATTTCCCAGCCAACCTTTTGCTTAGTTTGGGGCCATGTGATTAATTCTGGCCAATGGACCGTGAGAGGAAGTGATGTCTGTCACTTCTGAGTTGCAGTTGTGAGCTCTTGTGCCTTCTTCAGCCTTTGACTGCTCTGCTGAGGCCACCTTGCAGACATGTTTCAGATGACATGAGCCCCATCCTTAGCTCCGTCACTGGACTGGAAATTCAGGAGGACAGGGTTCAATCCCTTAATACTGAAAAAAAATGAATCCAGCAAAAGCAGTTTGAAGATATCCTACCGAACGCTCCCATATTTGCACAAAGAAATGCTTACAGTGATGTTCTATGCAGTATTATTTATAAGATGAGGGGGAAAAGCTTTTTAAAATCTAAATACACTTTATCCTGAAGAATTAAAGACCTATTACTACAGTTGTACTACTGGTGTTGGCCAAATTATATCATTATATTGTGTGCATGTAAACAAATCACTGTATATAACTATAATGCACATATATTCCCATGTTTATAGCAGCACAATTCACAATAGCCAAACTGTGGAAACAGCCTAAATGTCCATCGACAAATGAATGGATAAAGCAAATGTGGTATATATACACAATGACATTATGGCATTTGCAGGAAAAGGATGGAACTAGAGACCATCATGTTAAGCAAAATAAGTCAAACTCAGAAGGACAAGGGTCATACGTGTTCTCTCATATGTAGAAGCTAAAGAGGAAAAAGGAAAAGAAAGGTGGGAATGGATCTCCTAAACACCAAAGAGAGATCAGTAAAGGAAAGGGCCCAAGGAGTGGGAGGCAGGGAGGGAGGGGGAGTGCTGGGGAGTGATGTTGGCCAAATTATATCATTATATTGTTTGCATGTAAACAAATCATTGTGTATAACTATAATGCACAAAAAAATATGGAAAAAAAATTGGGGCTGGGGTTGTGGCTCAGTGGTAGAGTGCTTGCCCTGCACATCATGCACAGGGTTCCATCTTCAGCACCACATAAAAAAATAAATAAAATAAAGTTTAAAAATAATAAAATCTAAATACCCATCTGGAAGGAAATATTAAATACATTAAGAAACAGTCCTATGAAAACGAATGTAGCTGTTAATAAGGTCAATCTATAAATATGACATGTGAAAATGGTTACATAAGTGGAAAACAAGTCACACAATGATAAGCGTAAGACTCCTTTTATGGTTAAAAAAAAAAAAAAAGCTGAGAATGTAAACCAAGTCAAATTGAAAGGAAAACATCTTAAAGGGACAATGCATTCCTACTTGTTGTTAAAAAAAAAATGGACAGAATAGCAGGGCCTGTGAGAAGCATAGAGAGGGGAATTTAATTTGAGAGAAAGAGAATAGGAATTCAGGAAAGGACATCTATTTGATTGCCTGTCATACTTCCAGGAAATAGCCTTGTTGAGAAAAAATTATCCCAAAAGAATAATTATCAAAAACTGATACATAGGGCTGGGATTGTGGCTCACAGGTAGAGCGCTCGCCTAGCACGGGTGGGACCCGGGTTCAATTCTCAGCACCACATAAAAATAAAGGCATTGTGTGATTGTGTGTGTCCATCTACACCTAAAAATTGTACATATATATAAATATATATATATATATATATATATATATATCTGATACATAAAATCAAGAGGACAACCACCCATTCTGTTAAGAATATTTAACATTCTAGGAGACTGTACCATTGTTTGCTATTATTAAAGAAGGTCTCAGGTTTTGTAAAGTTCATGTAATTTGGTTCCAGACGAAATGCAAATGATTTCTGTTCAGGCAAAAAGATTGAAGGGATACATCATGTATAACCAGAAGAATGAGAAATTATACTCCATTATATATGGAGTATCAAAGTGCATTCTACTGTCATGTATAACTAATTAAAATAAATTTTTAAAATGACTGAAAGGGTTATGGAAAATAATATTCCTACAAGACAGTCCTGAGGGACACAGCGAACTCTCTTCCCTTCCTGGGTTTATCCCCAGCATCTCCAGCAAAAGCAAATATTCACCCCTTCCCAACCACAATGGGTCTTGAAGGGAGGAGGGGGATACTAAATCACTGAGCCCTGGACTTTTACCCTTGCTCATTGCCGATTTGTCCTGGAAGGAGAAAAGCAATTAGTGAAGCCCTAGGTAACAATGGGTCCCAGAGGAAGGAAGATAAGCAGTGAACACCTAGTTCTGAGCTTTACCCAGCGACAATGAGTTTCAAACTTTTTACAATTGCCTTCCTGAGTTAAAATTGTAACCTGCACAACTAGGTCCTTGACTGGTCGGGACAGCACCTCTGCAGTCTCTAATATTAATTCAGCCTCACTGGAAACTATAAAAAACTGTAATTTGGTGGCCATTTCCATACCCTGAAACTGAGTTGTCCCGTGCCTGATTGATTGACTGCTGTGGAATAAAGAAAAGCTTGCTGATCCGTTTGAGGTCTGCTAACTCCTGGTTATTTGTATTTTCATTATGGTGCTGAAACCATGTTAGTTATTTTTGCTTACAAAGATAACCCCAAAGATTACAGTTTATTGCCCTGTAGGACACCGAGAATTTTGTATTTAAGCCAGCAATTATATCTTAACATTCCTTTATTACATCACCTACACATGGCCAGCCCCTCAATTATTCTTAGAACAAGCGAGTTGAATAAAATCTTTGACTTGTGTTTAATTTGTATAAATTGTGCTTTTAATCTTTTAAAAAAAATACTTTGACAGATTGGAGGGAGTGTTCATGTATCACCCCAGATGAGGAACTAGAAACCTAGTCCCTTCTTTGGTCATTGCTGGGCCCTCTTCCAGCCTCCTCCCTTTCCTTACCATCTTGGATGTCCCAGATGTCTCTGGTCACTCCCAGGGAAGGGTGGGAAATTGGTCATGCCCATACCCACCCCTTCCCTCCCTCACTGACTTGGAAAGTGCTCAGGCCTGGGACCGAGTTAAGAGCAAGGACTAGGGGTGGGAGGTCACACCGACTACCTCAGTGTCTGCAACTCCAGTGATTTACAGAGACACTCCTCCATGGGTGGGCATGGACAAGGTGGAGACACCGAGGAGGAAGCACCAGTTTTCTTAGTGGGGAGCCAACTGGAGCTATCTGGAAGAGGGGATAGGGAGTATCCTCTGAACTAAAGAGACCCAGATCTCTAAGGTTCATAGAGGTGCGAGCAAGCACTAAAGCAGCTGAGGTTGAGACTCCGGTTTCAGCTCCTCGGGCTGAGCCAGGAAGGGAGCTTTCTGGGTCCCACCCAAGCTTCCCTGTGCGCTCAAGCGATGCCTCTGGATGTGGGCACATTTGGAGAGTGCAGGTCACTGGAGCCTGAGCAAAGAAGAGCACAGGTTTCCTAGACGCCTGCTCTGCCTCCCCCACGTACTCTTGATCCCTCTGCTTCAACTCCTGTTGTACCCCTGATCCCCTTGACTGCCTGCTACCAGCGGGTAGCAGCTGTGTGTGGCCACTGGCTCCTTTCTGGGTTCAGGGACGGGGACTGCTCCAGATGGAATCTGCAGGAGAAAGCCGTGCCATGCGGTTGGACAACTTGGAGAACTTCAACCCGGGAGTACCCGCGCCACCAGGGATCCTCGCTGGCTCGCTCGTTTGAACAGCCTTCCATCCACGCTGGCCTTCTCCTTCTGCCTACTGGCTCCAGGAGGATGACTTCAAGGTGACGCTTCCCTAAGACGTGGGCCGGGTGCTGCTGCTGCTGCAGGCGCGCAAAGCTCCCCCTACGCTGTTCAGGGTCCTTGACCAGGGTTCTGCGCGTGTTCCTCCGGGAGGCAGTGGCTGGGGGTCCCCCTTCGCAGCCCCTACAACCTGGAGCTGGAGGGGGCGGGACCTGGAGCTACGAAGGGCGGAGCATATGAGCCAGCAGATGGTGGGCCAGAGCTACAGGAGGGGGTCTGGCCTAACGGTGAGAAGAGGGACGGGGCAAGAGATGGGATGGCTGAAAGGAATCATACTTGGGGATGGGGCTGTGGGAGAAGACCAGTTCTCAGGAAGGCTCAGGTGAAGTTGGTAGAGGCAGAGTGAGGATGCAACCCAATATGGAGAGTGGCTAAGATCCTTCTTTTCTCTGCCTAACATCTCTGCTCTTTGGGCCCCATGACATCTGCTGTCTACTGTTGAGTTGGGGGTGGTCAATGAATGATATCGGGCAAACTCCTGTTTTGGAGGCAGGGTCTGCCTTGGATGGAACGGGGAGTGGGCAGGTGATGGGAATGGCCTGTTTTCCTGGAGGAAGAAGTGGAAGGAGGTTGGTGATTGAGTCCCATGTTCCAATTCAGAGATGCCTCTGCCTCAGGCCTGAGAAGAGAAGGGGAAGAGGTTGATATGTTGGAGGGATTAGGAGCAAGTGCCTTTCTCACTCCTTCTCTCTCCCAGACAAAATCATCTGGCAGGCAAGACAGCCAGCCCCGCTCTGTCCAGCACCAGACTGAGATTAAGGAGAGGCAGGAGAAATATCTGGAAGCAGGAGAATTCTGGACTAATAATCCCTGAGTCCCCAACTCCTGCACATACCTTCTTAGTTTGGGGAAACAGAGACTCCTTTGCTCTTGCCCTCTGAAGTCAGTTGAGCCTCAGATCTGACCAAGAACAGCATATGTGGGACCCTGGCATATTTCCTTCAAGAATCCCTGTCCTAGAATGTTCCCTATAAAACCAGGCCCAAGGAACCGCTCTTGTATCCCTTTCCAATCCTCAAAGTGTGGACAGTCCAGCCACTAGCCAATCACTACCATCTTCACCTCTGCCCCTGCCCAGGTGAAGTGAGGTTTTCCCTAGGGATACTCCACTGCCTGGACACTAAGAACCTCAAGGAGCTTGATCCCAACCTGCACTACTCAGGAACGGAACAAGTAGACCGGAAACTCTACCTCACCTCCCCATGAGCCTGCCCTGCCACCACAAGACATCTTTGTCTCTGTACCTGATTCCTCCCCAGCTGGTGTCTTCTGATTTTCTGCAGGAACTTTGTGCTGAAGTTAGAGACAGCGGAACAGTCGACAGCCCTGGAGAAACCAGAATAAGATTCAGTGCATCTAACTCTTCCTCATCCCAGTGTCAGGTCTGCCATGTGCTCAGGGATGTGGCAGGACCAAAGAGTCCTCGGCAGTCACCTTGTGTGACTGAGAACTAGAGACCCAGAATGGAAATTTTCTGGAAATTACAGACCATGTCTTTCACAGCCACCAGTTCCCTTCCCTGTCCTGCACAGAACCCCATTTCTGTCACCCAGGGCTGGCTGCTGTCCTCTAATGTGGGGAAAACAGGTGGCAGGGACTTAGGGACCCTAGAGGATGCCTCACTTCAAATGTCCTTCCACATGGTTTGTCTAGCCATTCTCACTTCCAGGCTTCAGAAAGGATGGCTACAAAGTAAGTTCTTCCTGGTTCAGAACCAGGAGTTACATGCACTTCCTGGTGCAAACTCTCCTTTTCACCTTGTCTGGACACCAGCAACCTCTGTCCCATGTAGCAATCAAGCTTCTAAAGCTGGGAAAACTAAGTGAGGGCCTTGGAGCCTGTTTGCTGATCACACCCTGTTATGGTTTAGATATGAGGTGTCCCCCAAAAGCTCATGTTTTAAGACAATAGAAGAATATCCAGAGGTGACACGGTTAGGTTATGAGAGGTGAAATGATTGGGTCAAGAGAGCCTTAACCTAATCAGAGGATTAGTTCACTGATATGGATTAACTGGGTGGTAACTGTAGGCAGGTAGGTGTGACTAAAAGAAGTAGGTCACTGGGGTGTGCCTTTGGGGGTTATATTTTGTCCCTGGTGAGTGCAGCGCACTCTCTCTGCTTCCTGGCTGCCACATCCTGAGCGTCTTTCCTCTTCTACCCATTCCGCCATGATGTTCTGACTCACCCCTGGCCCAGAGCCAGGGAGTCACCAACCATGGACCGAACCTCTGAAACTGGGAGCCAAAACAAACTTTTTCTCCTCTATGTTGTTCTTGTCAGGTATTTTGGTCAAAGTGATGAAAACTTCCTAAAACATTTCCTCTCCAACTTCATATGTATTTCTTCAAGCTGTCCCCAACACTGAACAACTAGGGGATTAAAAACAAAAACAAAAACAAACACCTATCTTGGGAATATCCTGAACAATTTAGGGAAATAAAAGCTCTTTCAAAATTTCACTCATTTAGTTGGAGTCTTGGGATGCAGACTTGAAACTATGTCAGAGGATTCAGGTGTGTCCATTTCTGATATCCTTCGCCCTGCTGGGTGCATTATATGTTCAAAGTAGGCATGTTGAACTGTCAGTTTAACATCCCTAGCACCAGTGCCTTGCCCCAAAGTGACAAAAACTCTTTTTGAATGATCACTCTGGTTTAACATATTACCCAGAGTGTCTCTTGGCAAAGTTTCAGGAGAATGGGCCCCAGGACTGATGATTTTTAACAGTGAATTGGAAGGACCCCCTGTGGAGTAGAGACTGGGAAGGATGGGATGGGCTCTCAAACTCTACTCTCATCCTGGAGATAATCTCAATGCATACCACATTTAGGCTTCCCCAGAATGGATGGGGCCAAGGGAGATTAGGTGACTTCTCAAGTAGAACCCAAACCTCGAATTCTGTTTTCTGAGAAACCATACACTGGTGGTCATTCAACCAATTGAGGAGGGAGGAAGAGAATTCATTAGCATCAGGAAGTGACCACACTGGGAAGCTGGAGATGGGTCCCAGAGTGGCAGGGCTGGAGGCAGAGGACCAGGGTGATCATCCTTATGTCCACTCCTGTGTTTGAGCACTAACAGTCCTGAATAGCTTCAACCCTGTCCTAACCCAACACTATCACTGCCTCCCAAAAGAACTTTCATGTCACTGATGGAGTGGTAGCCTAGCAACACTGCAGGCTGAACTAGAGGTGAGGGGACGAGGGACCCAGTCTCCTTTCTCTGATCTCCTGGTGCCTTGAGGAGCTGTTATGGTTTGAGGTGTCTCGAAAAAACTCATGCATGAGACAATGCAAGAATATTCAGAAGAGAAATGATCAAGTTACGAGAGGTATAACATAGTCTGTGGTTTAATCCACAGATGGATTAACTGAGTGGTAACTGGAGGCAGGTGGGATGTGGCTGGAGGCAGCAGGTCGCTGGAGGCATGCCTTTGGGAATTACATTTCGTCCCTGATGAGTGGCGCTGTCAGCTTCCTGGCTGCTATGTCCTGAGCTACTTTCCTCCACCATGATATTCTGCCTCACCTTGGGCTCAAAGCAATGGAATTGGCTGTCTATGGACTGAGACCTTTGAAACTGTGATCCCCAAATAACCTTTTTCTCCTCCACGTTGATCTTGTCAGATCTTTTGATCACAGCAAGGAAAAAAAATGTCTAAAACAGGAACCCACACACCCGGCTCCCCATCCTGTCTCTTTCACCCAGCCCTGGCTTCTCTTCATCCCTTCTCACTCCTGTCAAGCCTCCATATTCTCAGCCTGCTAACCATTTTTCTCTGGGCCATGAGTGGTTCTTGCTCAGCACCCAAGGAAGACACATAATCCTTAGATGGTGAGGGCTGGGTGAGAATGCCCTCTCCTGGCACTTTGTCCAACTCCACACATTGGCAGTGGCCCCAAGGCTCAGAAATCTTGGAGATGAGTTGGTTGTCATGGTTACTGAGAATACCCTACAGCTGGTCACCAGAGCATACCCAGTCTGAGCTACTGGAATGAGATGGGCCCTAAGCTCAGCAAAGAACCTCTGTATCCCGCAGCGCTGACCTCCGGCTGGGCTCACTTCCCTCATTGCCTGTCATTGTGGCTTGGGCCTGGTTATAGCAGAGGCATCTCCCCTACTTGGGCAAGAAGTCTCTTTCTCTGGAACCAGAAGGTGGCTCTGAGATGAAACCCAGAGGCCAGACTACTGGCTCCAGAGAATGAGATGCTTTTAAGTGAAATACTTTCAGCTTCTAAATAATTCTCCCTCCCTCAACAATTCCCAAATCTTCCCAGAATTGTGCAGGTCTGTTCCCTCCCTCAACCATCCTCCTCCTCCTCCTTCCTCCCCTAGAGGAGCTCTGTGTACCTGGTGGAGCAGGTCATCCATCCTTTTGGGCCTCCACCCAGCATCATTAATGGGAGGCCCCATTTATGACCAAGCCCTGACCTTGCTGTACCCAGTGCCCCAGCAGTGGCCCTTGCTGCCCACTGCTATCCAGGCCAACAGGCCAGGGTCTCTGGAACTGTTGGATTGGTAGGCTGGGTGGGGAGCACATCATACCCTTAGGACAACTGCAAGGTGGTCTCCTCCCACTGCTGCCATTCCCAGTGGGAGACATCGAATCTCTAATCCTACCAGCCCTCCTAGTTTTTTTTTTTTTTTCCTGTTTTTTTCTATTTTGTTCTCTTTGATTTCCATCTTGATGCAAAGGCTCTGATAGTGTCAGAGAAAAAAATTGCACCT